>NW_028261381.1:141302320-141902320 GCF_051295495.1 Thamnophis sirtalis
AACTCTATGCACTCTTGCGTTTTCCCTGGTCCTGTACCAGAATTTGAGGATTTTGATAACATGGGGAAATAATAACTTTGTACTTGAAAACTACGGCCAGACATCTACCAAGGAAATTGCTTTCATCTTGAGATTTTGCTCATAAACCACTATGCCTATACACCCATTAGAATTACATAGTGGCACATTAAAAACCTGGACCAATCACTGAGTGAAGATTCTGAAGACGCTAGAATAAAAATCGACAATTCAGGGAAAACATTATCCGCTAATCATCCCAATTATTTGTAATTTTGTTTCCAGATTCATCGCAATCTAAACTTTGTCATTGTAATAGGCTATACATTTTATTTTTCCTTAAGGAGAAAAACTTATACTTTTTTCATACTCATATTAGTTTCCATATAAAATCAGCACAAAAGGAAAGAAGAGAAATAGTGTTTCCTACCGACCAATATGAATGATGAATAAAACAAAACTAATCAGATAGTGCAAAATGGCTCATCACAACCACAATTTGCAGTTCAGCAAACTCAAACTCATAGAGTCCCGTAAATCTACTTGCAAGAGATCTAAGACTATATATATCTGCTCAGAAGCAAGCACCACAAAACAATGTTAATTCCTACTAAATGACTATAGAATTGCAACTGAGAAGCATTTTATGCAACGTTAATTAAGTTAGACTACAACAATCCTTTCAATTCAGGTAAGTTTCAGATGTAGATGTGGCCAAGCAGATAGATGTAATTTGCCTATCTTTGTTGGTTGGCAGGCTTTACAACTATGAATGGTATACATATATAACGTGAACAGTTTCTATTCCACCTTCTTAAAGTATTCCCAGCTGGCAGAGAGAATGAGAATATAAAACATCTGAAATCCACTTTTTAAAATGGCAAGTACAAGTACAATGCAGCTTTTGGGAAGATTTCCATAACCTGCTTGTCCTTCAGTCTTGACCACTGAAAGCAAGCAGTTCTAATTCTGTTTAGGACTCAAAGATAGGAGACTGCCTTGGTAGACACAGATAGGTACATACATACGCATATTTATACTGGGCTGCTTTGCAAAACAACCCGTCAAGCTCTAGATGTGAATGATTTCCAATCACTATGGAGGAACCAGCATTAATCAGGATTTTTTTAAGAATTGCTTAAACTGCCTGGAATTGCTCATTTGGAATTAAAATACGCAAAAGGCACTTCCACAGCTATGAGTTTCTAAACCCTTCTCTAAACACCTTTTGAAGAACTTGCCTCTGGCTTAAGAGAACAAGTTAATCCTATCACAAGTTTGATTTGAGATGGGGAGAATAAAAAATAAAATTGTTTAGCACAAGTTTAATTATTCCAGCAAGGTCTCATAGTGACCACTTAAAAACTTGCAAAGTTTTGGCTATAACTGTATAGGTTATATTATAACAACTTCTGGAATACTTGATGTTACCCTAATCATCTTCTCTCAATTTCTTTCTTGAGAAATGATTCTGCTTTTCTAATTTAAATAATGCCTACACAAATATCTGTATATTTTGCTAAATGAACTAGTTATTCAAGATGCAGAAAGAAGAAAAAAGATTTATTGCAATTGAGAGGCTAAAATACATAGGTCCTTGTACAGACCATAAAAGCTGTAAATATTCACAGATAAATCAGGGACTGAGATAATGATTGTGATAAAAAGCTTCCTTTGTGCCTATGTAAATAGATGTATTTTAGTTAAAACCAAATATCTGAATGGGGAAAGAGAATCCATCCAGATAATTTTTGGCTGTAGTAGAACAGACTTTCTAGACTATAAATTTATAGCAATATATAGACAACAAGTGAGAAAAAGTTAATAAATGTGATTTTTGCTGTAGATTGAAAACAGGTGGCATTTTTGTCGAATGTCCACCACAAAAGGTGGGGGTAGTTTCCAAGGGAATTGTAAATCATCATCATTATTTACACCCAATTCTATTGGTGTTGTTTTTCAAGTTACACAGAGGTTTTAGGTGTTCTGTCATTCAACAAATTTTGTCAGATTATTCCAGAAGCATTAAAAAAAATGTAGAGGTGATGCTCTGTGTACAATCACATACATTCCTACAATACTTTCTTACTGTACCATATGAGTACATACAATTCCCAACAAGCATTTAAACACTCACAAAACAAACGAATCACTAGATCTTTCCAAAAAAAAATCTGCATTCAAAAATTTTGCAAATGGAAAACTAAATATATTTATAGAAAACACTCAAGCCATTTCCTATGGATGTCATGCCATTAATGAAACTCCCAAATACCTCTTTTGCCAGAAAATTATATTCCTGCATTATGTCCAAGACTACTGCTTATCCTTCTGTCTATCCTGCAAGAGATGTATTACAGAAGAACAAGAAAAATTCAAAATTCCCAATATACATTTGAAACTTAGATGACTGAAATAGTACTTTTCCAAAATAATGGAAGAGCAGAACTAATACAAACGCTGTGGAGAATTATACTACATGAACAGGGAATGCTAAAGGATTCTATAAGAGCTTTTTATAAAACTAATTAAGCAGAAACAAGAGAAGAGTATCATCCTAATAGCTGCTAAAAGATTTCCTTATGTATCAGTAATGCCCAGTCTGTTTAAGCACATTTCCCCTAGATCGTTATGCAGTTATATTCATAACAATATACTCACCTTGTGAACTGTGCTAAATGCCCTAGAGTTCTGCACAAGCCAATTGATGCTTTGCAAGATTATATAACCAAAGAATTTTCCAACATAAAGACTCCGAAATAAATTGAAACTGCACAAATGCAAATGTATTGTGTCCTACCTATTTAACTGTCTAGATTAGAACTGTTTTGGGGATGACCTCTCGGGCACCCTTAAATCACACAAGCCAAAATTAAGCCTTACGATACAATCTGATGAAAACTTAGTTTTAAGTTTCTTAGTAAAAATGCATCTGTGTGATTTTTTTAAATCAGATGTTCTTAATCTTATCCGCTGCTTTTAAAACTTCAACTAAATTCACTGAGTAGAACACATTAAAAAAGCAGGCAAAAAGAATATTCAGAAGCAAATAAAAAGAACAGGCTGGGCATAACAAGTATTTTCACAAATGTGGAAATATTATTGGTGATACTTTGATTACAGCTACTATTTTCTTTCTTTTATTACTGTGAAAAGTTTTTAAAGTCCAAAGATTGAAGCAAGTTGTTAGGGACAAAATTTGAGGCTTTCTAGAGCCTACATGTATTCTAGGAGTGTGAGTGGATGTTAGGAAGGGAAGTGATCTTCTTATCCCTTCATTTCCAAGTTAGTCCAATAAACTGCCTGCTGTCTCTATGCTTCCAAGAAACTGGATAGGAACACTAAATGAAGTGGAGAAATGATCAGATAAATTGCAGGCCCTGTCTAACTGAGAATGAAGGGTGCTCGGATAGTAAATGACAGCTCTACTCTTTTGTCTGACCTAATTTATTTCTCTTTGAAAGTTCAAATAGAGCCTACTGCACCGTCAATGAAGAATATCTACCCAGAGATTGTGCCCTGAGATGAGAGAAAAATTTGCAGAAGACTTAACAAAACCCAATCCTAACAAACTTCTACAAAACCTTCAATGCCTTTCTTTTGGCAAAGCTGTATCTCTGGATTCTCTTTTTATAACTCATTGTACAGCATAAATGTCAGCAAGAAAGGATTCAAGAGATGTTAATTCCTATAAAACTGGTCAAGGAAATCTGGGAAATCACAAGCACACAATTCAGCACTTACCTGCTGTCAAAGTAACTTTTTATGTTGTTTATGATGATCTCTATTTATGCTGTTTATGATGAACCTCTATATCTTTATTATTTTAACAAAGGTAAACCAATGAAAATAAGCTTGCATGGCCCTATAAAATTCAGAGCCATGATAATTAAGGTGTTACTGAAAGGTTTTGCCGCTATAAAACTACACAGAATATTTAAATACATTTGATAACTATGGTTTCCCTAAAAGTAACTTGAATAAAATATATGTACCAGATGAATCCAACAGTATGCAGTTATCAATTATAAGTAACCATGGACTAGTACATTCCTTGCAAGATCTGGTTTCTTTAAACATTCACCTTTGTATACATCAATTTGTTTACTATTGTTCTACTGAACTGATAGACATGAACATCTGCTCAAAACTGAGCTGAAATCTGAGTAGATATACAATCCCCTTTCCCCACCATTAAACATACAGTTTTTAAAAGTTTGTAGTTTGTCCAGGGTATTTATGTTGCTCACAATGTGTATCTATATGATTTTACACAGAAAATGTGTTCATATTGACAGAGGTACACTCTCCATAATTCTTACTCCGTTAGGTCAATCTCTCCTAAACAATTCAATCTTACTGATCTTTTTTATTGTTTAAAAATAATTCCATGTTCAGTATGTAAAATGTGTACAAAAGGCAAATTATTCAATATTCAATAAATATATACGAGCACATATGCTCAATCTGTGAAGGGCTTATTCCTTGCTTTTAGTTAATCAAGCAACTTGGAATTCAGAAAGTATGACAAGCTACTAACAGTAAAAGACACTTTTAAAAGCTAATTTTAATTAAAAAACATCCATCTTGCCAGAGTTGTTTAATCAGTCATAATTTGCTTAGAAAATAGATTTATCTAACTTGCAATCTCTCTCATCTTGTACTATACAGATCTCAGCATGAAAATCAATACCACAACTTTACACCTAAAACATTTTGTAGGCAAGGATGGAAACCTGACTCCTCTCTATTATTGCCTTGCCTTCACAGATGCTGGGAAACAAAATCTCTATCAGACAGGCTATGAGCGCCCCCTAGCTGTCAAGACAAGCCACTGATCACCACCAATGTGACTTCAACTGAAAAACTAGGAAAGTTTATTTTGGAGAGTATTTTGTAATAACAAACAAGAGAGTGCAGAACAATCTCAACAGAAAATGGAAAAGAAAAGCCGTTATGTGTTGAGTTAAACTAATAGAACAAGCTTCAAACCACTTCATTCTGATAAGGGAGGCTGAATGTGCCAACTAGTGCCAATGACATGAAAAATTTGGCCTCTTTTACCTGGACCAAATTCATTTTTTGAACAGCCTTTGTTCAACTCACACTTCCATGTAACTAGAAGAGACAGACAATAACATGGCTTTCAATGAACTACTCTGCTTATGCATGTTTATCTCCATGCTTACTAAGATGCTTAAATAAGCCTAACAAATTAATCCCTGTATTTGCCTATCAACAAAAAGTAAAACTGTTCCTTACTCCTCGGTGTATTTATTCTCCTAAACAAACTAAATCATTCAAAGGACATCTAAAGATGGCAGACTGAATACTAGGCAATGTATAAAAATTAGCGAGAGAAAAGGGATATAGAGTTTTAAAGCCAAAATAGGTCTCATAAAATATTTTACAGTCTGAAATTTTGACTAAAATATATCCTATACAACTTATGAAGTACAATTCAGAGTAGAGGTGTGAAGCGATAAAATTAAGCGCATAATACCTGCTGCATACACACGTCACATTCTCTTATTTTATACAGAAATTGAAACCAACTCTACAAATTTATTTCTAGCTAATTCCTCAGTTTAACCAATCTCTTAGCTTGGATGTCTGTTTAAATTCCTGAATTGTTTCTGGATGAGAAAAATCCTTTCAGTAAAGAAAACATACTTTAAAATATTTTCTTTTCACTGAGATGATGGTGATATTTTTCAAATTAGCGTGGTCCAAAAAGGCAAACCAGCAAGCCACCTGTTGAGTAAAAGAATTCTAGAAATCTGGCAAATTTATTTTTGCAAAGCAAGGATGTGATTCTATTATCAATCCTACACCACCACCCTGAAGAGATTGTCTTAGGGGAGGTTCAGCTATATATTACAATGGGAATTATTCTGATGGTTGGTTTCTTTGATTGCATTCTAACTTGTCAGTTCATTTTAAAGCTGTGGTGCTGTTGCTCAAATCTTACTGTCTATTAAACAAGAAATTCTGTTGTAAACAAATCGAATTAACATTATTATGTAGTACAGAAAAATCCTAAAACATTTATGTCTGCTTTTTCCTCAAAATCCATTTTAATTTTCTAAATTAAATGCAACTCATTCTATTTTCCCACTAATTCTTCACTAGAAAACAAACCAGTTTCTCCTCCATCAACTCATTAATCTATCACTGACAGATTAGGTGAGATACATTTATCAAGAAGGAATGCAGAGAAATCAGAGGTATTTATCTAAATAAATAAATTTAAAAATACCGTAACAATGAAGTCAGAGTGCTGTCACTGAAAGATAGCAACAAAACTGACCTGACCTGCATCTGGATTGTTCCCTCAAGATTGAAAATCCTATACATACTTACTTGAGGCTAAGCAGCACTGAAATCAGCCGTGCTTACTTCTGAGTAATCGTACAGGATCAGTCAGTAAATTTTTTTTTTCTCAGGCCATAAATATTTCCCTTTCTGCCTGCCCACCATTCAAGGTAAGAATTTTTATTTCAGCATCCAGAGACTAAAATCTAAAGCACTCCAATGAAAGGGGGTAGAGAAAGAAATCCCTGCCTAACAGAGCCATCCACCTTAAAAGGCAGTTGCCAAGCTGGTTGACCCTTCCTCTTTCATATACTTGCAGTTTTCAGAACACCTCATATTCACTGAAGAAAAAAATACAGGTGGAGACCGGGGAATTTTATATGAATTTGTTTACTTATTTGGTCATTGTTTGTACTTCCCGTCCAACTTCTTGATATTTTTTCTTTCCTTTTTTAATCAGACTATTATTTAAAAATTCATTAATACCTTCCTGAAAATTGGTCCAACCAGATCTTGGTGAAACTCTCTCTCCCTCTTCCTCCCTCCCTCGCTGTCTCCCTCTCCTCTCTCTCTTAATTCTGACAGTTGAAACAGAGTGACATTTTCTGGGTATTTTTGTCTTTCTTCCCCACCTCTACTCACATACCCAAATATACACATCATTTGTGCCCATGACAAAAGATTATCTCCTTGATTTTGCTTTCTACAGCCTAATTCTAGAAGCCCTCCCTCAGGACCCTTTGTAAAGTCCTTCCACCTGAAAAGTGGAATGGAAGACCTGAGGAAGAATGGAAGTACCTGAAGACTTTTTTTTAGCACCATTGTAAACCTTAAGCCACAAGCACAGAGACATTTGGGGGAATTTTTCCAGCAAACCTTGTTATCAACCTCAAAAGTAATGATGGCTGGTTCTCACAGGAGAAAGTGAAATTCCCAAATCAAGCCAGATTCTAATTTCTTCCCAAAATGTGTGCACTGTGTCTGTTGCTTCTCCTACTACCAATATCTGTGACTGTCTTTATCTTTTCCTCCCCCACACAAACACAACACCCTCTTTACTGTCGAAAATGAAAGTCCACCTGCCAGTGTTCAGAAAACTGAAGACTTCCTTGGAATAATTTGTAAACAAAAAGAAGAAGAAGAGGAATCCTCCTTCCTTCCCTTTTGGGAATTTCATAAGCTGGCTAGGGTTTTTCTTCAGAAAAATAAATAAATACAGTTTGCTCGAAAGGCATGGCAGTTTGGGTTTTAAATCCACTTTAAAGCCCAGCCATCCACTGCCCGCTCAAAATCAACTTAAACGCCGTATCTTCCTCGGTGCTGCTGCAGCTAAGTAGTAAAAGTGAGGGGGGGGGGGGATGCAAGAATGGGGGGAGGGGGGAAATGAAGTAGCTGGGGGAGGGGGGGAGAAGAAAAACAACATTCACGAGCCAAACGCCATCCCGGGTCGAGCGCTTTCGTTCTCCAATCAATATAATTCCGATGTATTCTCGCAAATAACATTTTTATCAGCTGCAACAAAGGAAAGACCGAGAGCGACCGCTGTCACCAAATGCTGCTGGCAGATGGCTGCTAGTCCTAGATTCTCGGGGGGGGGGGGGGAGACGCAGGGCCGTGTGTGCATTTATGTTCATTTAAATTTGGAGAAATCTAACATACATATTCTATTCTTTCCTCCCCCCCCCCCTCAACTGTCTCTTCAGCTCAGCCCTCTCTCCGGGTCTCGCCCAGGCGCGCGCCACTTTCCATTGCTTCGCCCAGCTCCCAGAGAGCAGCTGCGGTTCTCGCAGCAGCCCGGGCGTGCAAAGGAGCTGTTCCTTGCAGCGTCTGTTTGCATTTCTCTCGGTTCTGATTTCGCTCCGTTTTCTTCTCTGCAATATCCTATCTATATTCCCTCCCCCCCCCCCGGAATACTACTCCAGGTTTATCTTCTTTTTGAGCAGCTACTTTATGTTGCACCTAGCTGAGAAAGCAGGAAAAAAGCAATGCTGCTTTGCAAATCCTCAAGCCACTTTTAACAGTATTTGGTGTCTATTGCATTTCAAAGTATTCGGGACAGCAAAGAAAGATAAGGAGAAATGCAAAATAAAAGGTTGGTTGTTGCTGTCTTTTTATTTTTATTTTACAGTCCCGTAGGTTTTGCAACAAGAAGCTGAAACCGAGGGACGCTGACCCCTTAGCTCGACCCCCCACGACTCCAGACAACCAAGTCCTGGATCCCCACCCCCCCATTCTTAGCCTCCGACGTGAGGAGTACCTCATTCTACATCTCTTTGCCCACCCCCTCCATTCCATCCCCATATGCTTGAACTATTTTGGGCCACATTGGTATCTCAGCAGCACCTTGCTCTCTTGCAGGATTAGAAAGTGGCGCGCTTTTCACTGGACTTCTCTAGCTTGCTGCTGGCGCGCGCTGCGATTTGCAAAATGGTGCTTCCATTACTTTGCGAGGTCCCACCAAAAAAAATTCCCACACTCCCCCCCCCCGCACATACATCTGCCTCCCCCCCCCATCCCCCGTCTTCGCCTGGGCTCCCGCCACACGCCCATCGTATGCAAAACCACCCTACGCTTTGTGCCGGGCTGCCGGACCTCGTCGAGAGAGAAGTCGATCCAAAGGCTCCGAGCCTGCCCGACTACCTGTCCGTCGCCGCCATCCCTCCCCACCCCAAGTCCGGTCCTATCTCCCATTACCGAGCGGGGCTTCCCTGATGGGGGGGCGAAGCAGCCCCAATCACTGGATCTCCCCCCCACCTCGCCTGCCACGCTCCTCCTCCGCCTCCCCCTCTCCCAGCTCCACACGCCGGCCTCGCCGCTTCATCCCCGGCCCAAACGTCCCCTGCATGTGGTTCTCATTACGGGCTCTCCCTGCCGCACTCCAGCCACCTTCCCCGGCAGCCGCTGCCTTCCACTCGCGGCCAACTTTGGACCCGCTTCGCCTCTCCTTTCAAGCTCCTGTAGTTCACCCCTCACTCTTTCCCCGCCATCCCCGGTTCTCTTCCCCCCCTCTCGGCCGGCTCCTCGGCCTTCTTCCTCCTGGCTCCCTCCCGGCTGCCTACAAATTCTCCTCAAACTTTCTCTCGCTCGGCACCCGGCATACACACCTCTTTCGCTTCGTTCTCCCCCCACCATCACCACCACCAGCACACATACACGTCCCCCCTTAGCCTGCCAGGCATCCCCGCCGCGGCCAGATTCTCTTTCCTTCTCCCCTAACTCTCCAAGCCCCCTACTTTCTCCCACCCACCGACACCCCTGAAATCCTCCCCATCCAAGTTTCGCGCAAAGCGCCCAAATCGCATCCAGGTTCGAGCCCCCCCCCCTTTCGTTTCTCCCCACATACGTTCCGCTTTCCGAGTCGGTTCCTCGCGAGGCACAACTTACGCGTGATAATTTCCCTTTGTGATAAGTGCTGCGGGTTCCCCTGCTTGCGACGGGACATTGCCCTGGCATTTACACGGTCATCGCCCGGAGAGCTGGACTTAGGTAAGGGGGAGCGGAGGAGGGGGGGAGCGGTCGTCTTCCTCCTCCTCTTCTTCTTCTATGCTCTTCTTGACGGATTTCTTCTTTTAAAAAGAAAATAAAGAACTCGAAAGAGAGAAGCACTTTTCCCCCCTTGACGTTCTCAGGATGAGGTTCTTCGTCCAATTAAACAAACATCATACATGAAGTGGGGGAGGCTTGGCTTTTATTTTCATAAGACAACTGTCTTTTGGGTTGTTTGGTTTTTGTTTTCCTTTTCCACAGCTTCCAGATCTTTTCTTGAACTTCACCAAGCGCTGACATTTATTTTTCCAGAGTGGTTAGAAGAAAAAGAAGGGGGGGAAAAAGCAAAGTGCACTTCTTCCATCAGGAGGGTTTTCTTTAAAAAAGGAAAAAAGAAATGAAAATTGAATTATATTCATACACGCTCGCACAAAAGTAGAAAAATTGGTATTTGCCCACACGCAGAGAAAAATGCAACAAAAATACCCTTGCTGAGTTAGAATTCTTTTTTGCTTTGCTTTTTTTAAAGGGATAGCCCAAACTGTGTCTCCTCTTTGCCAGTTCAAGTGCTACTGTTTGAGGTTGTTGTTTTTTTTTGCTTTTTTTTTTTTGCTTTGCTTGCACCCCTTTTACCAGTGCTTTTTCCCCCTCCCCTCGCTTGGCACAAGGTCTTGATAGGAAGGAAGCCCCCCAGTGCTTCTGGGTGAGTGCTGGCTATTACTAGGAGATATATTGCAATGTGAAGATGGCGGAGTCCTGGTTCCCTGGGAGCGCTCAATCTCTCTATGGCTGGGTCTGCCTCCGTACAATGGGATAAAATTCAAGTTCAAGTGCGGACGTGACGTTTAATCTGCACTAGAGACAAAAAAGACCTAGAGAGTAGGAGCACTGGGGGCGACTAGCGGTGGCTTTTTAACATTGTACCCTGCAAGAGAACAAGAAGGGGGGGAAACCACCCTCAAACACACTCCCAGCACACGCGCGGCTCCCATTGCTTAGCCAAGGTTGCCTTCTGCAGAGCCACAGCCAAAACGAGATTCAGGGGGGAAATAAAAAAGAGGGGAGTAAAATCCAGTAGACGGGAGATGTCTTTTTCCCCAGAAAACGTCCCCGCTCCAGTTACGAAAAAGAAGCCGCAGAGGTCTTGCAGGTCTTAGGAAGAGGGAGGAGGTGACAAGGACCCGGGCCATCCTCGTTGCTGCCGCCGCCCGCTGGCAGGAGGCCCAAATGGGACGGCCGTCTCCCGGGGGAAGCAGGGTGTAGGTAAAGGGGTTAGTCGAGCCAAGCAGGCTGGCTCCGGAAAAGCAAAGGGGAAGGAAAGAGTTGGAGGTGGCTACGATCGGCTCAACCCGGAGAAGCAGCCGGAATGAGGCTTGCAGCGAGCGCCCGAGGTCCGCGGGATCCATCCTGTCCTTTGCTCGATCCACCTGCTCGGAGAGCTTCCAGGCGGCTGGATCTTGGCCTCAGAGAGATTCATTCACTTCCCCCTTTTCAACTACACGCTCCCTCGCTCTCTTCCCTGCACGCAGACTGGCGGCAGCGGCGGCAGTAGCAGCAGCCCGACTCTGCTCAGAACACCTTCGCTGTGTTATTTCCAACAGTTTTTACAATAACACAAATATCTGCGTGGGGAAAGAGATATTTCTCTCCCACCCCCTTTCTCAATGTGAATCGCGATTGCGGAGGGAGACACGCACACGCACGCCCTGCTCTCACTTTCTCCCAGGCGCCTCACCACTTTGCGCGAAGAAGGATCCCTGTAGACTCCCGGGGCTCTGCCAGTCCAGACTGGAAGTGGCGTTGACCTAAGCAAGCGGGCTAAACAAGCCAGGTTAAAGCCAAAGGGAGACTCCCTCCCGAACCCGACTTCTGGCGCTTCCACAGCCAGAGCTGGGTAGTTTCTTGGCAGCGGGACAGACGCGCCTTGCCATAGCCTTCAACTTCCTCGTCTAGCCTGCAGGCCCGGGATTCTACCTTAACCTTCAGTGCAGACGGTCGCTCAGGCTAATGGGTGTCTTCCAGAGCGCGCCCCCTCCCCTTAATGGAAACATTCCAGCTTTGATCAAGGAGCCGGCATTCACCAGGTGTCTGCAAATAAAGCAGTTTTCAAAGATTCCTGCTATTCAGACGTTCGGAGATAAAGGTACCAGGGCTGCCTGGTCAAAATGATTGCTTCCTTTCCACAGCATGGGAGTGAACTTTGGGGGGGGGGGTGATAGGGCACATGGCTTCTTGATTCCCCGAGGGCGTTATGCCTCCCTCTCAGCCGAGCCCCCCATTCTGGGCAGGATTGCCAAGCCAGCTGCTGTCATCAAATGCAGCCAAGCACAAACGCCAGAAAGTATATTCAGAGTAAGACCTGTATATCCGAAGCTCCATTCTGGCGCTATGCCCCCCCCCCCCCCTCCCCAGTTTCCCCTCAGTGTCAAAAGTGACCGAAACTCCACTTGTTACAGTTCGTGTTTTCCCTTGAATTATGAAGCGGGAGTAAAGGTACCTATGACTTGACTGCAGCCCAGCTCGCAATTTTGCCCACGTTCTTGGGTTAGTCCAGAGTGACTCACCCGTTAGCCTGAATAATCGAGAAGTCACTAAGTAAATATAATTGACTGCTAGATGCAGCCTTTCAATCCTGATTAAACAAGACATAACAGCAGTCACCCCTGGAGCAAATATGGCCAACTCTCCCATAAGGGTTCATGGGACTGTTACTCAGTGGCCTACTGCTCAACAGGAAAGCCCCTGGGGGGCCGCGGAAGTGTCGCGAAGTGCAGCCCGTGCAAGGGATCCCGCCATCTCCGAGCTCGCGCGATTTCATTGGCTCCTCTAAAAAAAATGCAGCCCACCCGCCCGGGTCCTGCCACTCAGCACGCCTCGCGAGCGTCTTCATGGAGCTAAGCTGCTGCCGTTCAAGGCGCTTGAAAACAGGCCAAGATCGCTGCGAGAAGTTGTGACTAACTGCGCTCACGGAAGTTGTGGATGGCGGGCTGAAGCAACGAAACCCTTGAACTCGCTCTAGAAGACGGCATAAAGGGGTTAACGTGCCATATACCAAAAAGGCAGCAGTGGAATCTATTTTTTCCTCAGGTGATCTTACCTGACACTTTTGACTGTTACCACCACCATCCCCCCCTCCCTCCCAAACAACTAAGAACAAACAAGGCTTCTTTCTTTCGCCCTCACCTGGGAAGTTATTTCCTCTTGGCTAAATTCAGCACTAAGATTTAAGCCAACTTGTGGTGGACTCCAGCCTGAGTTTGATCTGGGACAGCTGAAGCGAAAAATGATGTTTTTTTCTAATTTAGAGCTACTGTTGGAAGAGAAATTATCCCTTCCAGGCAGTTTTAAGATTCCGCACTCCACCCATTCACCAGTATGGGTGAGAACGCTGGGAAGACGGCCATTAGCTACGCGCACGTGGATCAGCCTTAACAGACAGCGGGGGGGGGGGGAGAGAGAGATCCGATTGAACTTCATTCACATGTTGGCCAGATTCAGTACCGCTTCGAGTTGTGGTTCATAACTCCATAGCCACTAGTTAAATCAAGAAGCTGGGCTCACTCTAAACCACAACTAAGTACGGATTAAAAGAACGTGTGAATCAAGCTATTTAGTTAATAAGCTAAGGGAACACAACCATCCCATGCTGATAACTCTCCTGCATTTCCGAGATAGATTTAAGCATATCCAAAGGTTATAGGAGTTAGCCTTCCTTCCTTCCTTCCTTCCTTCCTTCCTTCCTTCCTTCCTTCCTTCCTTCCTTCCTTCTTTGTCCTACTCAATTCAATTCAACTTATTCCTGAACAGAACGCAGGTATACATTTCTATAGTTAATTTTTCCACTGCAGGCCGTGGAATTTGAAACGTTCTTGCCCCAGCAATGTTTATTCGGGTAACGCTGAATAGGACTGAGGTATCTATTTAGCTTCCCTAACTCCGGTTTTTGTTGGTCGTAAGCAGGCGTTTCTGCTTCCCCTTATATGTGTTGCCTGACTTATCTACCCACCCGTTTAACTTTCTCTGAAATCTGACGTCCAAACACAACTTCTCCAGATTCCGCTCTCCTCGCCCGATCTTTAACTTAAGCTCCCACCACCACCACTATCACTGCTCCTTTTAATAGTGCCACGGATGGCGATGTCAGTCCCTCAGACTTCTTCCCAACCGGTTTCTTCACGGGCAGCCATCCCCGGTGCAAGAGGCGGGGGGAGGGGGGCACCCCCGGCGCTTAAGTCGACCTGGCTGGCGCTCGGCCAACCTTCCTCGGCCTACCGCTCAACGGTTTTGCGAGCAGGGCCAGCTACTGCACGCCCGCCTCTTCCAATCCGCGCCCTCTCGCTCCTTTGCAGCTTTTACTCGGGCTTGATCCGAGTAAATCCCTGCTGGATGTGGGGCTGAAGGAGTTGAAGAGCCTGAAGGCTTTTGAAGGATCAGCAGTGATTCTTATTGCTCCCCCCCCCCGCCAAATGCATAATAAAAAAAAATAGATGTCCTCCCTCCCATTGATTCCTGTTCACCAAGAAGGTTTAAAAAGCGCCAGTCCCATTTGGCGCCAGATTTCGGGGTGGGGAGACTCAAGGTAGTTTCCCAGCACTTAATCTAAGGAGAGGGGGGGGGGACTGTGACAGAAAACGCGGCGAAACTCAGGAAATAAAATCCCTAGGAAGCCACTTGTCTATGAAGTTCCACTCGTGAATAATTTTCTTGGGCAGACTTTCCATCAAAACTTCGCCGAGAATTTTATTTCTTTAACTGATAAAACATATTTTCCCGCGACTGTGTGTCTACCTTTCTTCTTGAGCTGAGATATTCGCGATAAGCCGAATGCATCTCTTAAGAGTGAACATCCTATTTGTTTATATTTACTTACTTATTTTAACACTTACTTGTTTTAAGTGTTTACATACTAAATTTCACCTACTCCGTAAAATCCACTTTTGCGCTTTCTGCTGAATATATATGCATAGGATCCGGTCATAAACTTCTTAGGGTCAGATTAAAATAATCCTTTCTTCCCCTGTTCTACTTGGGATCAGCTCGACAAAAAGAGAAATACTCTTCCTCACCAACCTTTCAGTGCATTAATGGGTCTTATGTGGCCACCACCGTGCCTAAACTAGACTCCTACACGTTTCCTTCCGAATCTCCCCTTCTTTAAACTTGGGGCGTAATGTCTGAGAAGTGACGTTCTCGGGCTTCTCAAGGTTCTAATTACTCATAGTTATAGAAACGTGAAGTTAAAAATACTCTTATGATGTATCGCCATCCCCATAAAACGCAGCGAATAAAGAAGCGGATTTGGAGCTCAGCTTGGAATAAGCGGCGTTTATAAAGAGAAAGAATTGTCACAATTAACTAATATGAAAGGCGATTCCAAATTCTGAGGCAAGGGTAGGAACTCTTCGTGCGGGGCTAAGATGGGTGTGGTCCAGCGAATGCGTCCCATGGGCTAAACTTGAGAAGTACATTAAATCTTTACCCTATTTTTTTTCCCGATCATATAACTAAAAAGGTGGCGAT
Source organism: Thamnophis sirtalis (assembly GCF_051295495.1). Lineage (NCBI taxonomy): Eukaryota > Metazoa > Chordata > Lepidosauria > Squamata > Natricidae > Thamnophis > Thamnophis sirtalis. The sequence continues at coordinate 141,317,660 of NW_028261381.1, forward strand.
CGAAGTCCACCTTGAATGTTTTTGGCTAGCCCTACCAGGAAATTTCAAAGGAAAAGACAGTGGGGGGACATGTTTGGCGTGGCTCATCAGAGAATAACTTGGCCATCCCTCTCTTGACTAAAATACCGTCGGGCAGGAAGCATTCAAAACCAGGACGACAAAGAAATGATTGGAAAACACACAAACTTGTCCTCGCTTCCTCTGAGAATCGGCGAGGCCAGTCTTTCCCACCTCTGTGCCTTTCAGAAGGGGCATGTAACAACCCCATCACACCAACCCAATGGGAAGACAACCCCCATACACCCCCGGAGAGCGCCGGGATGGCGAAGGCTGGTCACAAACACGGGGGGGGGGCGATTTGAAGTTTTTTTTCTTCTTCTCCTGGAATGAGCTCCAGAAGGGGGGTAGGGAGGGTCGAAATGAGGGGGGGGGGCAGAAGGCGGAAACAGAGAATTCCAAAGTGATTTCTCCGTCTCTTCTTTTCCTCCGTCTCTCCCCAGTCTGGCACTTGCGATCATTAGCACAAGCGAAAGCTGTTAATGTCTTGTCTCACAGCTCCCCCTTTGGTCTCGTTGCGCTCCGCGTCTTGCGTTTAAAGTCAGATCAATAGCCGTCTCTAGCTAACCTTGACCTATTCCTCCACCCCGCCTCCCTCTGCAGCTGGCCCGTGGTTTTGCCCCTCCTCCCCCCCTTCGGTATCCCTGCTCACAATCGGTGACAGCGGATAAGCTAGGAAGACGCGGTGCGTCCTTCCCAGGACAGCAGGAGGTGGGGATATATATTAATAAATGTCCCTGTTTTCTGCCCTCCCCCATCCCTCCCTCGGCCTGTCTTTCAAGCCGCCAATCACCAGGAGAGCGCCCTGGCCTAAGAATCTGTATTTTATTTGTAATTGTTTGGCTGCTTTGTCTCAAATTCTTACATATTTTTTTCCTCCCTGCTCTTTTCTTTTTTTCTTTTCCTTTTCTTTTCCTTTCTCTTCCTCCGGGACAGCGGTAAGTTGCAAACGAGGAGGGAGTCGCCGGCAGGCTTTCGAAGCAGCTGCCTGCAAGTCGTGGAAATGACAGTAAAATCTTGGCAAAGGTTTCAAGGCCAGCGATTCACCGCCTCCCCGCCGCAGGCACTCAAAGGATATTGATAACTTTGAAAACAAGGAGGGATGTGTCTTCCCGTTCCACACCCCCCACCCCCACCTCACCCGACCCACCCACCCCCCCCAGTCCAGCAGCGTGAGGCTGCAACTCAACAAAAGTTCAAGCTGAACATGTCAATGCGCTCATTGCTTTGGACACACCGAGGAGTGTTATCTTTGGGAGCGGTGAAATAGCGACGACACTGGAATCACTAACGGCCGCGGCTTCCTTCCGGGTAGACATGATTAGGATCCAATCGCAAACCAGCATTTGAGAGAAAGGTAGAATGAATCACGGTAGCACTTAAGGGAGAAAACCTGGAAAGCAAGAATTAAGCGGCGTAGGTTTTTGTTTTTTTAGAGAGAGAGAGAGGGAGGGAGAGAGAGAGACCTCTCTAACTCTGAATATGTTACATTAGAATGATATATTAGATTGAAACACCAAGCTTAAATCAAAAGTATCTTCCTTTACAGAAACTGAAAGCTAGGAACGCACCTTATAGGGGAACTAAAGGCCCCTGGGGTCTCTTCAAATTGCACATAGTTATTTCCAACGCAACCGTATTTTAGCCAGAATCGAGGCCAATGGAGCTCAAGCCAATGAACATTTACTGGGAAGGAAAGTCCACCTGGTCCAGGGGCGTTTCCCTCCGAGTCAACCGTCCCTGAAATGCCTCTTTTTGAATGAAGAATGAAGTTGGACAGAGAGCGAAAGTTGTTTAAGGCTGTTGGGCGTAAGAGCATTTTTTAAAAAGCGCCTTAAAAGTCTCTCCGAGAATCCGGATATTATCTATTATCTAGCTGAAACCCTAGCCGTCCGACGGACGACTTCCCACCACCGCCGGAGTTTGAGGTTTATTTTGCCGGTCCACTACAAGTTTTGTGGCGCCTTGACTTCAGCCTGACTTAGAAGGGAGACACGCACCGCTCCCTTTTTTCCGCTTTCCAAGATTGTGGGCGTTGCCACTGCCGCAGCAAAAGCCTGCCAGCCTGAACCCAGGGTTCAAAATACAGCTTCGCCAGCCCGCCCACCGCGAAAAAACTCTGCCCCCGCACCTTTTGGCTCAGGGCGAGCTGGTGTCTCCAGCCCGGCGCATACCCGCCATGCTGGATTACACCTTCCCATTGTCCCTAACTAAGACAAATTAGTAGCTGCACTGACAAAGGACTGAGGTGACAGCCAACGTGGTTGGAGGGCGCTGGGTTAGGATAAGGCTAGGCTGGTCAGTTCTGTTGAAGCAGAGGCGTGGGGACGCTCCACCAATTCATGGATTAAGGAACTCATCAGTGGGGTGAAAGCCACCAGGTTCTGACAGGTTCTGGAGAACCGGTAGCGGAAATTTTGAGTAGTTCGGAGAACTGGTAAATATCACCTTTGGCTGGTCCCAGAGTGGGGAGGGAATGGAGATTTTGCAATATCCTTCCCTTGCCACGCCCACCAAGTCACGCCCACAGAACCTGTAGTAAAAACATTTGAATTTCACCACTGGCTCATTACCGGTCATAGCCCCATGGTAGCTGGAGCAGAAGGAAACGGGGGTAAAGGAGACAGCCATAGGCTCCCTAATATATGCAGGGACTGCGCGGAGTAGAGAGGCGGCGAGTCTGGTGGCGATGATTTTTTCCTTCCCCGGTCCTAGCACGGTAACTTGCTAGCCCTTTTTCAGGGATGAAATCGCAGTCTCTTTCTCGTGTAGAGAGACTAAAGAAGGAGTGGGGGGGGGGAGAGAGGGAGAGACGCAAAGAAGGCGGATGGGCCCGCTTGTCACTCCACCTTGTGAGTAGATGAGGAAGCGCACCGTTTGAAGCAGACTCTTCCACAGAGACGCGCGACTTTCCGCCTTTTCGCTCGCCCGTCCGTTTTCTCTTCCAGAAGAATCTAGAGCAAGTCCCCTAATAAGTTACTCGGACGGATTTCCGGCTTCCCAACCGCGTCTTGTTCCTTCTCCTCAAAATTTGTCACCCTTTCTGCTCAAAAATTTAGTGGCACTTTATTTGAGTCTATAGGCAGGGCAAAAAAGCTCTGGGTAACTGGTTAATCCAGCCCTAATCCCTGAACAAAATACTATTTTCAAAGAAATTTCAGATAGGAATCCCACTAATCACTAAGGATACTAACAGAAATTAATGGCGGTTATTTCAACTATCTGTAACAGCCCTCCTGCAAAGCAGGCCAGTTTAACCTTTAGAAGGAGAGAATTTCAGATGCCAGAAACTGGATTAGAACCAGGCACTTTCAAAAGGGCTGCTCCTTCCCTTTCCCCAATTAATCAGCACTTTGCATATCATTTGAAACCTATTCATTTTAACAATAACAGAGTTGGAAGGGACCTTGGATGTCTTCTAGACTATCCCTCTTCTCAAGAAACCTGCTTTTCCACTACTCAGGAAACCTTATACCATATAGTTGCCTAATCTCTTCTTTAAAACTTCCAGTGTTGGAACATTCATAACTTCTGGAGGCAAGTCGTTCCACTGATTAATTGTTCTAACACTAAGGAAATTTCTTCTTAGTTCTAGGTTGCTTCTCTCCTTGATTAGTTTCCATCCCTTGCTGCTGCTTCTGTCTTCAGATGCTTTGGAGAATAGGTTGACCCCCACTTCTTTGTGGCAACCCCTTAGATATTGGAACACTGCTATCATGTGAGCCCTAGTTCTTCGTTTCATTAAACTAGGCATACTCAGTTCCTGCAACCGTTCTTTATATGTTTTAGTTTCATTCCAACATTACCATTCCAACAACTTTAGCATACCTGTTAGGTTCAACATTTTGGTTTAACTGGTGGATCTGTTGATTGTTTTATAAACTGTTGGTTTGTGAAAACACATTTTTCTAGTAATGTAAGCTGCCCAGAGAAATACAACTGCAACAAATCAGCATGATATCTGTTTCAAGATAAGAAAATCCTGTTTGTGCCAGGCAGAGATAAGAACTAAGAGACGGAAGGAGGGAAAGATCTGTGAAATTCTAAAATTCTCTCTTTCCACTTTGTTAGAAATAGTAAATACGGTGACTGCTTTGCCCCATCATCCTTCTCCTTGGAGCATACTTTCCTGACTACAGTTCCTTGTACAAATGGTCTTCCTCAGTACATTTCTTTCATTGTCTCACATTTTTCAGATTAGGAACTAAAATGAACAGATAAGGTTTGCCCAATTTCTCATGGGTATGTTCAATCAACATTCATTCTGATATTCTGACCACTAAGATACTACTTCTTACTGATTCTGTACATGGAGAAAGTTGATCAAAAGTTGAAATTTGTATTTTGATTTCTTGAGCTCCATGTATATTGAAGTGATGACTCAATATGGAACCAGCATACTTTTCCTTCCTGGTATTTGTGGTTTTAGTGGGGTTGACCGGATCACTAGATTTGAGGATACAACACAACACAACACAACACAACACAACAAACAGCAGAGTTGGAAGGGACCTTGGAGGTCTTCTAGTCCAACCCCCTGCCTAGGCAGGAAACCCTATACCGTTTCAGACTACCCAACATCTTCTTAAAGACTTCCAGTGTTGGAGCATTCACAAATTCTGGAGGCAAGCTGTTCCACTGATTAATTGTTCTAACTGTTAGGAAATTTTTCCTCAGTTCTAAGTTGCTTCTCTCCTTGATTAGTTTCCACCCATTGCTTCTTGTTCTACCCTCAGGTGCCTTGGAGAATAGTTTGACTCCCTCTTCTTTGTGGTAACCCCTGAGATATTAGAACACTGCTATCATGTCTCCCCTAGTCCTTCTTTTCATTAAACTAGACATTAAACTAGTTCCTGCAACCGTTCTTCATATGTTTTAGCCTCCAATCCCCTAATCATCTTTGTTGCTCTTCTCTGCACTCTTTCTAGAGTCTCCACATCTTTTCTACATCGTGGCAACCAAAACTGAATGCAGTATTCCAAGTGTGGCCTTACCAAGGCATTATAAAATGGTATTAACATTTCACGTGATCTTGATTCTATCCCTCTGTTTATGTAGCCTAGAACTGTGTTGGCTTTTTTGGCAGCTGCTGCACACTGCTGGCTCATATTTAAATGGTTGTCCACTAGGACTCCAAGATCCCTTTCACAGTTACTACTATTGAGCAAGGTACCACCTATACTGTACCTGTGCATTTCGTTTTTCTTGCCTAAATGTAGAACCTTATTATTGACCAATCTATTAATTAAGAAGAGACCATATTGGAGAAAACAAGAGAGTGGATGTTCCATCTGTGCTACATCATCAAGAGGTTCTTTGATGAGAACTCTTTCTATCCTTCCTTTCAATTAAACTAAACTAAACTAAAAGGGGATCACATGACCCCGGGGCAATGCTGCCGTCATAAGTATGAGTCAGTTGCCAAGCATCTGAATTTTGATCGTATGTCCCTCAGATGCTACAACAGCTGTTAAGTGTGAAAAACAGTCATAGGTCACATTTTTCACTGCCATGGTAACTTTGAACAGTCACTAAATGAACTGTTGTAAGTCAAGGACTACCTGTATTCGGAAGAGAAATCAAAATGCCCCTACAGAATAAATGTATAAAAAGTTGCTCACCAAGACACAAACATTCTGTTCTTGGTGCATAGATACTTGCTGTGCTCACCCACATATAAATAGCAACACTTTAATTGGCCATTGTGATCTCTTTGCTACACCAGAGAATCTTTGTCTTCTGCCTTTTGTCCCAAAGACCTGAATTTCATGGCTACATCAATTTTAGACTACTGTAAAAGCCCACACAAGATTTTTAGGAACTATAGTTTGATAAGCAAGAATTATTAAAACTCCTCTTCTCTTTCCCCTCACACCCCCAAATGCCATTGCCACAGCAATAAGCAACATGAATATGCCTAAAAATTTAGAAGGCTCGAAATGCTATGCCATTTTTTTTTGCATAACTAAATTTCTGCTCTTGTTGCTAGGGCATTCTACTTTTAGCAAAGCCCAAACGTTTCCATTTGGAAATCTGAGGTGTGAAGAAAATTGCAAAAACATATATCTTCAGGATCAATGCATTTATTGTCCTATAAATTTCCAGGCACTAGAGATAACTTCAATAGGCTGGAATTAGCCAGTAGAGTTTTGATGATACTAGGTAGGAATATATATCTGAATTTGCCAATGTATATATATTAGAATCTGCATTTCTCCTTAATAAATAAATGAAGCCTAGCTTATACACAGCATTATACAGTTTTTATGTAACTGAGGGGGAAGTAACCTGCAGCCTGCACACACACACACACCACAACTTCAGAATACAGTGCCAAACTATTGTAGCGATGCCCCCTCCCATAATTATGGGAAGGAATGAAAGCTATTTTGTTGTCAAAAATTGGCAACACATTCTTGAATATTTTCTTGCCTTGGGAAAAGTTTTAAGAGGGATTGGAAGTGGTTCAATTTCCTGGGGGGGCTGCTTCTATTCCCACCTTTACCCCCACTTAAAATGAGCCAACAAAATTTCTTCATCCCTTCCTGTGACATTATCACAGCCTCCAGTGCTTTTTCAGAAGATATGAATTAAAAATGGGGGATTACTATAACAACCTATTGCTCAACAAGTCAAATTATTCCAAATATATTTTTACATAGTTCAGAGCATCAGGATCTAATTTAAGAATGATGAATTTAAAATCACTAGAACAACTTAGTCAAGACTTTAATTGTAGAACAAGTAATAATAAATTTCCATGCATGTCTACCCAGAAGTAAGTTATTTGGGAACTTCCAGGATTGCAACCTTAATACAATTATCTGGGCTCAAACAGACTGTTCTTTTAATAACTGTCATTACTTGAAACATGTTTGCATGACCATTTGTAGCCTTCTCCAGGTGACTCATAATGCACCTGTTATTGTGCACTATGTTATTGTGCATGAGTAATGATACATAAAACACCTACTATCTGAGTAAACTGGTAGTGATAAGGACAAATTAAATCTTTGTAGGTAGTCATTGGTGACAGAAAAGCACTTTCACATTACTCAAGAGCCCTTTAGTATACTCTTGCTTTGCTGCTCTAGGACTGTGTAAATTAAGCCATGAACATCACACAAAAAATGTGTTCCCACTGGTCTTGTTCATGATCCTTAAAAGTACTTTTTAAACCAGACAGACTGAAGGGATTTAAAAGAAATGAACAACATTCAAAACATTTAGATGCAGTGAAAATATTTGCAGTTCCATTATTCTTGTCAACCAAGATGAAACACTGAACCTATTGAGGACATCTAACCTGGGAGTGATAATCGTGGATTGAACATTAAGTGTAGCTTATTGTTTGCAAGGAATTGGTAATGGTGTTTGTTAGGAATGCAGCGTGAATGAATTTAACTAGAGGAATATCATTATTCTTGTCTTTTGGGGAACCAATTATTATTAATCTGTTACAGAGCACTTTAATTGAGCAAAATGATTCAACAAAACTTATTTCCCTCATTCATCCTCTTGACAGCTCTGTGAGACATGTAGAGATTTATTATTTCCATTTTAAAGGTATATGAAGGTACCATAAGGTAGAGACTGAGAAGAATTAATGAAATATGCATCTCAGAGACAATTCATAGAAAGCCTTATTATTATTTGCAGTTCTAACTCAGAGTTAATTTTCTAGCTCTTTGTTTAGAACCACAACACTTAACATGTAATAGTGTTTATTCAGAAGTAGGATGATCCTAGATTCACCTTTACAGATAATTACAGACAATTATATGGAGATATGGTTCCCTCTGGGTGTTGCTAAATTACCATCTCCTAGCAGGCTTGGTCAGCACAGACTACCCAACTTGGCACGGACTAGGGGACAAGTTCATGCTGTGGTTTATAGTACAGCAACATCTGGACAGCAACAATTTCTCGATTCCTAGTTTATATAAAGGCATCTTCTATTGGAAGGACTGCTCAGCTGGTTTAAAAATGAAACATAGAACAAGGCTCAAAATTAATGATCAAGAGGTCTTAGAACCTGAAACTCAATTGAGTAGATACATGCAATATGCGTTGACAACTCTTCAATTTGGTGTGAGGTTTCCATCAAAAGTTAAAAGTATATATTTCTAACTTGCTGAAGTGGGCAAGTCAGTAGGGTGATTAACAGAGATCTATAAATAGACATATACTGTATATGAACAGTTATGCACACATGTGCTATGTTTCATAGGTTTTGTTAAAGTTTAAGCGGCCTTTCTAAATTTCCACAGGTTTTTGGCCAGGAACCAGGAAAGTTAAGATAGTCTTGAAAAGTGTTTAAATCAGAGGTGGTATTCAGCCGGTCCTCTCTGGTTCAGGTGAACCGGTAGCAGCGGCTGCGCGAGACTCCACCCACCTGCCCTGACATTATGCGTGACCTTCTGCGCATGCGTGCACTCACATTTGCGAGCCAGTAGGGAAGGTGAGTGAATCCCATTGCTGGTGGGATGTATAATGTAGACATATTTATGTCTTTTTATGGAACATGTTATCAAGTGTGTTTGCATGACATGTTACATAAGTCTTGTTGGCTGAATGCACATGCTGTCTTTTTGCCCTCCTCCCATGCAGCTTCTTAAACCTTCTCAGTTGCTTTAAATTCCACTTTAAAATTCTGTTTAATGTGTAATCATGGAGAGTGAAGTTGGATAAAAATTTAACCAGTTTACTTATTTTATTTTTGAATTTACAATCGGTCTACAATATAGACCACCCTAATGATAAGACTCAGGGCATGGTATAACAAAGCCATTAAAATAACGAGTAATTAAAAAATAAAACATAACCTAGATATAAGGATGCAGTGCCCAAAATCAGTGAATTAGGACTTTCATCTCCTTGCAGGATATGTAGATAGAGAGTGGTATGCCTATGTCTGGAGGAAGCATATTTCAGACCAATTGGTCCATGCATTTCCTGGCCCGGGGCTGTGGGTGGGAATGCTGTGATATCTACAGTTCTTCTTAAGATATTCACAGAATTAGTTTTGTATAGGCAGTGCCTAATATAAGCTAGGACTATGTTATACAGGGCTATATCTATCTTACCACATAGACCAGACAGAAAAATGTCCAGATAAGCTAATTCTACTTTATTGCAAGGCTTCATTAACAAAATTTTGTAAGTGTGAAACAGTGGTGGGTTTCAAATTTTTTAAGAACCTCTTCTGTAGGTGTGGCCTGCTTTGTGGGAGTGGCTTGCTGGCCATGTGGCCTAGTGGGAGTGGCTTGCTGGCCATGTGATCTGGTGGGAGTGGCTTGCCGGCCATGTGACCGAGTGGGAGTGGCCAACTTGTAAAATGTGGTGAAACTCACTTAACAACGCTCTTGCTTAGCAACCAAAATGTTGGCTCAGGAACTCTGGCATTTGAAGCACACAAGTCTTAAAGCTGTCAAGTTACAAGACCCTTGCACCCCTAACCCTTTAGAAAAAAAAAAACCAGGAGTGTTCAAACTTGACAGCTTTAAGACTTGTGGACTTCAACTCCCAAAATTCCTCCTCTTGCTCTTCATCTTGATGATGTGCATATGGGTGGGGGGAGGGAGCTGGAACCGGTTCTAAATGGCACTGTAGATTTGTGGAACCTCTTCTATAGAAGAGGTTAGAACTAGCAGGAACCCACCCCTGGTGTGAAAGTCCAATTCTGCCATCATCTCTACAACCCAATAATTTAGGGAGGGCTCCTCCTAAATCTCTTGCTTCATCCACTATACAGCTGTGAGCAATGTTTATTTGTTTGCTTGCTTGCTTGCTTATTTAAATTTCTTTGCTCCCCATTTCTCCTACAAGGTGACTCTGGGTGGCTGTCTCTTATCCGACCATTCCCTAGACGCATCCCTCTGCCCATTCTTCCAAGCTTATTCCACATACAACTAGAGGCTGCGAATGGAGTTACCTTGGCACTTTGACTTGTGGCTGAAAGCTCTTCGTAACCTCAAAATCTGCAGTGATAGCAGATGCAATGGTGGGGTTGTTGCATTCTGAATCTAATGCAGTTTCCCATTTGCCTCTAAATGGGTCAAATAGAGTACACTGGAGTATTTTACTCAATTTTTAAAAATGGAATTCAATTGGAAGTTGGTATGCTAAAGGTAGTAGCTTCAAGCATCTTCTTTTGTTCCAAGCATCCCAAAAGGTCCCATATAGAAGAATAGCCTTAAATTATTCTGTGTGTCAAAATGTGATGAACAAATCAGAATAGGATAGAGGCCAGTAGTCCTTGTGGAAAAACAAGGTTAGAATCACAGAAACAACCTGCTCTGTAAGTGCTTTGTAATCATTGTGTTTCCTGTGGTGGCCTTAATAGGTTTCTCATTTTGTGAGTGTGGCCACAACCCTTTCTCAAAATTCCAGGCTGGGCCTACTAGCCCAAAGTACTAGGGATTCTTGGCTTAACGTATAGTGCAAACATATTCAACCACAGTTTTGGCACCAAAAAATCTTAACAACAAGTGTGCTGTGCAAAAGCCACATACTCCTGGGTTGCATCATTGTTTTCCAAGTTGCACCAATGGCTTTTCTTGCTTGGCCTTCAGAAAAAGAGAACGGGAGAGCAAGTGAATCCCCAGATGCTTTATTTTGCTTCCTGCCTGGGAACTGTGGGTCAAGGCCATAATTACAGATCAGCTGTTCAGTTCACCTCAGCTGACACTTTGAAATGTAATTTAGGCTGATTAGGCAACCTCAGAGCTGATAGGATGGGAAGGGGGGGGGAGCTGCTGATGCTGTGGTAAAAAGGAGGGGAGGAAAGGCCTCCCTGAGGCCAAAGCCTTTTTGAGCCAGCCAACCGTTCCACCTGGACTCCACCACAAATTATTGTTTTCAATTACCACCTGTGTGCTCCTTCCCATTCAACTTATTGATGTTGAATTATGACAAACACTGGTATAAATAAGTTATGCTGTGGTTGTAAAATGGAAGAAAATTTTGTTGTAGCAATTATGTGAGGCAAGATGACAAAATACATTTCTAATGCTGTGCTTGCCACAACTTGGGGAATTTAAACCTCATAATTTCCATTCATTTCAGATAATTTGGAGTAATTTCTATATGTAATAACTTCTGTAATGAAAAACGCAGCGGTACCAGAGTGATTTCGGCTCCGCTCTTTTGTTTCCATTGGATGGCTGAGGCCCCGATGGCATAACGTGGCACCAAACGCATAAACAACCCCCTCCCAGTATTTCCCTTTCATATAAGTTGAGTAATTCTTTCAGCAAAATCACAAACTAATACCAAGACTGAATCTCTGTCCATGAAATGAAAAATAAATTGAGTTAAAGAAAGTGAAAGCATATCCAAGGCCTTGGATGTTTTATTGCAACTTTATTGAATTGTAGCCTTCTCTAGGCTCTCTCGCAGGTCCTGAGGGACTCGGCTTCCACAGAAGGGCAGAGAAACACAACTGAACTCATCCCTGGATCAACCCTACAGGCCGTCAGTGCAAATCTCTCTGGACAATTTTCTTTCTGGCCAACTTTAAATGGAAATAAAAAGGGGACATTGAAAATAAACAATGAGTGGCTAGTAGCTAAAAAAAAGAAGTTGTTTGAGGATGTTAATAACATAATTGTTTCTCATGCATTTCTACCTTCCAAGCTCTTTAGGAAATAACAGATTGGCTACATGCAGATAGGAAGCCATGTAAATACCATATTTTTGGAATATGACGCACCAGAGTATAAGACAGACCAAGATTTTGAACAAGCAAATTTTTTTAAAAAAGTTATTGCCCTCTGCAGACCTCCTAAAAACGGCCCGGTTCCCCCCCCCCCAAAAAGGGCATGAATAGCCTTTAGGAGGCTTGTAGAGTGCTGGGGGGGGGGGGGGATGAGCAAAAAAAGGGCCTGTTTTTTGTCAAAAAAGGGCATGAATAGCCTTTAGGAGGCTTGTAGAGTGCTCTTGGGGGGGGGCATTTTTCACTCATTTCTGCCCTCCCCAGCCCCTAGGAACACTCTGGAAGCCTCCTAAAGGCTATGCACGGGCATTTTTGTGAAGGGGGCAGGGTTTCAGGAGGCAAAGAAATACTGAATTCAGGGTATAAGATGCACCAAGATTTTCAGCCTCTTTTTTGAGGGAAAAAGGTGCGTCTTATACTCCGAAAATTACAGTACTTGCTACAATTGCCTCTAACGAAAACTTTGTTGCCAGCTTCTGAAAAATAAATATGTGCCATTCAGTGGTGGGATTCAAATAATTTAACAACCAGTTCTCTGTCCTAATGACCGGCTGGATAGGTGGGGCATGGTGGTCATGTGACTGGGTGGGTGTGGCCAACTCAACATCACTCATGTCAATGGTGCTTTGCCTTAGCTGTTACAATGTAATTAGGGTTAACCAGAGAGGCAGTTTCTGTAAGCAGGGCAATAAATATTAGTCTAGAAACAACCCCAGAATGTCTCCTTCCTGCCTTCCTTACAGGATTAGTCCCCTAAAGTGAAAAAAAGAAACAAAAGGAGATTTCTTCCAACAATCAGTTCTCTGAACTGCTTAGAAAGTTAACAACTGGTTCTCCCGAATAGGTGCGAACTGGCTGAATCCCACCACTGGTGCCATCCCTTCACATTTGGAGGGCATTACTGTCAGAGTTTGTTGCAGAAATCACATTGAGAAAGCACACACAGATAACTGATTCAGCAGGAGTCATTAACTTCTTTATATACAAAATAACACCTGAATAAATGTACAATACCAATAGTGGATTCTCCAACGTGGTAGTAGTTACAGGCAAAACACAGGCAGATGAGAGATTGGTTTCAGTTCACAGCTTAATACAGACAAAGAGAACCTCCTTTATACAGGGCAGCAAATACTGTTTCAGTTTCTAAACAGCCTTCATTGGCTGACTTACTTGCTATGCCTATTTATTGGTTGACCTTGTTGCCATGCCCTATTCCAGTAGGTCTCCAATGACTGACCTGTTGCTATGTCCTATTCCAGTTCATGAATATTTGACAATTACTTTGGGAATGCTTACCTAATATGTTGGGTGAGTGAGTTTGAACCCTTTTGTCTGATGGATTTATAGCTTTATACTTAACATCAACAATAGCTTGCTCGTTAATGAGAAATGAAACAGCAATTATATAAACCTTAAAAAGATCCAAGAAGACATATCTTTGGTTTCATGGCTGTTTAGTGCAAATTTCCAGGTAGAATCAGTGTTTCATTAGTAGATCTATCAGAAACAGGTTGTATTTATAGTGTGTCAATTATTAGAAAGACTGTTTGACATATCACATAATAGCTTTAAATATGAACATTAGGGAACAAATTGATTTTTTTTTCCAGTAAAGCAGTTGGAGTCCTAGCAGGTATTCAGAAGGTCAAGAGACCCAACAAGACAGGAAGCACACCAAAAAGTAGATGCAACCACACAGTTAGAAAACCTATGTATGATACAATGCAAATTAGCATTTAAGCATAACATATCAAAAGTAAAGACTCCTGCAAGCTGAACCTGATCTCTTGTGACTATATGGACCAGGGTGGGTTGCTGCCAACGTTGCTGCCAGTTCGCTTTGCTACACGCGCATGCACAGTTGACAGTAAATTGTTCTGCGCATGCACAGAACATGATAAAATAACTAAAAAACATGCCGACAACAGCATCGGCGACTGGGGAACTGGTTCAGGGGCGTGGCCAGCCTGGTTGCTGCTAGTTCAGGTGGCCAAGGCCAAAATACCACTACCAGTTTGCCCGAACCTGTGCAAACCAGTAGCAACCCATCTCTGATATAGACATGCCCATGTAACTTGCTTGAAAACAGTGTAAACGTCAGGCCTGGACGCCATCTTTTACATTGGGCCTTCAGGCCTGCCACATTTGATGCGGTGAGAAATTGAGAAGGAGGGAATTATATGGAGTCTGGGAGATATATAGTCAAAATAGCATTCCTTTCTCAGAGAGTCAAGGACACCTTGCCCTGCACCTGGAGTGGCGTGACTGGGAGGCATCTCCAGTTGGGACAGTGCTTGATTGGACCATGTGTTAGACATGTGGGTGCTGGGCAGGAACTTGAACTTTTGTTTGGGTGGGGAAAACTGGAAACTTTTAAGATTTTGGTTTTCCCAGATGAACCAATATGACATTTCTAATAAAATGGAACTGAGGAATATCAAGCCTCGGAGTCTTCTTTTGTTAGGGGTGTTACTTGGAACCCTGACAGTAAACTGATTACGATTTCTTTCTTATGGGACCAATGAAATCAAATGAAATGAAAAATGAAAACAAGGTAGGTAGCAGCAACGAAGTCATTCAGAATCTAAAACAATGAGAAATTTTGGTGACAACGCTTGAAGGAATCCTGCATGGTTCAGGGCTAGAAAAACTGGGAGCTATATAGTCTTTTGCTACCAGTTTACTGTGGCCCATATTATTTCCAGTGGCTTTTTTTTTTCTAATGGGAAGATATTCAGTTTTTTCATCTGTCTTTGTTTTCACATTTTTCTTATTGAAGAAGATTCAAAAGGGCTATCTTGGACAAGATTAAAAAAAGACAAGAAATCCCTTTCAGAGCTTAGTTTAATATAAGCTTGTTTATTGGTGCACAGTTTGTACTTAAAAATTGCACACATTTCTTCCGTGTTCTCTACCTCATTCCAAAAGGTGTTAGCATTCTTCTGGCTCACTTGCATCTCTCCCTTATGTGTGTTTAGCAAGAAGTGATTTCTAATTGAGTTCAATTGGATTTATGCCCAAGCAAACTTTCATATGATTGCTATCTTAAAGAAGTTAGCACTTCATTAAGTAAGTACTAATCTTTATTCTAGTGACCCTCATGGATGTTTGGGAAAACAAGTGACAAGGATTGCACAGCCCGAGTCTTAGATATCTTTCCCTACTATTAAGCATCTTTTCTTTTCCTAAATAATGAATTTAATCTTTCTGCAGCAGATTATTAAAAAAAACGATGCTACTCCACCAACATTATGAAAATTTCATGGCTAGACTACAAAAGGCTGGTTGAAAAAGCCGCTACTCCGGTTCCTTGAAGAACTGATCACTTCAGAACAGAACCATGTGGTCTCTATAAAAGTATATATAGTATAGGTAAAGAACAAAAGACAATAGGAGGCAAATTTAGGCTCAAAGAAAATGCTAACCTGGCACGTTTTGCATGAGGGAAAGAACTGATATAGAAATGTTTAAATCTTTACCTGAAAAACAAAATTATGATTGACCTTATATCTCAACTTGAGTGAAATAAATTCGCTGATTTGCAACAATAAAAATATAAAAGATAAAACAATACACATCTAATGCAATAGAAATCAATCACCAGAATAATTAACAAAAACTTGGGAAAAGAGATAAGGTTTTGCCATCTCTAACCATTGTGGTGCAATATTGCAGGCTACTTCTGCTGATCACTGGCTGCCAACAGTTTGGCAGATCAAATCTCACCAGGCTCAAGGTTGACTCCGCCTTCCATTCTTCTCAGGTGGGTAAAATGAGGACCCAGATTGTTGGGGGCAATATGCTGACTCTGTAAACCACTTAGAGTGGGCTGTAAAGCACCGTGAGTGGTATATAAGTCTAAGTGCTATTGCTATTGCTATCTTCCTAAGTGCTAGAAGAGAAAAGACGAATGGTAACTCCTTGGAGCAGGGGTTTGAAAATGGTTTCATCGAAATGATTGACTAATAAACAATTTTCCCAGAACCCCTGACCAAGAGACTGTTGATAGAAAATTGTCTCTCGGACAATCCCATCAAGTTCTCTCAAAATCCTCAGAACATTGTTTTTGAAATCCTGGCTTGGGTATATTCCATAGGCCCGTAACGGCGAATCTATGGCACGAGTGCCAGAGGTGGTACACGGAGCCCTCTCTGTGGGCATGTGCACCATCGCCAGCTGCTCTTCTGGGTTCTGTCATGCACATGTGCACTGGCCAGCTGGTCTGCGGTTTCTGTCCCTGCATGCGTGTGACAGAAACCAGAAGAGCAGCTGGCTGCCGTGCACATGCACACCTCTCTTCCGGATTCCGGTGCTCCGACATGAACGCTCCAGTTTCAGCACTCAGTGTTGAAAAGGTTAACCATCACTGCCATAGGCTGAGAGCCATACAGAAAGCTTTTTTGTATTGTCCCCCATCTATAAATTAATATTCTGGAGCAGAGGCATATTTAGAATGGCCTCTCCTGTTGATTTTAGAAATTGGAAGTTTGTAGTAGAAGAAGTGGTCCTTCTACTTCAGAAGTGGTCCTTCTACTACTAAGATTAACACCAAAAATGTGCTTGGTAGCAATTGGCAATCAGTACCGTGTTTTCAATACAGACATCCATCTTACCTTGGGCTGGCCAGAACCTGGCTTCTGCATTTTGGACCTGTTGCAATTTCCGGGTATTTTTCAAAAGTAGCCCAACCCCACATGAATGGTATTCCAATAGCCGAAATGGGTTGTAACCAAGGCAGGAATAATGGTCACTGGCTGGCTTAGAAAAAAATGCAGTTGTTCTTTGCCAGAGCCTCTACCTACAAATCCAGTAGCAGCTGGAGGTCAAAGCACTGTCTCAAACTGTGGTCATTCTGTGGAAATACAAGAACACGATTTGCCCCATCCCAGGGTCTATCTTTTTCCTCAACAAGAACACTTCAGTCTTGTCTGGATTTAATTTCAGTTTGTACTTCCTCCTACAGATTAGTCTGTGTGCCAGAATACTGGTTGTTTCCTCAGAATTAGGCACAAACATCTGGATGCCATTATCTCACCCCAAAGCTCATGGCATCATTCACCAATAGTTTCATATGCATGTTAAATAAAATATGATACAAGATAGAACTTTGTGGAATTCCATAGGTCTATAATTTAGATGCTGAACAGTGCCACATTCTGGATTCATAACAACAAAAAGGCCCAGAGCCATTGCCAAACCCAGGTCTCATCTTGCCAGATGGCCCAAAAAGATAATCTGGTCTACTGAAAGACACTAAGAAGTTGGAGAGAACCAGCAGGACCATACTCCCCTCATCTTTTTTCTAGTGCAGGTCATCCACTCAGTTGAAATCTCAGCACTATATTCTGACATAAGAAACTTCCTAACCAGTGAGGACAATTAACCAGTGGAACAGCTTTGCCTTCAGAAGCTGTAGGAGCTTCATCCCTGGAGGTTTTTGAGAAAAGATTGGACAGCCACCTATTTGAAATGGTGTAGACTCTCCTGCTTCAGCAGAGGGTTGGATTAGATGTTCCTTCCAGCTCTATTCTGATTGATCAAAATAGCTACACCACATCCTCCAGATATGTCTGGAGCGGTGAATCCATTACGTTCTCAATCACTTTAACTAAGTATTAAATAGTTAAGGTATGCTGCAACCAATGACCAGGGGTAATTTCACAGGATAACCTTGCACTGCTCCTAATGCCAGAATGGCAATGCTAAGTGCTAATAAGAGGACAGACAGAACCTGTAGTAATGTACATGGCCAAAAAGGGGAAGTTGCAGATGCAAAGAGACATACCCTGAAGAGAATGAAAGGTAATGTAAAGACTCTTTTGTATTAAACTCACCTGACTATCTATGTCATTTTCCTTGCAACAATATGCAGAAATGATTTGCCAATGTCTAGTTCTAGGATTTTCTTCCCCAACTTTAGTCTACAAACCTGAGAAATTCCAAATACTATCATTGTACTGTTAATCTGACAGTACTTGGATTTTTCAAGCTCAGATTTTAGCTGTCGTCTGCTGGAGCCATCCGTTTTTTAAAACAAATTAAACATTTTTTAAAAAGTCATCTGGGTCAGGTTTAACCCCTAAAGGAATCACACTGAAGGTTTCACTGTTGCTGGATCACCAACAAGTCAGTGAAACTAGGAGTTAGATGCCAGCAATCCTTGAACTTCATTTCTCCTGTAGCTGTTAGAAACCAAATGTATCCTAACAAAGGACCAAAGCCTTTGCAATTGTTTTAACAAAGGGATACAATCAAGATCAAGTGAGCTACTAATACCACTCCATAAAGCCTTAGTAAGACCATACTTAGAGTACTGCATCCATTTTTGGTCAGCATACTATAAAAAGACGTTGACACTATAAAAAGTGCAGAGAAGAACAACCAGGGTGATTAGGCGAATGGAGGCTAAAACATATGATGAAAGGTCACAGGAATTGGGCCAGAGGTGGTATTCAGAAGATTCTGACCAGTTCTGGAGAACCGGTAGCGGAAATTTTGAGGAGTTCGGAGAACTGGTAAATACCATCTCTGACTGGCCCCGCCCAGGCCTGGGTTGCTGCCGGTTCTAGGACCCAGGCCTGAATTCCACTACCGGTTGGGCCAAAACAGGCCAAATGGGTAGCAACTCACCTCTGGCCCTGCCCCCATCTATTCTCTGCCTCCCAAGTCCCAGCTGATCATCAGGGAATGGGGATTTTGCAGTAACCTTTGCCAGAGTGGGGTGGGAAAGGAGATTTTACAGTATCCTTCACCTGCAACGCCCACCAAGCCACACCACATCTACCAAGCCACACCCACAGAACTGGCAATAAAAACATTTGAATCCTACCACTGAACTAGGCATGGCTAGTCTAGTGAAGAGAAGGACCAGGGGAGACACGATAGCAGTGTTCCAATATTTGAGGGACTGCCAAAGAGAGGAGGAGGTCAAGCTATTTTCCAAAGCATCAGAAGATTAGACAAGGAATAATGGATAGAAACTGAACAAGGAGAGATTCAACCTGGAAATAAGGAGAAATTTTCTGACAGCAAGAGCAATCAACCAATAGAACAGCTTGCATTCAGAAGTTGTGGGAGCTTCATCACTGGAAGCTTTCAAGAAGAGACTGGACTGCCATCTGTCAGAAATGGTGTAGGGTCTCCTGCTTGGGTGGGGGGTTGGACTAGATGACCTACAACATCCCTTCCAACTCTGTTAATCTCTTAATCTGTTTTTAGAGTTGACATTTCAAATTTGCCCTGTGTGTGCTCGTTGCTTTGGCTGTAGTAGCCTTCTCCAGTCTGAAAATCCTCTAGGGACTCCACCATAATCCTTCACCCAATATGGCCAGGGAAATAGAAGAATTTCCAGTTTGTCATGTCTGGATGGCAATAGTTTGGGGAAAGGTGCAGTGCACAATACTGAATTGCCTTGAGAACAGATTGCTCTCAGCCAGGCAGCTCAAGTTATAATTATAGGTCAAAAGTCGCAAGGCCAGGCACATTTACTGACAGGTATCTAACTAATCTTTAACCTCTTATGGCAAAGGATTTTCAATGAAAATCAGAAAACAAACAAAGGTTGGGCACTAAAGAGTAGTTACTCAAATGATTCTGAGATAGGTTCAGCCATTTATTTTGCAAAGTTTTTTTTTAATGACCTATCAGACAGAAAAGGTGCACTGTATTCCTTTCTTATCCTGGCACATAGACAAATACAAAGATGTACTCAATGGTAATTACCATCCTGATGGCCCCATCTATAAAAGCCAATTAAGCCCTGCCACAATGATGTTCATAGGTCAATGCCATAAACCAGAAAGTCCATCCTGAGGCACCTTATTTGCGCAGATTTACACAAGTGCAGAAACAGGGTTGTCGATAGGAGTCTTAAAGAGAGAACTTACGTCTTTGAAATGATGGCCAGATGCGTGAATGACTTGAGGTCATTGTCTGAATTGTGATAAGATCAAATTAAAAAGGCAATTGTATTACAGGTAATGGGGGGGGAGTTGCAGTGTTGTGAAATAGAAACAGGAAAGTTTTAGTCCTGTGATCAGAATCTGAAAGATTGTTCTATAACAAAATAACGGAGGAAGTTGTCATGAAAACAATTAGTTCTTCCATTGGTCAGACCAAAGGTGGTATTTAGCAGGTTCTGACCAGTTCTGGAGAACTGGTAGAGGAAATATTGAGTAGTACGGAAGACCGATAAATACCACCCCTGACTGGCCCTGCCCCGTCTATTCTATGCATTCTGAGACCGAGCTGATCAGGAGGAAGTGAGGATTTTGCAGTAACCTTCCCTTGGAGTGCGGAGGGAATGGAGATTTTATAGTTTCCTTTCCCTACCATGCCCACCAAGCCACGCCCACCAAGTCACACTCACAGAACTGGTAGTAAAAAAATGTTGAATCCCACCATTGGGTCAGACCTTAACTGTGAGGTCCTTGGTGCTTTCTGAGCTTGGTTGTTTTCTTGCAGACATTTCGTTAGCCAAACGAGCTCAGAGAACACCGAGGGCCTCTCATTTCAATCAAGAGCTATAAATATTCTCCTTTATCAGACCCTATCTGTTTAGGGCAATAAAGATGACAAGCAATGCATTTTTGCCTAGCTCTGAAGTAATAATTACAAAGTAATTGATTTAAAGTATGTTTCCAGATTCTGTCCATACTTTTTCACCTTCCAACCCCTTCTTTTTAGGATAGAGTTTTTCATAAAGTTAAATATTCATGAGCCTCAACATCAAAACCCAACCTATAACCTAACAGGACCTACATATGCCTGGCTGCTCCCAAATCTGGGAATTAAATATCCTTTCTACTATTGTATTTATTCACCCCAGCTATTGCCAAGACCTTAATAGAAATACATAAAAAACTTTCCAGCAGAAGCCACAAAGGTTGATGTTCATATCACATGGATGTAATTAATAAAAATATAAGCCCAATTATTTTTTTTAAAAAAACTGGTAAATAAAAAACCATACTCAATAGATAATCTTTGCTTTGCTAAGGACATCCTAGATCAGGGAATGTGGAAATGTGGAAACATTTCTTAGATGTGGAAATGTTGTGAGTGCGCTCGCGCTCATCGGGGTTACGCTCCAGAAAAGCAGAACTTCCAGGTTACAATCAGATGGCCAGCACACGTGCACAAACCAGTTTTCAGCACTACTGCATGCATAAAAGGATCACGATGTGGAAAAACAGACCTTCCAGGTTTGGCACACATGCACACTGGGCAATCAGCTGGCCAGTGCACATTCGCACACCATTTTTCGGCATTGCCCCATGCGTGAAGGACAGCTGATCATCACACGTGCATGCACACCAGAAACCCAAAACACAAACAGGCAAGGCCATGCGTGCCGGGCAGGGGTGGGCTCCTGCCAGTTCTAACCTCTTCTATAGAAGAGGTTCCACAAATCTACAGTGCCGTTTAGAACTGGTTCCAGCTCCCTCCCCCTGCCCATCCGCCCATCATCAAGATGAAGAGCGAGAGGAGGAATTCTGGGAGTTGGAGTCCACAAGTCTTAAAGCTGTCAAGTTTGAACACCCCTGGGGGTTTTTTCTAAAGGGTTAGGGGTGCAAGGGTCTTGTAACTTGACAGCTTTAAGACTTGTGTGCTTCAAATGCCAGAGTTTCTGAGCCAACATTTTGGTTGCTAAGCAAGAGTGTTGTTAAGTGAGTTTCACCACATTTTACAAGTTGGCCATGCCCACCCAGTCACATGGCTGGCAAGCCACTCCCACCTGATCACATGGACAGCAAGCCACTCCCACCCAGTCACATGGCTGGCAAGCCGCTCCCACAAAGCAGGCCACACCTACAGAAGAGGCTGTAAAAAAATTTGAAACCCACCACTGGTGCCGGGCAACATGGTCTCACGTGCTACTTTGGGCACGCATGCCATAGGTTGCCCATCATGGTCCTAGATGGTCTATTTTCCCATATATTGTATTTTTCAATCCCAAAAATATTCAAAACACATTTTTGAATAATATTTTTTTATGTAGCCATGTAGTTTATTAGGGCTTGAAATGTTAAACTGTGTTGCCAAACTTGGAAACTGACTATTCTGAAGAGTTATAGTTGCATCAGAATTGGTAGTTGTTAAGATAGTTATTTTGAGATTTTAAGGTAGTAATATTCCTTAAGAACTGGTTGCAAGAGATGTGTGATTGATTGATTTTTGAAAAGACAATTTTATTTATTAATTAAAAAATCAATAAGTTTTTCTCTGTCAGAGATCTTTGGTATTCTGTAATGTTTGAGAATTATTTTTTCCCTGAGGTATATTTATTGTTTAACATCAAGTATATAATTCATATATTTTCTCCCTTTTCTATTCTTTCTTTCTTTCTTTCTCTTTTTTTCTTTCATTCTTTCATTCATTTTCTTTCTTTCAATCTTTTATTATTAATAAAAAGATGAAGCTCTTTGAAGAACATTCAAGTATCTCTTCAATCCCAATGACCTATCTTATGTATTGTTTTCTCTTTGTACTTGCTTCAACCTTGCTAAATATAGTATTTTTTTTAGTCTACCATCTGCCTTCATTGCATGCCCAAAGTATGTGAGCTCCTGTTCACTGATCATTGCCTTGCGGGAGCAATCAGCTTCTATTTGATCCAGGATTGATTTTGTTCTTGAAATCTGTGGTACTCTTAGTAATTGTCCCTAGATACATAATTTGAAGGTGCCTGTCTTCTTTTTCTTTCTCTTCACCTCTCCTCACCAAGCTGAACATTATGATCCACATGTACGCATATCAGTGGTGGGATTCAAAATGTTTTACTACCAGTTCTGTGGGCTTGGTGGGCATGGCTGGGGAACGATATTGCAAAATCCCCATTCCCACCCCACTCCTGGGGGAAGGATACTGCAAAATCTCCATTCCCTCCCACCCACTAACCTGTTTTCCAGCTTCATCCTGTGCAGGGCAACAAAAGAAGACCCAGCCAATCAGTTGGGACTTCGAACAGCTGGGACTCGGGAGGCAGCAGATAGATGGGGGAGGGGCCAGTAAGAGGTGGTATTTGCCAGTTTTCCGAATTACTCAAAATTTCTGCTACCAGTTTGCCAGAACCAGTTGGAACCAGCTGAATACCACCTCTGGTGTGCACGCCCACACACACACACCCAAAGTAGGGTCTTTAACTTACAATTCTCCAGTCAGCATGAGAAACTAAAATCAATGTTTTTGAAAGCTGTCAAAGCTGGGAAACATTGTTTTAATTGTTTGTATATTTATGGCTCTTTATGTCCTCAATAATTTTTTCTAAGCTTCTCATTGCTGACTTCCCTAATGGTACCTTTTCTTTTCTTTTCTTTTCTTTTCAAACATATCTAAACTGAATTCTAAGGAAACAAAATTAGCACTGTTTTTTGCTATCGAATGTAAATTCACTAAAATATTTCCCTTTCCATTTTTTACTTTTACAATAAATGTGTAAATCTTTGTTTTCATCTATTCATTCTGTACCTTTCCAAGTCCCTAAATAAGCCCACTCCAGATCGATTGTTTATTTCAACCATCAGATTATCTAGCATTCAAACAATGAAATATTACAGTTCTATCTAAACATTTTTGACAATAATACCAAGATAGTTTATACAGTTTTATTTTATTTTCAATCATATTTTAGATGTCCTTTCCCTACATGTCAGCCATGGAAGGAAATTGTGGATGCTTTTTGAGAAAAGCCTTACATAGGTAAATAAATTGTGTTGGAACCACGGCATGGATAATTATTGCCATATCAAACTGGCTTAGGAACAGTGATAACTGATATACAAAAATAATTTCTGTCATCTGAAGTGTTACAGCTAATGCAGGGTGAATGAGCACCCAAAACCACAAACTTTCAGGAAGAATAAACTTTATCTGAACTTTCAACTGAATAATTGAATTTCTGCCTTGCCCAGGCTGAATCTCAGGATGTTTATAATTATCCTGTTCATTGCCAAACCAACAAAATGTTCAAGGCTGTTGACTATTTCTTAGGAAATAAATTGAGCTTCAAGTGACTTCTATCAGCAGTTTCAAATAGATATTGCTATGTTTATTATGTTATCACACAGAATAGTTTTAACTTATTTTATGGTTCATGAATATGTTCTAAACCACCAGGGATTCATTTGGAGTTTACAGTATAGAAATATTCTGAATGAATCGAACAGAAATCATGGGATATCACAGAACACCAACCATGGTGCCAAATAATAATACCATTGCACCACCTTCTCAACATGATACTTTAATACAGTGTCCCCCGGTGGCCAAGTTGGTAAGAGTGATTGTCCATGTAGCATTGGCAGGCCAAGAAAAAAATAGTATGATACTCCTCATTCCAGTTCCTAGTCAAGGCCATCTACTACGACAACAAAAAGCAGTCTTGCATCTATATAATGCCTAAAATCTTGAGTTAAATTTGATAGCATAGTTTACAATATACTTGTTTTTAAAGTCTAATGGACCAGTATACTTATAAACTGGCCAAATCTCATTTGTACTTGCTATGACGATATGATTAGTTAAACCACATTTTGCTGTGCCAGTAGAATCCCAATATAAATACACAGTAAGTTTAAATTTTTGTTTTCAATTTATCCTCTACCGCATAAGAATGAGATCATTTGTAGACTTTTTTTTTAAAAAAAAATGCTTTTGCTAAACACCATTCCAAAGGGAACTTGCAGACTCTTAATGTCTTCAAAAGAATATATATGCTGCGTAGGAGGTATGCTGCTCCTATTGTCCCTGTTGTGAAATGACTTGGCTACATATAACTGAAGCTGTTCCCTGTAGGACTGATAGGTACTGCAATACAGACTGAATTTATCCTGTATCTGATAAATGCATGCATAGGCAGCTAGAACCTTTGGTTTGCATTCAAGATTCCATAAGCCACATTCTGGAAAAAGACTTTAGGTAATTTACTTGATGAGAGGTGATATTAATTCAAAATATTCTACGTTTTATATTTTGGGATCAAATCACTGCATTGAAATCTGAACCAACCACCAAATCCTGGCTGTATAGGATCTCTTCTATGTTCATTTCTTTAAGTAGTGCACCAAAACTGAAGCAATATTTTTGACTATATAATGGGAATCATAGCTTCATCCAAACAGCCCTTACCACACCTGCATAGCCTAAGGTGACTATAACTGTGGTTCATAAAGCTGATTTTATTTTACCACTATAAATTATAACAATGGAAGTGGATGCATTCAGATTGCAAGCATCAAGGTGAGTTTAAAGAGGTGCTAGCTTTTTTCCTTGATGAACTGAAGTTGTCCAAAAAGGAAGTGGTGTGGTACAAGATAATTCATATAGCAGTAAATGCTTTGCTGTTGCATGTTTTCTGCTTTACATATGAATAATACATTGGCCACTAGAATGAGTTGGAAGAACCCTCATTGTACCTTAAATAGAATAAAGTTTCTGTTTAGTTACTCCCAATTTTAGAAGACTTGTCGATTTGTAAAAACACCCTTTTTTATTCTTACTATAGAAAACTCAAAATAGCTAAAATAAATATCTTAAAGGCAATTTTACAAACAATCATGCTACAACATGATTAATTTTAGCAATTTATATTAAACAAATATAATTTAACTTAAAGTAACCACATAACAAAAATTATACTATGAAAACTGACTTCTGATGAGACAGATGACTGATCCAATCTAATCCAATACTTACCTAAACTTACTTACTGGCTGAAATCTATGTTAAATTGAGTAAGCCAGGACTAGAAGCTGAAATCAGATAAAACATATGTATGCTATCCAATTCTCTCCCCCCCCCCCCATGTTATGTCTTTACCACAAGGGGTCAGACCTCAGCTTACATTAAAAACTAAACTTTCCTCTTTGTGCATATTTTTTCCCCAGAGTTTTAGCCCTGATCTCATCAATGTATCTTAATCTTGTATTTAAACTTTTTGCTGAAAATATTCTGATAGAATATCATCTTTGAATAGAATATCATCTTTGAATACAACCTTTCTGCTATCACAAATTATTATTTCACTGGAATCCAGCCACTCCGGGACTCATTTGGCTTAATTTTTGTTTTGTTTTGTTTTTGGTCATATCAAGGTCTAAAATGGAAGGTATATTTTCTGTCCCTTGAAGATCAAGGTAGAAAGTGTCATTTCAGCAGGTGCAGACTTGCCTGCTGCTCTGGCAGAGTATCCACATTGCGTATAGCTGCCAAAATACTTTCCTTTTAGCAACAACTTAGAAAATTTAAGAGCCTTATGCTGGCATGGACCTGGTCATCCCACTGAGTCTTGGCCCAGATAATTATTCATGACCTGAGGTCTGGAATTCCTGGGCTCCAATAAAAACACTCCAGTGTGAAGCAGGCAAGTGATACCATCAACAGTATAGACACCCTCTACTAAGAAAATAATTCAAATTGCCAATGTGGTATAAAAATTATGTTGGTTACAGTTAAGGCTTGCTAAGGAGCTGCAATCGTATATGAGCACTAATTCTTGGTTCTGTGACACAGATCTAAAAATTAGCTGTGAAAAATAGAAAAGTGAGAAGAAAGAACCAAATCTTTTTATTTTTCAAGGCAGAACTGTTACTGTTTCTATAGTACTTTAGTTCATCAAGGACAAGATATGCAATACGGTGTATATTTATTCAGAAGATTTCTCACTGATTTCAATAGTGGGTTAAAATATGCATTGATTTCACGCAATCACAGAATTATAGAGTTAGAAAACATCTTAGGGATGATTTAGTCCATGGGTCCTCAAACTATGACCCGTGGACCACATGCAGCCTGCCAAAGCCATTAATCCAGCCTGTGCAGGACCACGAGGCTGCCCCACCCACATCACCCCACCCACACTTCGGCCGAGCAGAGGATTTATCTTCAGGAGCCCAGCGGGCTGGAACTGAAAGGTAAGGCCAACAATTTTGGCCTGCAGAGACAAAAAAATGAGCCATTTTTGCCTGTTTTTGCCTTGCAGAATGCTTCTGGAGGTGGGGTGTGTGAAAAACATGGTGCATAGATACGCCAGGGGGCCAAAAACAGGCAAAAACGGCCTGTTTTTCACCTTCCCCGCCTCCAGAAGATAGATAAAGAGAGAGAGAGAGAGAAATAGGGAGAGAGGGAGACAGATAGAAAGAGGGAGAGAAAGAGGGAGAGAAAGGGAGAGAGAGAGAGAGAAAGAGGGAGAGAGAGAGAGAAAGCGAGAAGGGGGAGAGAAACAGAAAGAGAGAGAGAGAGGAAGAGAGAGAGAAACAGAGAGACAGGGATTTCCCAAGCTCTTTGGGGCTGAGAAGAATTGCTGCAAAACTGAGTTTCCTAAAGTGGACCGCTAGACTCCTAAACAACTGAATCTAGTAGAAAGAAAAGGTAACCAAGAGAGCAACATGCAAACAAAAGCAAATAAAACACCCCCAGGAGCAAAACAAATTAAAGCTTACTTTTGTGTGCATTGTTTAATAGATGGTTAAATTGGCCATGCCCCCTAGTTACATGACCTAGCCACACCCACCCAGTCACATGATCACCTAGCCAGTATGCCCCCCCCCAACAGTCTGAGGGACCGTGAATTAGCCCCCAGTTTAAAAAGTTCAAGGACTCCTGATCTAGTCCAACCTCTTTTTCGGTGTAGGGTTCTTTAAACATCTCTGACAGATGACCATTCAGCTTTTGTTTGAAGACTCCAGCAAGGAGAACTCATCATTTCACTTTCACTTCAACAGGAGAACACATCACCATTTCACTGATTGACAAATTGTACAGTCAAGACAGAACTTTCAAATATCTAGCTTGAATCTCTTCCCTTGCCATGTGAACTTGTTTGTTTTGGTCCTGTCCTCTTTAGGACGAAAGAGAGAAAGTTCTTCCCTTTCTGATTGAAGGCTCTTGAACTGTTTGATCTTGCTATCATGTCTTCTTTCAGTTGTCTTTTCTGTAGATCAAACACCTAGTTTCATACCTATCATAGGCCTGGTTTCCAGACCTCTCACAATCAGAAATAATCCTCTTTTGTTACTTTTTGAACTGTGAAGCCCACAACTGGATAGAGCCTTCTAGGTAGGATCTGACCAAGTCAGAGAAAAGTTGAATAGCTTTGAAACGCGCACGCGCACGCGCACGCGCACGCACACCAAAAACATGTACAGATGAAAGAGTCACCCAGATCCCTTTCACAGTACTACTGACAAGCCAAGTCTTCTTCATCCCATGCTTCTTTCTGTTATTAATAACCAATGCAGAACTTTGCATTTTTCTGTGTTAAATTCCATTCTATGCAGTTAGCCCATTCCAGATCCACTATTTATTTATTTCAATCAATGATCAGCAACTTATATCAAAACAGCATTCAGTCTTGCATCAGTTTTCTTGTTTTCATTGTGACAATGCAAACTTCAGCTACTACTGATGATAGATTTCTTATCTACAAAAAGAAGGTTATTAATTCTTCTGTGTATTAGTATAGCAGAGATAACATATAACTATTCCAAACTATTCCAAATGTTCCTACAGAATTTACAGTACAGTGGCAAATGGTGGACTGTTTCTATCTCTCCAATTCTGGAGAGAAATTCTCAAAACAGTGGTGTTGCATGATCAAACCAACCACTACCCATAAACTTACTTAGTTCCTACATTCTAGACCAATTATAGTTTTTAAGTGGTCTTCAAGGAGAACCCTTTAGGATTGTAAGTCTCCAGAGTTACCTTGAGGTGAGATGGGTGGTAATAAAATATTACAAACAAACAAACCTCATAATATTAAATTGCAATAATCTGTTGGAAGAAATGTCCATCTGGGTTCAGTTCCAAGTGGGGGAAAAGACAATGGAATCATGGAAGTTGCTTGGAAAGAAGCTTTATTGATGAATAGGATCACATACCTTGAAGATCTTGGATGAAGAAAAAGGGGAGAGATGCTGATAGTGACTGGGTTTTATACCCTCTCTGGGCTTTTGAATTTCAGCTTGTATTCTGATTGGTTGTCAGACATCCATGGGGCCATGCAGGGATAACTTTGTAGGTTGTGTTTTGAGTCCCAGGCTTGGTTGAGCCTTGCTTGGTGATGTAATTTTCCCAGATGCCATGTGGTGAGTTCTGTTGCTAGATGGATAGAGGGATAATCCTACCTTTGTTGAATCTGAGGTGAGGGCATTTGCCTATGAATAGATGTTGCTATCTCTTTATCTCTTATAAGAGCCGAGGTGGCGCAGTGGTTAAATACAGCACTGCAGGCTATTGCTAGATCAGCAGTTCAGCGGTTCAAATCTCACCGGCTCAGGGTTGACTCAGCCTTCCATCCTTCCGAAGTGGGTAAAATGAGGACCCAGATTGTTGGGGGCAATATGCTGACTCTCTGTAAACCGCTTAGAGAGGGCTGAAAGCCCTATGAAGCGGTATATAAGTCTACTGCTATTGCTCTTAAGTGGGGACATCTGCTGTGGGCTCTTGAAAGGGAGGGGGGCAATTAAAAGTGAGTCTGCTTCCTGCCTTAAAAACATGTTTCTCCATTTCTCATTCAGGGAAATATGATATTTTGCCTTTTTAATATTTCATAGAATATTTCATTTTTCAGGAGAGGGGTGGGTGCTAATTTCCTACAAATCCCCCCCCCCAAAAAAGTAGTATCAGTAGTAGTAGGGTGAACAGAACATTAGCAATAACTTTTCCGGGTGATGGAAATCCTATAGACTAGTCTCCTCCCTGAGGCCTGGCACCTATCTTGAAAAAATAGTGGGTCGGTTTGGCTTGGTGGGTCAGATAACTGCGGCATTGTTATCATTCTGTTTTATTTTCTTTCATGTTTATATACTCAGTTGTTCACTATTCAAGAATCTGTTAAGTGATCATTGTGAATACAGAATTCATAACTAAATATTCAACAAATTTCTTGTTAGTTACCTGCTTCTAGCTTCATAATAATCTTCAGTCATTTCTAGAAATGAACTGCACATTTGAAATTATCTATCCCCACCCCACCCCCAAAAGTAGGTCCAAAGTTGCTTATATTTTAAAGATTACATTTCTGTGTCACGTGGCATTTTTCTGATGGCGTTTTCAAGTGCATTGTGCAATTTCATTTCTGTGGGGCTTCTAGTTCAGTGAATAATGGAAGAAGATATGAACCAGACTCATCATCACAATCCTCATTTGTTGTGTGCCTGTGGGACAAGCTTTTTAGTAGGCCTGAGAGAGACAGAGACAGCAAAAGAGATCTTGCTACTGCTGCTCTTTTATTTGTTTGTTTGTTTGTTTGTTTCTCAGAGGCCAATGCGACTGCATTTTTTCCTGCCAAGATATAAGTTTTGTCTCCTGCAAACCCAGGAGACATTATAAATAATTAGAATATGCTGCTGAAACATGAAAATGATAACTTTCCTTCCTTATTTTATTTGTCCCTCTTGTGCTATTAACCTGAAGAGCTAACTCTTGTCTTGGCATCTTCCCAGGATGAGATCGTGCCGTGCTCATTGCCCAGACTTCAGAAAGCAGCTTCTTGGTTGATTAAGAAAGTTTAGCCCCACTTGGGAATTGGATTTCCACCTGCTCTCTGCTGAGATATCATCTTCCCTTATTTAGCCATGTTTTTTTTTAAAAGGAAAGCAAACATGTGTCTATTAAGTGTTTGTTTTCAAGGCTGATCGTTTTTACTTTATCAATATTTTACGTGATAAACGGGTTACTAAAACCACTTTTAGATACAGCTTGTTGTAATGGTGCTGGCAAGGGATACAGACTTTATCTTAGATGAGAAGCGAAATATTTTCATAGAAATAAAAAACAAGAAAGTCCAGTTGCCTTTTGAAAAAACACCTTTGGGACAACCATGACCTGGATGATTGAGAAGCTCCATAGTTATTCCCAGTGGGAAAATCTTTTCATTCTGATATTTGGGCATTAGGTGTTCTAGGAGCACAAGAGCTTGTGTTATTTTCCTGATCATTTGTACCCCTAATTTGTTTTCTTCTCAGACAATAACTGTATGAAGAAAGAAATCCTTTCTTAGCATTTATAGAATAGTCATGATCTCAACATCTAGCATCTTGAAAGCAAGGTTTGGGAAGGTTCTTATTTGAAATAGAAATAGTATATAGACTTACATATCGCTTCTCAGCACTTTACAGCCCTGTCTAAGCAGGTTACGGAGTCAACATATTGCCCCCAATAATCAGGGCCCACATTTTACCGACCTCGGAAGGATGGAAGGCTGAGCGAACCTTGAGTCAGTGAGAATTGTACTGCTGGCAGTTAGCAGAATTAGCCTGCAATACTGCATTTTAACCACCGCACCACCACAGAAATCCTAAATGGTTAACATGAATGTATGGCAGAGTGATCAGAGTAATTAGATTGAGCAAGAAAAATGTTCAACATGAAAGCTCTCAAATGATTTAGATAAATCACTATCTTTCTCTACATGGTGGAGAGAATTTAGAGGAATGATTATTATGTACTCCTTTTTGAGCTCAAAGAAAGGTTGGATATAAAGCATCAACTAAATAAAAGTGCTAGTGTGAATCAGTGTAAACATTACTGATCTATGTAGACCCATAGTTGGTTATAGTATAAATCAGCTACGTGTTAGTTTGATGGGCCCTGGAACCTCCACTATTGTACTATCTTTTTGAGTAATGCTCAACATCAAGACATTAATTTTAATGACATTATATTCTTAAGGCAGGACGTATTGGATGTTACTTCAATTTTAGTCAATGAGGTAGGAAAAAACTGGCCTGATGGGTCTGGACCTCTTCTTCTTATTTTAACATATGGATGAAATTACTGGCAGAGGTCTTCCACTGGTTTAAGGTGAGGTATACTGAGACAGAGGGGTGTGATAGCTCAGCTGTTAAAGATGCTGAGTTCATCAGCTGGAAAACTGACAGCCTGGGTTCGAGGCCCAAGTGCCACATAATGCTCCCATTATTTGCCTTAGCTCCTGCACATCTGCCAGTTCAAAAGCAGAATATCTAGCTGAATATAGTCACCCTGAGCCAGGGCTGGGTTTCAACCGGTTCGCACCAGTCCCTGCGATCCGGTTGGTCGCCGAACCCGGAAGTAAGTAACTTCCGGGAACGGCGAAGCCCCCCCCCCCGCGCCTGCGGCGCCCGCACACCCGCGCCCACTCCTTACCCGGTTTTTTTGAATTTCGCGCTTTCCACGCATGCGCAGAACGCCTGCGCGATCCTCCAGGAGCAGCTGGAGCATCGCGCAGACGCTAATACGCATGCGCGCGCCGCGTGCGTGCGCGAGGACGCCGTGTGCGTGCGCGAGGACGCCGCCGGCCTCGTTCCAACCGATCCGGTTGGAACGGGGCGAGAAACCCACCCCTGCCCTGAGCCCAGTCAGAGATGTCAATGAACTCTTAGACCTGATGCTTGGAGGCTGTTGGATCAGGGTATAAAAATATGGGCTAAAATTGAATCTACACAAACTGGACTTGCTGCTTGTTCATTGCAATTCTTTATTGGCTTAGCCTTCCAAGGAGGAAGTGATATCCTGAAAGAGCAATTCTACAACTTGGGGGGTCCTCCTGGAGTCACAGTTACAGGTAGGTAGGCAGACACTATGGCCAGGAAGCTGTGGTTGGTGTGACAGTTATAACTTCTCTGAAACAGGATTTTGCTATGACGATTCATGATTTTATTTTTATATGAGTGACTACTACAATATACTCTATATAAGGCTTCCTTTGAAGACCACTCAAAAATTGTCATTGGTTAAAAATGCAATGGCTTGCTTATAAGTTGACACTATGCACCAGAGGGATGCTGTGGCTCAGTGGCTAAGATGCTGAGTTTGTCGATCAGAAAGGTCAGCAGCTCGAATCCCTAGTGCCGCATAACAGAGTGAGCTCCCATTACTTGTCCCAGCTTCTGCCAACCTAGCAGTTCGAAAGCATATAAAAATGTAAGTAGAAAAATAGGAACCACTGGTGGGAAGGTAACAGCGTTCCATGCGCCTTTGGCATTTAGTTATGCTGGCCACATGACGATGGAGACACTGGCTCTTCGGCTTTGAAACGGAGATGAGCACCACCCCCTAGAGTCGGGAATGACTAGCACATATGTGCGAGAGGAACCTTTAACTTTACCTTATGCACCATTAATTAATCATTCATTCATTCATTTGTTAATTCCTTCATTTATTTTTCAAATTTATATAGTCACCCATCTCATAGGAAGCTCACAAACAATGAAAGCGATTATAAAAGCAAAAACAATACAATACAACACAACAATTGAAAAAGAAAAATCAATATAAAAGTGTGCCTAAACCATAGTAAAATATATAAAACTTACAAGCTGTAATTCCATTATCCAAACAATCAGTACAGTCATGTATTAGAACACATTCCGATGTCCCCATATCTATTGGCAAACCAAATCTAAACTCAGGCTCTTGTGAAAAGCTGGGAGGGTCAGGGCAATCTGACCCTGATACTGGGCGGGGGTGATATTCCACAGGGCAGGTGCCATGGCAGAAAAAGAGTCTCTGCTTGGGTTTTGCCAGACAACTTCTGATGTCTGATCTTTGATCATACCTTCAACACCAAGTACTAATAAAATGCAGTTTTTTCTCACTGGGCAGATCTTAAGAGCCAAGTTCATTTCTGAAGGAGGTGACTATATCAGCTCCTCTCTTTTGAGGATTTTCAAAGGGTCAAAGCTAACAAATCCAGTAAGAAAAATATCTCAATGTTTTGAAAAGATCACCTCTCCTGCCAGCAAGGAAACATGAAAGATGATTATGTTGTATAGAAGGATCCCAACGTCTCATTTTATGTACAGAACCCCCCCGCTAGAAAAGTAGGCATTAAAAAAAGCAGGAGTAGGCATTTTTATCTGCCAAGAATGATATTTTCACAAGAATAACCTGTTGAGGACTGCACCATATATCAGCACTGAGTGAAGGAAACAAGGCCTTGACAAATAAAGGTGGGGCCAAAACAAACAAAGATAATTTCTAAACATATTATTAAAAAATAATAAAATTATAATTCAATAACATTCTTAAAAAAGCAACGTGGTGACTCAGTGGCTAAGACGCTGAGCTTGTCAATCAGAAAAGTTGTCTGGCAATTTGGAGGTTCGAATCCCTAGCGCCACATAACAGAGTGAGCTCCCGCTACTTGTCTCAGCTTCTGCCAACCTAGCAGTTTGAAAGCATGTAAAAATGTAAGTAGAAAAATAGGAACCACCTTCGGTGGGAAGGTAACAGCGTTCCATGCACCTTTGGCATTTCTTCATGCCAGCCACATGACCACAGAGACATCTTCAGACAGTGCTGGTTCTTCGCCTTTGAAATGGAGATGAGCACTGACCACTAGAGTCCGGAATGACTAACACATATGTGCAAGGGGAACCTTTACCTAACATTCTAAAAACATGTTTATTTTTTTAAAACTTGTAACCCATTCAACAGCCTTACTCCCTTGTGTCTGGAAAAGTAGGGGAGGAGATAGGTGATTTCATACATGCATCATTCTGTTACTACAATCTTACAATACATGTAGTATTAGTACTCATGGTTTTGGTTTCGAGTCTGGAGTACCTTGAAAATCTGACATTAGGTTACCTAATGTTAGTTCTGTAAAGATATTCCTTTGTGTTTAGTCTTGTATTTGTTAAAGTTTCTCATGAATTTGATTTCTAGTTCTATATCAGGAGTGTCAAACTGGCGGCCTGCGGGCCGGATGTATCACTTGCAACCCACGCCCATCCCAGCTCTGCAAATGGGGAAAATGTTGTGAAATGTCACATGATAGCAACATGACGCTGCGAGTTTGACACCTGTGTTCTACATGAACAATCCATGTTCTTTTCTTGGCAACGATATGATTTACCATTGTCTTTGTTTCTTATTTTGCTTCCCTGATACTTAGAGTTGCAAATGTACTTCCACACATCTAATAACTAAGTCCAAGCATAATTATCTTTTGGAGATCAGTTGAGGTCATCTAAAAATTGCCACCTCCTTAATCAAAGGAAAGGGGAAGATATGGCTTTATAAGGAAAGGTAGAAAATGCATTCTTAAATGAGTATTACTGGCATTAAATAGATGGTAAGTAACAACAATTGCTGTGCAGAAGAACAAAAGGAAAGCCCAGCAAATTATTTTATATGGCAATTTAAACACTATTATGAATTCCAAAGCTTCAGCAAAGGAGGGAATTTGATTTCTTAACAGTTCAAACATCATTTGCAGATTATGCAAATTCTCTGTTAGCAAATATATAACATTCATACTCCTAACGTATTCCACTATGCTCAACAGAGAGTGCGTGGTAGAAGCCGGCACTATGATATTCAACATTATGGATTGTACCTTAGAAATAATCTGAACTAATATGGTATAGGCTGAAATTAGAATTGAGGTGAAAAAATAAAATTATTTATTTGGAAAAACATCAGAGATGACTTGGTACAAGAAAGTTAACATTAAGAGAAAGAATGCTATTTTGTCTTCATAATGTTTGATTTTGTGAGTGGCGAGTGGTTTTTGTTTTTATCATGGAGGAAATTCAAGAATGGTATCATCTACCAATATTTGGAATTAAAATCCACTACTTTATCTGTTGTGTATCCATGCATAATGCCTGTCTTACAAGACAACTCCATGGATAATCAGAATCTTTAGAGAAGAGAACAAAAGTTTTTTCTACTGTCTTTTCACATTATCTTTTCAACTTATGACCAACAATTCAGACCAGAACTTAATTAAGTGATGTGGTCATTAAGTGAATTGCATCTGTTTTATGACCTTTTTTTGCTGTAGTCGTTCAATTCATTCAGCTTACCCATTGATTTTGCTTGGCAGAAGAAAAATGGGAAGGCCTCAAATGGTGATCATGTGACTTTGGCATGCTTCAACCATAGTAAATATTGCAATGGTTGTAAGTCACTTTGAATGATTAATTTTGAATAATTTGAATAATTTTGAATGGTCATTAAATGAATGGTTGTAAGTCAAGCACTACCTATAGATTTGTGCTCCTTACCAATGCATTTTCATTTAGAGTTTTATACACCCATGGTTCATTGAGAATAGGACTTTCATGTGTCTATGGATATTCTTAGTCATCCAACACATGGTTGTCCCAAAGGTGCTTTTTCAAGAGGCAACTGAAAGTCCAGTTGCCTTTTGAAAAAGCACCTTTAAAACAATTTTCATGCACTTTACTGTGATCATGTATCATACAAATGTGCTTCTGGTGCTTGATATATGGCATGAGAATAGTCAGGCTTCATAATAATAATGCATTACAGTAATATGCATTCAAAATGGAAAATATAGTTATGGAGCTAGTGGAAAAATGAAATAGTGGAAAGAAACAGGTACCAAGCAAAATTTGAGTAAATTCTCAAATTTACACCTTTCGGTTCTCTCTGATCTTGATTAAAATTGCTAATAAGGATTCTGATGTTCAAGCTTGGGTAAAAGATTTACTTTCAGTTTAGCATCTACCAATAGCCTGAGCCTTATTCCCATTATCAGCGATAAATATTTTTAATTTGTTGGTACTAAGAGCAATGTTCTAATTTGGTATTAAGTTTCAGTTCCCTACTAATGTTCACCAATACTTCTTTGTTCCTACAAGAAGCATAATCACTGAAAGGACCTGTTCAGTTCATGTTATACAGAAAACAGGCCCATTGCAGAAAAATCTCAGGAATCAAGACACATGTATGCAGAAATGACACATTAAAGTATACAGATTCTTCAGTATGCTGGGACTGCAACTCTCACGACGTTTCTTTGGGTCATACTAAAGTATGTCTGGTTGAACAAGGCTGATTTATTAGTTAATTGTCATATGAGAGAATGAAGAAAAACTTGTAATAAACCAAAACAAAATAAGACCATATAAACCAGTGGCAGCTTGCAGGCGGTACTCCCCGGTATGGGCGTACCGGTGCCTGCCCGCAGCACTGGCTACCATTCCAGTACGGTGCTCCAGAGGTCCCACTCACCTGCCCGAGTTCCTTACTTGTATTTGAGCTCTTCGGCGCTTCTGTGCACGCGCACAGAGCACACGGCACCTGCGTGATGCTCCGCCAAGCAGCTGGAGCATTGTCGAGCCTTGTGGAGGCATCGCAAGAGGTAAGGACATATGCGTGCACTGCACACATTTATGTAGTGGATGCTGGGCCCCATTGCAACTGTACCGGTTGCAACAGTATCTGGAATCCACCACTGATTTAAACCCTTTTTAATTAGTAATATAAATTGGTATTAGCGTAGCTATGTAGACCAGTCTTTTCCCACCAGGTGAAACCTACCAAGAAGGACTGAGTTGGAGTAGTCCTCAGCTTCAGTTATCACAGGAAATGGTGAAAGATGATGGAAATTATAATTTAACATCAGCTGGATAGCCATACATTTCCATTCTGTTCTAAATGACACCTGTATTGAAGTATTGTCAAAATACAACGTCACAGTAATTTAATTTTTATAACTTTGCTAAACATTTGTAAGCGTAATTCTTAACTTGATTATATTTTTTAACTTTTTTAAGTAGGTTGGATTCTTAGGAACAAAAGGGGTGCAAATAAATGAATAAATATTAATTCTGTGTCTTGTTCTCTCCATTAAACTTTATTTAACATATTTATGTTAACTAGAACTGCATCAAAGTGGGAGATGCATAAGCACCAGCAGTTAAACCAATACATACATACATACATACATACATACATACATCAAAGAGATTTTTTTTAGAAAGTACACCTGCAGAAATTAAAATAACGTTTATTTAAGGAAAGGAAACACCCTCAACATTGGGAGATGGTTTCAGCTATTTCCAGACATTTTCCCAAGATAAGTGTAGGCATTGTCATCCCAGTACCTTTTCTTTTAATAGATGTCCTTCAGAACACCTGGTCTGAGTTTTGCAAAGGAAAACTAGACCTTAAGTGAAATAAAAAGAAAGAAAGAAAGTAGTATTTATTCCTGTCAAAATCATGTAACAGACAAGCATATCATTTCTGTTTCTTTGACAGAGGCCATAGTATCAAAATGAAAACAATGTATCTTTCTTCCACATATCTATACAACTTAAACCAAGTAACACAATCTTCAATCTATGGTTGTATTTTACTCTTTCTCTAACTAGCTCATCAATAACTTATACTGTTTCCCCACTATTTCCAGGGGTGAGATTCAGCATTTCAGACCGGTTTGGGTGAACCGGTAGCTCTGATGATCAGTTGGGTAGTGAACTGGTTTGCTCCGCCCCGCCCCTGCGCTTTACTTACCTGTTCTGACCCCCTCCTCCGTCCAATAACGAATGCCGACACAAGCTTAAATGAGAATGTCCTTTAATCACAAGTTCAGACTCTCGGTCGCTGAAAGCCAAGTAAACAAACAGATAAGGACCTTGGCAGCAAGACCGACAAACTTTGGCAGCAATTCGGACAAACTCTGGCAGCAATCCAGCCTGCCAAGTTTGTTTCTCTTTAGTCAAAGCGTTGACTTCTGCAAGAAGAGCGTGGCACAAGCAGTCTCTTTTATAGTCTGGAGAGGAGCCAAATGACCATCAGCGGAGCGTAATTACCTCCTGTAATTACGTAGTTGTTCTTGACGCCAAGTAGCCCTTTGATAGTGTGCATCCCGGAACAACTCACAGTTGGTTTCTAGATCACTCTCCCTTGTCTCCTCCCCACTGATCCAAGGCTCAGGTGCCACTTGGAGGCCAACTAGTCTCTCTGCGCCCTGCTCGGAGTCGGAACCCTGTCCCGGGTCCTCCACATCTTCCAGGGCCAACTCATAGGGCCCTCGCTGTCGGAGTCTGGTGGCAGCTCCAACGGCTCCTACTGGGCCACAACACTTACCTATAGTTATAGTTATAGTTGTTATAGTTATAGTTATGGTTATGGTTGGTTATGGTTATGGTTATGGTTATGGTTATGGTTATGGTTATGGTTATGGTTATGGTTATGGTTATGGTTATGGTTATGGTTATGGTTATGGTTATGGTTATGGTTATGGTTAAGGTTAGTTATAGTTATAGTTATAGTTATAGTTATAGTTATAGTTATAGTTATAGTTATAGTTATAGTTATAGTTATAGTTATAGTTATAGTTATAGTTATAGTTATAGTTATAGTTATAGTTGTTATAGTTATAGTTATAGTTATAGTTATAGTTATAGTTATAGTTATAGTTTATTGGTCTTGTATGCCGCCCACTCCCGAAGGACTCCGGGCGGCTTACAATAAAAAGAGGAAGGGGATAAATAGACAAAACAACAATTTAAAATACACAACATTCATACTTACCGTGGGGCTGGATACTTCAACAGCCCCCCGGCCTGCCGGAGCAGCCAGGACTTAGTGGCTTTGCGGAAGGCCAGGAGAGTAGAAAGGGTCCGGATCTCCACGGGGAGCTCGTTCCAGAGGGCTGGAGCTACAACAGAGAAGGCTCTCCCCCGGGGGGTCGCCAGCCAACATTGGCTGGCAGATGGGATCCGGAGAAGGCCTAGTCTGTGCGATCTGATCGGTCTTTGGGAGGTAATTGGCAGGAGGTGGTCTCTCAGGTACCCAGGTCCGATGCCATGTAGGGCTTTATAAGTAATGACTAGCACCTTGAAGCGAGTCCAGAGACTAATGGGTAGCCAGTGCAGCTCGCGGAGGATAGGTGTAATGTGGGTGTACCTGGGTGCACCCACAATCACTCGCGCGGCTGCGTTCTGGACTAGCTGAAGTCTTCAAACACTCTTCAAGGGCAGCCCTATGTAGAGCGTGTTACAGTAATCCAGTCTTGAGGTCATGAGGGCGTGAGTGACTATCTGAAGGGCCTCCCGGTCCAGGTAGGGTTGCAATTGGTGCACCAGGCAAACCTGGGCAAAGGTCCCCCTGGTCACACCCGACAAATGGTGTTCTAAAGTCAGCTGTGGATCCAGGAGGACTCCCAAATTGCGAACCCTCTCTGAGGGGCGTATAATTTCACCCTCCAGCCTGAGATATGGAATAATTGGCCAATCTTTGGGAAGGAACATCAATAGCCACTCGCTCTTGTCGGGATTGAGTGCAAGCTTGTTCATACCCATCCAGACCCTGACAGCCTCCAGGCACTGGCACATCACTTCTACCACTTCACTGAGTTGGCACGGGGTGAACAGATACAACTGCGTATCGTCCGCGTATTGATTGTATTTAATCCCGTGCCGGCGTATGATCTCACCCAGCAGCTTCATGTAGATGTTAAATAGGAGGGGGGAAAGGACCGAACCCCGTGGCACCCCATAATTGAGGGGCCTTGGGGTTGACCTCTGACCTCTGACCAACACCGACTGCAACCTCTCCAAGAGGTAGGAGGAGAACCACCGAAGGACGGTGCCTCCCACCTCCCACAACCGTCGCAGAAGGATACCATGGTCGATGGTATCAAAGGCCGCTGAGAGGTCAAGGAGAACAAGGATAGAGGGGTGACCCCTATCCCTGGCTCACCAGAGATCATCGGTCAGCACGACCAAAGCAGTTTCCGTGCTGTAACCAGGCCTGAAACCCGACTGAAAGGAATCCAGATAATCGGTTTCATCCAAGGACCATCGGAGTTGAAAGGCCACCACTTTCTCAACAACCTTCCCTACAAAGGGCAGGTTGGAGACTGGACGATAGTTACTCAAAATGGCTGGGTCCAGCGAAGGTTTCTTCAGGAGGGGTCTCACCACCGCATCCTTTAGGAGGAGCGGGAAAATTCCCTCCTGGAGAGAGGTGTTAACTATCGTCTGGATCCAGCCACGTGTCACCTCCCTGCTGGTCGAGACCAGCCAGGAGGGGCACGGGTCCAGTATACAAGTGGAGGCACTCACCGCTCCCATGGCCTTGTCCACTTCCTCAGGAGAGACAAGTTGAAACTCGATCCATGAAATGCGCTCAAGACCTTCCCCCGGTACCGTGCAATTGGAGTCCAGCTCTGTCCAAATCCGAGCGACTTTATCCGTTAAATACTGAACAAATTCCTCAGCTCTACCTTGTAAAGGATCATCCGCATCCCTCCCTTTCAAGAGGGAGCAGGTTATTCTAAACAAGGCGGCTGGGTGCGATTCAGCGGATGCAATAAGGGTGGCAAAATGCGCCCATTTCGCCACCCGTACTGCCACGAGATAGGCTCTGATAAAGGCTCTCATCAGTGCTCGGTTTGACTCAGATTTACTGGCCCTCCAGCGGCGCTCTAAGCGTCCCCTTTGGCGCTTCATCTCCCGGAGTTCCTCGGTGAACCAAGGGGCCCTCCTGGATCCGCTACCTCGGACAGGTCGCAAAGGCGCAATCCGGTTTAGAGCTCCCACCACCGCTGTATTCCAGGCAGCGACTAAGGACTCCACCGGACTGTGGACGAGAGTGTCAGGTATTTCTCCAAGCGCCGTCTGAAATCCCATAGGGTCCATCAGGCGCCTGGGGTGGAACCACCTAATCGGTTCCACCTCCCTACAGTGGGGGATTGGTTTCCGAAAGTCAAGCCTCAGTAGGAAGTGATCAGACCATGACAAGGGCAAGATCTTAATGCCCTTCAACTCTAGATCACGTCTCCACTGCTCCAAGAGGAATACAAGGTCAAGTGTGTGACCCGCTGAATGAGTCGAAACCCGAATTACTTGGGCCAAGTCCATGGCTGTCATGGAAGCCAGGAACTTCTGCGCCCCGTCAGACCGTTCACCGAGTGTAAGCAGGTTGAATTCCCCCAGCACCATAAGCCTGGGGAACTCTACCGCCAGCTCGGCTACTGACTTGAGGAGCGAGGGGAGGGCTGATTTGCACAGCAGAGTGAATTGCTGCACCTCAGCTGTGTAACTCCCCAGAAGTAAGGTGGAAGGTAAGTTTTTTAAAACTGTGCATGAATCTGTGAGTGCGTGTCAGGCGTGGGCGCATGAAGAGTACACATGAAGCACATGCGAGCATGCATAAAGCACACAATCACTGAACGGATTGTTAAACCGATAGGATCCCAACACTGACTATTTCTCATGAACCTCAAGCCAGGCAAATATCCTGATTAATTAACATAGTAAGTTACTTTCCTGGTTCATATGCAATGCGAAGTGTAGTTCAAAGCAGAAGTATTAAAGAATTAAGCACAAAGAGAGAAATGGACCAAAAGTGTGTCATACAGCCAAAAGTCCTGTTCATGAGTCTGCTTCAAGTAGTTATTAATATTATTTAGGCACCCATATTTGCAGGAGAGAAACAAATACATTTATTTGTTTGTTTATTTGTCAGACTCTCCATATGTGAGTGCAGTTTGCTAAAATGATCATACGGTATTGTCAAACACCCCAGGAATCCCCAAAATGCATTTTTCTTTTTAATAGCCATGCAACACATGCCAAAGTATGATCCAGGAGCATATGCATTATCATTTGGAGAGATTATATTTCAAATATTGTATATGGATACAATCTGCACAGGCAGATTTTATGACCATAAAACCCCTTTGAAGCAAATGTCTTGGAATGGACTACAACTTCATCTAAGCA
This sequence comes from Thamnophis sirtalis, assembly GCF_051295495.1. NCBI lineage: Eukaryota > Metazoa > Chordata > Lepidosauria > Squamata > Natricidae > Thamnophis > Thamnophis sirtalis. The sequence goes on from NW_028261381.1 coordinate 141,359,912, forward strand.
AAACTAGTGATCTAATGATCAGGAGAAACACATAATCTAGAGACAAGATTCAAGAATTAGCCAAGCCAGATAACCAGATAACCAGAGTTCTAATCCAGAAAATATAAGAACATGTCAAAAATATGTCCTAAGTAAAATTCCAAGAAATCAGAGCAAGGTCCAAGACAAGCTTCAAGGTAGCAGCCTATAGAGGGATAGAAAACACAGATATTGTTTCCAGTAGTGAGTTACTCCCAAATACAAAAACATTATATGAGAGGTTTCAAATCTCTCCCCATAACATCACTGGCATGTAGATTACTCAGAGTACTGGGCTTCTGAGAAGCTACAATAACCCCTAGTAGGTTTAGAGGTAATTCCAAGGAAATTGGACAGTATTTACATGATCCACCTCTTTAATACTTGCTATTCTGAGTCCAAGATCTCTGAATTCCTTGACTTCAAGTCTTCTCTGGCTCTGTTCTGGCTTAGGCTTCCCACAAACCACAAAGTAGACTCCTTGTCCTGACAAAAGATCATTTTTATTAGTTACTGTGAATTCCTCTCATTCACATCCAGCAAAGTCTTTCAAAGGAGGATTTACAGTCACAGACCTTATCTGGCTTGGAGAGCTGCCAGGCCAATATCTTCAAAACTTGGCAAGGAGTTTCAGAGAGTCACGAAACCAATTAAGTGAACTAATTGTCTCCTGCAAACTCCACTCCCCTTTCTCACCTCTTTTATTTCCTATGGGAGGGCCATTCACCGTCTACCTGTGGCCTTACTCCCAAGTCGACCCTTGTTCCTTAGCCTGTTCCATTCTTCTGGCAACTCTGCACATGCACACACTGAGAACAGACTCCAGCTGTTCATCTGCCTCACTGATGTCTGATTCTGAAGGCAGCCGATAACTGTCAGACTGCTCTGGTCCCATCTCTGCCTCCGTCACAGAGCCCTCATCAGAGGCTTCCCCAGTCTCCAGGACTGGCCCATCTTCTTCCCCCAACCTCCTCACTGACCAAATCTGCTGCCACCTCCGCTGGGGGCCACAACAGGCTCATTTCATCTTTGAAGAATGAGACCTCCAGAATAAGCAAAACATTATTCTCCTGTGTTTTCTGAAGGGGAAAATAAAGACGATGGCTGCTTAAAGATGGAACTGGCCTATACATTCTGCACTATTATTCAAACTATCCATCAGTCAATCTGTCAATCTGGAATTATTATCCTTTCATTTCATTTTACAGTTCTTCTTACTTTTTTACACAGTTCTTCTAATATTTTTCCTGAATATGGAGGATGGAAGTAAATTTGTTTTTACTTTGTAAAGGAAACCTTGCTTTTTCCATAACAAAGAGCAGTACTAATATTTTTATTTAGATGCATGTAAAATAAACCTGGATTGTCATAAGCCACAAATAAAATAAAATAAAATATTGGAATTCCGGCAGAGTAGACAAGACTATAGGAGGGCATTGTGAATACTCTTAAAAATACTCTTAGGAAAGTAAATAAATTCTCACATGTAGAAAATTAGGAGCGGAATGTTTGATCTGTGTAATAAAACAGAAAGATAGATGCACCTGGGAAATAATTACCAGTGATCTGAAATTCATGTGATATATTTACTATGCTACCCTATAACAAAAGCTATTTTTAGGTGGCACACAAATCAGGAACAAAGCAGCAGCCAGTACAATATATAGCAGGGAAAACAAAGTGATCTGGGGGAAAATATGACAAAAAATTGTCAAGTAGCACAGAGAAAACTAATTAGGAAACTAATTATTAAAAAGTTTGAGATTTTAAAAAGAGAATGTTTCCTGGTTGTTTGTCTTGTGTATAGCATAACCCAACCCATGTTGCATTGTTTCTTTGACCATTGCACTTCTTCATAGCCAGCAGAAGTTATTCATCCTTGAGCAACATAAATTCTAAAGGAACTAAATTAGCTTCTAAAGCTATTTGCAATTGAGCCCAACCGAAGACACTGTTAGTCACGCAAGCAGCTTGGATACCTGATGGAGTACCTCACTAAAAATCACCATGGTTATTTAATTGATGGTGTGCAATCAAGGTTATATCAACTCTTAGAAACCACTTAGACAGATTTTCTCCCTGATGATCTGTCTCTGACCTGGTCCTTCAGCTCTTCCACCAGTGATCCTATCACCAATGTAACTGAGTCTATCCACTTTGCTGCTGGTCATCCTCTTCTTCTTCTTCTCTTTCCTTCCATCTTTCCCAACATTCGTGCCTTCTCCAAAGAGCTAAGTCTTCTGTAGAATGTAAAAAAGTTGACCTTGACAGAGATAATCCATTCTGTGGCTTGGCAGTGACAAAGTAAGAAGAAAGACTGAAGCCTAAAACAATACAAAGGGAAGGGCTCAGACACCCATCCACCCAGTTTTATAGGGGATGGAAAAGTAGAGCACAATCATAAGTGTAAGATTCTGTTACTGAAGCCAATAACATAAAGTGGTTTTAAGCTTGGTTGGAGTTACTTTCATAGTCTTGTATATAGCAGAGCTGACAACCATCTTATTGCTGCTTCTTGTCCATTGTAATCTTTTTCAATTTAAAAAAATGATCTTTGTACCATATTTAGTTTGTCTACGAACAGTTTAATAATGAAGTAAAGACAAAAACATACACTTGTTGGATGAACTATAAATCTAGTGAGCTTGTCTGTTGTTGTCCTCCAACTCAAAAACCATCTCTGAAGAATGTCCCAAAGTACCTTTTCCAAAAGACTTTCTTGGTTTTTTTCCCATTGAAAATGTTTGGCTTCTCATTCGAGAAGCTTATTCAGTTCTAAGTCAACCATGACCTGGATGATTGAAAGTCTCCATAGATATCTCTGAAGAAGAATGCATGGTCAGGCATCCATTTTCTTTCCTTTTATATATCTCTTTCAGAGCCTTATAACTATTTATATAAGACTTTGAATATATTGTATATATTTTTGACATTTTGAATATATTTTTCAATATATAAGATTTGATATATAGAGATATATTTCAAAGCCTTATTGTCTACTTATTATTTTATATCTATAACCTGATAGCTATATACTACTATTTTATCCTCCTCTCTTTTTTTTTCCTTTTACAGAAGCTAAAATCTATTCCTTCCATCTATTTTATTCAGTAAGATATTCATTTCCTTGTAATAATGTGTGATTAAATAGGCTCCTCAGCCAGTTCCTTCTGAAATGTTGTACTTGTCACATCTTTGGAAGGGTGAGGTCCTTCCTCCCTATGTGCCCATGACTTTATTTGTGTCCCCATCTTTCTGCACATGTATTTCCTTTTTTTCTTTATGGAATCCACTTACAAGTGATATCAACTTGTCTACATGTGTCACTTGCTGCCTGCACAGCCATTTATCAAGTGTCTGTATCTGAGTGGAAACTTCCACATTTCCTTGCTCCAGGTTTTTCCTAACCAGGATAATATGTACGCATGAGTAAGATTGAGAGACGAAAGAATTAGAAAGAGAGACGAGGAAAAGTCTTAACCTTTCCTGTTCATGGAAAATACAATGGAACATTTCAGAGAATGCATCTAAAGATACAATTATAAATGGAGATTGACGGTTCTATTGGAAGAAATGTCCATCTGGGTTCAGTTCCAAGTGGGAAGAAAGACCCTGGAAACATGCAGACTGTTCGGAAAGATGGTTTAATGGTGGACAGGACCACATGGTTTGAGGTCCTGGGCAATTGAGCACTTGTGTGAGAGAGAGATTTATACCATCTCTTGGGCTTTGAACTTGCTTCCTGTTCCTGTGAAAGAAATGTATTCTGATTGGTTGTCAGACTCCCATGGGGCCATTCAGGGCTAACTTTGTAGGTTGTCTTCAGTACCAAGCTTGGTTGAATCTTGCTGGGTGATGTAATGAAGGGGCTTTGGGCAATTCCTATTATGGCTTAATGGCTTTGTCCTAGTTTGTATCTTGAGTGAGGGCTAATCCCATCGTGTCCTGAGGGTGAAGGTCTTTTGTTTTGTAGATAGATTGGCCCAGTCTTTTGTCTTCTACATAGGTTGTCACCAGTCTTTCTGGGGCTATTAACAAAGGTGGGGGCTGCCTTCCAAGAGCATGTTTCTCCTTTTCTCATCCAGGGAGGTATAATATTCCGCCTTTTAAATATTTCCTAGAATATTTCATTCTTCTAGGAGAGGGGTGGGTGCTAACTTCCTACAGTTCCTTCTCTCCTCCTATTCCTCTATCTCCACACCTATTTAGGGGGCATGGTAGCCAATACTGGAACATGTTATATTAAGATATATGAATACCTGAGCCATTTTTGTGAAGCAAAAGTATCCAGCTCCCTTCACAATAGCATTCCCACTTCAGATCATAAGCATGGTGCTCAAGAACCCTGAAGCAAAAATTACTATAACATTTGAAGGCAACAGTTATCAAGTCCTATTGAATAAAATAATTATCACTTTGTGCAAAAGAGCTTCATTTGCATCTGTGAATATTTAGCTATTATCAATAGGACTTTAATCTTGGAATAAAAATAGGTACATTACATAATCATAATTACGACATTTGAGATCTCTTATTTCTATCTTCCCACTTTCCCTTTTGACTTGAAGTTCTATTATTCATCTTGAAGTTTGGAATTCTTTCTATGGAATAGCTTCCCCAAGGTTGTTCACTGAGAGTGTGTCAGCTTGTCTTTTTTTTTTTTTGCTAGTGTCACTCCTAGCTACCATCTCTAAATACCATCAGCTCCTACTGGTTACCCAAAGATCTGATTTGAAAACTGGCCTTCCAAATTTTGATTTCAAGGACCAGGAGCGCAGTTCCATCTGATTCAAAGGGGGCCCTTTCTTTTGTAAAAGTATGATATGTCCTAACTGTGACTACTAAATCTAATCCTTTCCCCTGTACATCACCATTCCCTTAGCTATGTATGGAACAGGCAACAGTGGGAGGGGGGGGAGCCTGGTTTGAGATTTTGGCTTCCAATCTATTACCTAGAACTATGATGGCGAATCTATGGCACGTGTTCCACAGGTGGCACGTAGAGCCCTCTCTGGGAGTATGTGAGGCGTCGGTCCAGCTCAGCTTCACTGCATATGTGTGCACGCCTCCCGCCAGACAGCTGGTTTTGGGGTCTCTGTTGTGCATGCGTGGGGGCGGGACAAATGCAGGAGACACACACACATGTACAGGGGTGTGACACATGTACTGTGGTCACGTGTGCATGTGTGGGGCCCGCTTGTGTGTGCGCATGGGTGGGGAACATGTGGGGGCCATGCGTGCATGGTCAGGGGGAGCACAGAGGGTCACACACATGTGCAGGTGCACATATTGCATTATGGGTGCATGTATGAATGCACTAGCCCGCACGCAGGTGCACTTTCGGCATGCAGTGACAAAAGAGGTTAGCCATCATTGACTTAGAAGGATATATCTGGTTTCCAACTCCCCAACTACAGTATACTTCCTAATATCCTTAGTACCAACATATATTATGATTAGTAATACAGTGCCAGCTGTATTTCCCAGAATATCTAGATAATGCATGATATCCACAAACCTCTACTTGGGGAGCAAGTCATTACTTAATCTGTGTGTCTATCCCAGAGTCTTCTTTTAGATTTTTAATAATCGAATTGGTCACTATTAGAAACTTTTAACCTTTCATTTCAATCCACAAGAAATGGCTCTTTTCCTCCCCCCCCCTTTTTTTTCAGTCTAAATGAGTGTTGGAAAAGAATTATGTTAATGGGGTTCTGACTTGGTTCATCCATCTGTCTGTACAAGATAACTCTCCTAAAACTGAACACAGCAGGTCTAAATGTGGGGTGTGTATGTTTGTGTCAGGGTGAATGAGGGAGAAGCCAGCAAAAGACATATCTTTAAGAATAAGCTGGATCAGACTAGAGAAGTCAGAGAAAAATATCCTCAATATTTTCTTAATGCATCCCTATTTGAGAGAGTTGTGCATTGGTTTGAAATAGAATCCACTGTTCCATTTGAAGCCCTTCAGATCGTGTGATCCAGAGCAGAGCTTGCACTATCTGTCTGGACAGGCATATATACACCAGGGGTGGGTTGGTACCAGCATTATTGCCGTTTCAATGCACAAAAGATTTTGCTCCGCGCAGGTGCGCATTTACACCTAAAAGGATCTGCGCATGCGCAGAACATTAGAAAGGGAGGGGGGAAATTACATTTCTGCAATGGAAATTGTTCTTTGCATGTGCAGAACCAAATAACAAGATGGCACCACTGACAATAGAACTTGTTAGGGTACGTTACTATCTACTCAGCCGAACCAGGCCGAACCAATAGGAACCTACCTCTGATATACACCCTAATGCAGTGGTTCCCAAACTTGACAACTTTAAGACTTCTGGACTTCAACTCCCAGAATTCTCTAGCCAGCTCTGCAGAGCTGGCTGGAGAATTCTGGGAGTTGAAGTCCACAAGTCTTAAAGTTGCCAAGTTTGGGAACCACTGCCCTAATGGAACACAAGAGGAGAGAAGGGACACAGACACAACATATCAGTTGATTACAGGTAATCCTTGACTTATAATCACAATTGAGCCCAAAATGTCTGTTTCTAAGCAAGACAGTTGTTAAATGAATTTTCCCCATGTTATGACCTTTCTTGCCACAGTTGTTAAGTGAATCACTGCAGCTGTTAAGTTAGTAACATGGTTATTAAGTGAATCGGGCTTCCCGATGGACTTTGCTTGTCTGAAAGTCGCAAAAAGTGATCACATGATCCCGAGACACTGTAACCATCCTGAGTCAGTTGCCAAGCATCTATTTATCATGTGACACGGGGATGCTACAACCGTTTGAAAAACGGTCATAAATCCCTTTTTAAAATTCCATTGTAACCTTGAATGGTCGCTAAATAAATGGTTGTAAGTCAAGGATTAGCTGTACACTAAGTATTTATCTGTTGTATTTCTATGCCTATGTACAGTCAAAGTTCTCGTAAGCCATTTTTTTCTGTTCCTCAGTTTCCATAACAGCAGGTAGGTTTTCACCCAAGGACAGAATGCTTATAACCTCCATTCCACAACTTCTCTTTTTCAGCCACTTCTATTCAGCTCCCTTTCCATTTATTTCTTGAGACTAATGGTGGGATTCAAATAATTTAACAACCAGTTCTCTGCCCTAATGACCATCTGGGTAGGTGTGGCCATGGCGGGCGTGGCCAGGGGTGTGTGACAGGCAGCACTCGACCTCCTGCAGCCCCCTGGGAGCAAAAATGGACCACAGAGTAGGAGCATCGTCCCCCCCACATCCTGTTTTGGGCCTAGTAGGCCTCTGTGCAGCTTCCTGTGAGCAAAAACGGGGCGTGTGGGGGACTCCAGGAAGTGACAGCAATTTATCAAAACTGGTTCGCATGAACCGGCCCGAACTGCGCATGCGTGAGAATGGGAAATGGCTGCCGAGTCTCAACGCTCCGGCTATTGAGAAATAACAACAATAGATTCCAGGCGACCAGGACCCCGAACATGATAACGGAGGGGTCCCTGCAAGAGATCAACATTCGGGCTTCCCGGGGAGGTAATTATTTGAGGAGGGGGCTGCCTTCGGGTGGCTCCTGGACGGTGTTACCTCCCTCGGTGATTCTTTCGAACAGCTGGTTGGCGGCGGCGGTGGCGGCTTTGCGCGAGCGGCGGCGGTTTCGGCCCCGCTGCCTTAGGAGGCTGCCCCGCTACCCTGGGAGGCTTGATTTGTGCCCTGAACAGAGGGTAGGGAATTGTATGGAAGTGCCTGCTTGGACTGGAGGACTGGCTCTCTATCCCCACCGCAACTTTGTTGCTCTGTACTGCGGCCCTGCTGATTCCTTCCTTTCCCCCCTGGCACGGCATCCTCCTTGTGTTTTGCCGTTGCTCCCACTGGGCTCTGCAACGCTCTATCATCCATCCACCTGGACTGTGATCCCAGGATTTCAACGACAGGCTCCTTGTTGTGTTGGTTATCATCTATTGCTGCTGCTGCCTCAGGAGGGCCACGTTAGGCAAAATCGTCCACCGGACCATTCTGTATTGGACGCCATTGCTCCGGAAAGGCAGCGTATGTGGACCTCAGACTCCCCCCAGTGGCCATTACTGGTACTTTCTCCATCCTTTGGCTGGTTTTATCATTTTTACCATCTCTATCATCTTTACCGCCTCTTTAATTACCATCTACCCACCCCTCCTATAATTACATCTACAATTACATCTGTTGGGCTTCTTCACGTGCGAACAAATTGTATCCATCTGATTAGCATTGCCCCTCGTCGCCCCAGGGAAACCATCTCAACTACCCAGACTTTGCCTTCACTTACATCATTGGCAAACCGGACTTTAACATCTTTGACGATTTCTTTTAACCGCCTGGACTTCTGGGACCTTCCCAACTACATAAGAAGGGAAGAAATGCCACTCTCCCTTCTATATATTTTTTTGTACGTTCTTTTATAAGATCTACGCACGCTGCACAAATTTTAAATGGTATGGTGAGTGCATGGGACTGTATGTGTGAACTGGATGATCCCACTTTTATTACTCCATGATTGTTGTATTTTTATGTGTTTTTAATTATTACGTGGGGACTGCTTGAGTGTATAAATGAGTGTGCTTGATTCGGAGGACCTGCCGGGAATTGCGGGGGCTATGGGGGTGGTTGAGGGGACCAAAGACACGGGAGAGGGTCGGGGTATTGCGGTCGTAACAGGGAGGGGCAGATACGGCGGGGACTTCAGGGCGGGCCATTACCGGGGAAGGAGGGTTCGCTATATTACAGAGATCCCTCCTTCCGGCCCTGGGAGTCCCACTCCAAGACCAGATGGCGTAAGTAGTCAGGACCCTGGTCTCAGGCTGTTGTCGCTAAATGCCAGGTCTGTTGTCCATAAAGCTCCTCTCGTCCGGGACTTAATTTTAGACGAGAGGGCAGACCTGGCATGTATTACTGAGACCTGGCTGGGCCCAGAGGGAGGAGTCCCCCTTGTAGAGCTGTGCCCAGAAGGATTTCAGGTGCTGCATCAGCCGAGAGCCCAGGGAAGGGGTGGGGGTGTGGCCGCCGTTATCCGGGAGTCGTTAGTTCCTCGTAGGGTCCCTGCCCCGGAGATTGTCGGGTGTGAGTCTTTGCTGTTAAAGTTGGACCTCAAGGGTCAAGTGGGTTTGCTGCTAACGTACCTGCCTCCCAACAGCGTTGCAGCAGCCCTCCCCTCGCTCCTCGAGTCGGTAGCCGAGCTGGCAGTTGAGTTCCCTAGGTTGATGGTCCTGGGGGACTTTAATTTGCCATCGCTCGGTGAAAACTCTGATGGGGCGCAGGAGTTCATGGCCTCCATGACAGCCATGGGCTTGACCCAAGTAATTCGAGGCCCAACCCACTCAGCGGGACACATGCTTGACCTTGTATTTCTCTCGGAGCAGTGGATTTATGACCTTGGTCTGAGGGGGAGCGACATCATACCCCTGTCGTGGTCAGACCACTGCCTACTGAGGCTCGACTTCCGGAGGCCAAACCCCCACTGTAGGGAGGAGGAACCGACCAGGTGGTTCCGCCCCAGGCGTCTTATGGAACCATCAAGGTTCCAGACAGAGCTTGGGGTTATTCCTGACACTTTCGCCCACAGTCCGGTGGAGACTCTGGCTGCTGCGTGGCACTCGGCAGCGTCAGAGGCCCTCGACCGGATTGCGCCACTGCGGCTCCTCCGTGGCGGCGGATCCCGGAGACCACCTTGGTTCACCGAGGAGCTCCGGGAGATGAAGCGCCGGAGGAGATGCCTAGAGCACCGTTGGAGGTCCGATAAGTCCGAATCGAACCGAGCAATGGTAACCACCTGCACCAGGGAATATACTAGGGCACTTAGGACAGCTAAGAGATCACATATAGCCACCCTGGTTGCATCCGCTGAGTCCCGTCCAGCCGCCCTGTTCAGGATAACCCGCTCCCTATTGAATAAAAGGGAGACGGGGGAACCCCTGCAGGGCAGAGCTGAAGAATATGCCCAATTCTTAGCGGACAAAATTGCTCGGTTTCGGTCGGACTTGGACTCCACACCTGCAGTTCCAGCCGAGGCACAGGGGGACCAAGTAGAACAGCTCTGGGTTGAGTTTCAGGACGTTACCCCCGGGGATGTGGACAAGGCCATGAGAGCTGTAAGTTCCTCCACCTGTGTTCTGGATCCGTGTCCCTCATGGCTGGTTGCTAACTGCAGTGAGGTGACACGAGGCTGGATCCAGGCGGTTGTAACCGCCTCCCTTCGGGAGGGGAACTTCCCCGCCGCACTGAAAGCGGCGGTGGTGAGACCCCTCCTGAAGAAACCATCTTTGGATCCAGCTGTTCTTAACAGCTATCGCCCGGTCTCCAACCTCCCCTTTCTGGGGAAGGTTGTTGAGAAGGTGGTGGCCTTCCAGCTCCAACGGTCCTTGGAGGAAGCAAACTATCTAGACCCCTTCCAGTCAGGCTTCAGACCCGGTTACAGCACAGAAACCGCTTTGGTCGCATTGATGGATGATCTCTGGAGGGCCAGAGATGAAGGACACTCCTCCATCCTGGTTCTCCTTGACCTCTCAGCGGCTTTCGATACCATCGACCATGGTATCCTTCTGCGACGACTGCGGGAGGTGGGAGTGGGAGGCACCGTGTTACGGTGGTTCTCCTCCTACCTCTCGGACAGGTCGCAGTCGGTGTTAGTGGGAGGGCAGAGATCGTCCCCAAGGCCCCTAAATTATGGGGTGCCGCAGGGTTCGGTCTTATCCCCCCTACTATTTAACATCTACATGAAACCGCTGGGAGAGATCATCCGCAGGCACGGGATTAGATACCATCAATATGCGGACGATACTCAATTGTATCTGTCCGCCCCGTGCCAAATCAATGAAGCGGTTGACGTGATGGGCCGGGGTCTTGAGGCCGTCATGGACTGGATGAGGATTAACAAGCTTGTGCTCAACCCAGAAAAGACCGAGTGGCTGTTGTGTTTTCCTCCCAAAGATTTGGCCAATATTCCAACACTCAGGCTGGGGGGTCAAATTTTACACCCCTCAGAGAGGGTCCGCAACTTGGGAGTCCTCCTGGACCCACAGCTGTCATTCGACCACCATTTAACGGCTGTGACCAGGGGGGCATTCGCCCAGGTACGCCTGGTGCGCCAGTTGCGACCCTACCTGAACCGGGAGGCCCTCACAACAGTCACTCGGGCCCTTGTGACCTCTAGGCTGGAATACTGCAATGTGCTCTACATGGGGCTGCCCTTGAGGAGCATCCGGCGACTTCAGTTAGTGCAGAACGCAGCCGCGCGAGTGATTGCGGGTGCACCCCGATTCACCCGCATAACACCTATCCTCCGCGAGCTGCGCTGGCTACCTGTCGATCTCCGGATGCGCTTCAAGGTGCTATTAATCACCCATAAAGCCCTACATGGCAGTGGATCTGGATACTTGAGAAACCGCCTTCTGCCGATTACCTCCCTACGACCTATAAGATCTCATAGACTAGGCCTCCTCCGTATTCCATCGGCCAGCCAATGTCGGCTGGCAACTACAAGGAGGAGGGCCTTCTCAGCAGTAGCCCCGACCCTTTGGAACGAGCTCCCCGTGGAGATTCGTACCCTCTCCACCGTCCAAGCCTTCCGCATAGCCTTGAAGAACTGGCTCGCCCGTCAGGCCTGGGGATAAGGATCGCTACCCCGCCCGAATGATGTATGCATGTTGTTTACTATTTTATTATATGTTGTTGTCTCAATGTTGTATTCCCCCCTCCCTGGTTTTCTGTGAGCCGCCCTGAGTCCCCTCAGGGAAAAGGGCGGCCTACAAATGCAAATAAAAACCTCAAAAAAAAAAAAAAAAAACTGGCTGAACCCCACCACTGCTTGAGTCCTAGAATTTCATTTCAGGCATATTGTTATATGATCACTGAAAGGAAATATCCTGGACACTCCTTTATTCACAGGACAAATGCATCTCTTCCCTTCTGTTTTCTGGCTATGTCTACTTATCTGGAAGATGAATCACTTCCAAATTAGGGGAAGTATATATGCGTTGTGGGCCCACTTGATTTCCTGCTAAACGTATTGCTGTCTATTTATCTTATCTTTCACTCTGACCCTTTGTAATCCAGGCTTCCTTCTTATTCTTGGCTGCTAGACAATCAGAAGAATTTTGTTTCTCTCTCCACCTGCAAACTCCCTGGAATTGACTGGCTACTCACAGATCAACTGCCCTTTCCATCTGACCCTCGTGATTCCTTTGATTCTTCATGATTCCTCCATCTGACCTTCATGATTCCTTTGAAACAGCAGAAGTGCTTGCTTCTCAAATCAGCTGCTACAGAAACTAAAACAGATAAGAAGCTGGAACTCTTAAATAAAGACACAGCACCCCCCCCCCTTACAAGTAGGGAAGTCCAATTACCTGAACTCTCTCTGCCTCAAATAAAACAATTTGTTATTTATTTGTTCTTCACCCATCAATTTATGCAGAAAACTAAAATACTAGTTTTTTTCTGGAAAAAAGCATTCAAATATCACTTCTTCTGACACAATTGTGGCAAAATTTCTGAAATTTCTATTCCAACATATTTATTGTATTGCAGAGAACATCTTAGAATTGCTCTCTGATCCCAAGTGCAATAGCTGTTTCTTTTGCTTCTCCCCTTGCCCTCTCTTGCCCCATTCAAAGGTTTTGGAACAGGAATCACCCCCAAATACACATTACAAACTCTGTTGCTCACTCTGTATTTGTGTTTGTGTGTGTGTGTGTGTGTGTGTGTGTGTATTTCAGTTCAACTTGTGAAAGCTAGTCATTCAACACTTGCAAAAGAGAAATTTTAATGAGGACTGATTCACCTGCACAGGCATCACTTATCTCATCTCTTTATTACTCAACACTTAATGACTCATCGCTGAATGTGTGAACAGACTCCATTAAACGTGTTGCATTTGAGATGATGTGAGTGTAACCTTTCTGTCTTGTCCCTGGCAGCAAAAGAGAACAAATCTTAGTGACTTCGTGTGATCATAAGGCAAACGTTTCCCACTCACAAGCTGAAATTGTTTCAAAATAATGTTTTCATTTAAAGGACGGAAGTGAGCTGATAAACTTAGGCTGTGCCCAGATGTGGCCTTCATTCAATTCATAGCATTGCATTTCTGGTTGGGGAATGGAGGAATGATACAATTTCGGATCTGCACGATTTAATAAGTACAGGGAATCCTGATGCATCCCGTCTATAGAGATGGGGAAATCATGACCAGATGTTCTTAGAAGTCCACATGTTTGCTTTATTCACCTTTCTGTCATTCTCCTTCTATTCTTTCTCCACAGTAATGGAGATCATACAAACAGGTGCTCAATAATCTGTGCATGCATAGAGATTTCCAGCTTGCTGTTATACACATGCCATGCCATGTACAATGCACATTTAAGAAGGATGCAGGGAAGCAGTTTTAGATCTCTGTGTAAATTCTAAACAGATCACATTTAGTAAATAGTGCATCTGTTCAACATTTTGGGTTCTTGATATTCTCTGCTTTGATACCAGTTTGAGACATCATCCATTCAAGACATACTAGCCATGTATGATATGGGCCTGATAGTGAAATGTTTGTGGGAAAACAACCAAGCTTAGAGATCACTAAGAATCCAGCATTTCAAACCTGAACTGGATATATTTCATTAGTGTATAGCATATTTAATATGTATGTGCAAATTAGTTGAGTCATAACCAGCCAAGATGGTACCTCAAGCTGCTTTCTTAATGTGCATTGTTAATATTTCATCAAGATAATTTCATGTGGCATTGTAATGTCATCATTCTCCTTTATATATCCTATTTTTCTTACTTTCAGCCATTTTCCTTCCAATATAATTAATCCATTTATTTAGAAGACTCAGAACGCTTTGAATATGAATTTTTTCCTTTTTGTTTATTTTATTAGCATATCCTAGCTTTATTTTGCAGAACTCAAGATGATGCATCCACTATTCCTTTATCTTGTTTTTCCCATAATAACAACCCTGTTAGTAGGTGAGACTGAGCAACAATGCCCTGCCCCAAGTCACTCACCTGCTTCTGTAACTAAGAAAAACCTTATGGCTTCCACTCTCTGGTCCAGCACCTTGATCGGTGCACCAACATGGCTCTTCAATTAGCATAATTCTTCAAGCTGGTACTCAGAAAGCATCAAGGACTCTCACTTTTCTTAAATGCAGATAGTCCTCAACTAACAACCATAATTGAGCCCAAAATTTCTGTTGCTAAGCAAGGCAGTTGTTAAGTGAGTTTTCCCCCTTTTATGACCTTTTTGCCACTGTTGTTAAATGAACCACTGCAGTTGTTACGTGAACCATGAGGTTGGTAAGTGAATCCAGCTGTTAAGGCTCCGAGTAATGAACTCAAGCAAATCAGAACCCTGATACTTGGCTCCTTCTCAAAGGTCTTCTTTAATGAGTACATCATATTGGCACAGCTTCAATGGAAAACCAAGTCTAAATCTTTCCCCTGGTTTCAGCATAATTAAACTAGAAAATCACCTCATCCCCAAGTGTCGCAGGTCAGGTTGGCCAATTGAGTTAATTGGCAGGCTGATCAGGCACACCTTATCTGTTGCCAATGGAGATAACCTCAATTCTCATGAGAAAACTCTTTGTTGTGTCTAGTAATGCATTCCAACCTCCTTTCCCCACTTCCCTCCTGTGTGGCAACTGAGAAACAGAGAGATGGCTGTTCAGTTTGAAGTTGACACCAGCTTTCCCGAGTTGGCTGGGAAGGTTACAAATGGTGGTCACATGACCCTGGGACAGTACAACTGTCATAAAAGCATGCCAGTTGCCAAGCATCCAACTTTTGATCATGAGACACCAGGAACACTGCTATGGTGATAAGTGGGAAATCTGGTTGTCACTTTTGCCAGTGCTGTTGCAACTTTGAACAGTCCCTAAATGAATGGTAGCAAATCAAGAACTACCTATATTTCTTGTTATGAGAACGTGCTTAATCTTTGTACACTTTCACATATAAGATGCTAAGTTTTAAATCACACAAGTATCCTCAAAATTCATTATTTTGAATAAGATTGCTCATCTACTTTTCTGATCCTCTTTTTTTGCTGAGAATAGAGAGAATATCTGTCTGTTTTTGCAACTCTGTTCCACTTGCTAGAGATATTTCACTTTGGGAATGTTTATTTCTCATGCTGAAATTACATGTGGGCTTACAGCTTGCTGTTCTTAACAATAAAACAAAAGCATTTTTTAATGTCTGAAACTGAGAAGGTGGCATCAGATGTGTCATCCGATTGTCCATCCTACACCAAATTCCATTTCAATAAATACACCTTCCATTTCCAAGTTAAAGAATGATGCTACCATATGTTGAAGAAAAACACTAATTGTTAATACCTATTCTGAGGAAAGGAATGGATATCATTGCTTTCTAGGCACAATTTCTTTATACATTAATTTACCTTCATATAACCTCATTAATCTTGTCATTATTTTTTTCCATTGCAAACAGTGGTGGATTGCAGGCCGGTATGGACATAGTGGTGCCTGCCGGGAGCACCAGATACCGTTCTGGTACAGTGCTCTGGAGGGCCCACCTGCCCGAGCTCCTTACCTGTATTTGAGCTCTTCAGCACTTCTGCGAATGCGCATGGAGCAGCTAGCATGTTGCAGAGGCGTTGTGGAGGTAAGGACGCCTGTGCGTGCTGCGCGTGTGCATGTGGAGGACGCCGTACCAGTTGCAACAGAATCCAGAACCCACCACTGATTGCAAATAACAGTCACTTTTGTTACAATGTAATCATTGTAAAATATCTAGAAGCTTCAGCTGGTACAGAATGTGGCTGGACAAGCAATTTGGGGTGCCACAAAAAAGACACATGCAACATCTTTGCTTTGTAAACTGTGCTGGGTGCCGGTTTGCTTCCAAGTGCAATTCAAGTTGTTGGTTATTACTTACAAAATCTACATGGCATGGGCCCAGGCTACCTACAGAACAATCTTTGTCTGGTTGCATCCACCTGTTCCACCTGGTCAGGCAGGGAAGGCATGTTACAGGCCCGTCAATTCAATAACTTTGACTGACAGGGTCCAGGAAGGAAGCCTGTACTGTTTCCCTTGCCCTCTGGAATATTCTCCCCCACTCCATCCTCTCCTGGCCCTTCACAAAAGAGTTGAAATGTGGTTCTGCGTCCTCCTGTGGGGAGCCTAGAGGACAGGGGTGGGTTCTGGCCAGCGTTACTGCCGGTTCGCTCATGTGCGCGCTTTGTGCGCTGCACGCTGAATGCTCATTGGACATTGTCCTGCGCATGCGCAGAACTCAGATGGTGGTGGCAATGATGGTGATCAGGGAGCTGGTTTGGAGGCGTGTCCAGCCTGGGTCGCTGCCAGTTCTGTGACCCAGGCTGGCATACCACTACGGCAGGCATCTCCAAACTTCGCAATTTTAAGAGTTGTGGACTTCAACACCAGAATTTCCCAACCAGCATAGCTGGCTGAGGAATCCTGGGAATTGAAGTCCACAATTTTTAAAGTTGCCAAGTTTGGAGATCCCTGCACTACCAGTTCAGCTGAACCAGTAGGAACCCACCTCTGCTACAGGAGCACAAAGCTGTGGGGGGGCCTGGGAAGTGCCCTGGAAGCCCTTCTTTACCTTTTCATTAATTTGGCAGTGTTTCATCATCCATGTCTCTTCCTAATTTTTTAAAAACTTTTATATACTGTTTTTATATTTTAAGGCTTTATTGTACACTGCCCATATACTCCCTCTGTGAGACAGACGGGCAGTTCAAACGAAAAATAAAAAATAAAACAAAACAACGAAAGAATAAAATGAAATAAAATACAAAATACTGGTGTAAAGGTACTCAACAGAAGTTACTAATTATGAAGGACAGACTTGCCGCTACCTTCTACCTTCACTTGGCCAGGTGAAATACAGCTTAGTCTAATTAAGGAGTGTCAGTGCTCATCAGTGATTGGACCCTGTTTTCTTTTTTCCTGCAAGTTAAAATTCTGTCTAATATTACAAAACAAAATTGCAGATTTTTTTTAAAAAAAACTAAAAATTTTAAACATTGGTCTGTCTCTTGTTTGTTACAGTGACCAACAAAAAGTTGTATCAACTTTTTAAAGGTGATGCTCTGGGGTCCCGGACAAAAGCCTTTTCTGCTATGGGGCCTGCCCTGTGGAACATCATACACCCCTTCCCCAAGTGAGAATCACATCTTCTGACCTTCCAAAAGGGGCTGATGACCCAGTTCTGCCAGCTGGCCTCAGACCCCTATGGGGAGTACCCCCATTCTGGAAGTGGCATTCAGATTAAGATTTAAAAAACCACTTCTCCCCTTGTGATTCATGCTACCTTGCCCTCAACTTTCAATTCTATGTTAGTGTTATTATTATTTAGTGTTTTATCATTTTAATGTTTACTAATATTTAACATTTATAAGCTGTCTAGAGTCATCTCTAAACTGGATGGGCAGCATACAAATCTAACCAATAAATATGCAAATGTAGAAATATTTGCCAGGCAGGCCAGTGAAGGGATCCAAAATTTTTACTACCAGTTCTGTGGGTGTGGTTTGGGGGTGGGTGTGGTGTGGCATGGTGGGTGTGGCTTGGTGGGCGTGGCTTGGTTGGCATGGCAGCAGAAGGATACTGTAAAATCTCCATCCCCTCCCCCAGCTGGGACTCGGGTGGCAGAGAATAGATGGGGACGGGGCCAGTCAAAGCTGGTATTTACAACATCTTCAAACTCAAAATGTCCACTCCAGAACTGGTCAGAACCTGATGAATACCACCTCTGAAGCAGGCTCCAAGGACCTAATTATGAGTGATGCTTTTTAATTTATTCATAAATTAACTTGAATTGTGGATAAGCAATTTGATAGCCAGTTTGTGCTGATCCAAAAATTGAAATGATTAAAACTTAAAGGTATGGTGGTCAGCTTCAAAAGAATCCTGTAAGCTATGAAAAAAGACACCCACATTTCAGTGTAACTAAATGTGAAATAGTGGCTTACAATATTAATGGATAGTTGAATGAAGGAACTGCTCCAACAAGTGGTTGCAGTGAAAAAAAAGTCTCTGCTGAGGAGCATTATAAAAAGAATTGAAAATAGAACTAAACTCATAATAATTTCATGCAAATAAATGTCCCAAAGGTGTTTTTTTAAGGAGGCCCCTGGACTTCCTTGTTTTTTCTTTGAAGACATTTTGCTTCTCATCCAAGAATCTTTTTCAGCTCTGACATGACAGTGGGAAATTGAAGGATTTATATTCCTTGCAGACAGCTGGTCACTTCCATCCTTTTAGAGGGTCATTGAAGCACTTGGAGGTTTATCTGTGTCCTCAGGATCACCTGAGTAATGCTCCTGGTTCCTGTAGTCTGCAATTTTTTTCTGTGGAAATCCATTCCTACTCTCACAGCATTCCAAGGGTGTTCATCCCAAATTGTATAGCTAAATGTCTGTAGAGATTCTCAGCCATCCAGGTCATGGTTGTCCCAAAGGTGCTTTTTCAGGAGGCAACTGTCACAGCTGAAGAAGCTTTTTACATGAGAAGCAAAACATCTTCAAAGAAAAACCAAGGAACTCATATGGTAAAAGAACTGGAGAAAGATTACAGAGATGTGCCTGAAAAGGCAAACAAACTAACATCCAGTTAAAGAAACTAGCCTGGAAATACATGGAGGCATATAATATTTTTCCAGAGTTGAAAGAAATTTGAGAGTGCAATTTGTTTCTTTCCTTTTGGTCCAGAATAATCCAGTCAAGCTGAAGGGGAGGAAATTCAGAATAAAGAATGTACTCCTTCCTTAATGACCTTATTGTAGAGTTTAAGATGTTGGATTAAGTCAGAGAGACTCAAATTCAAGTCCATCTTCACTCTCACTATCTAGCCAGGGAAGGGTCTGTTTTTCAACCCAACTTATCTCATTGAGTTGGTTTTGTGCTTCTGAAAAATGGAAGAAGGTGGCGTGGAAAGAAGTTGCAGAGACTACATGAATGGTGCGATGTAAATTGAACAAAGAAATATAAAGTTTAGTTATGACCACTCATTTGGCTCTCATTAAAATTGGAAATAGAGCTATTATTGGAGAATAACGATGACTAATGTACAGTTATAAATGCTAGAGGTGTCAAATATATATTTGTATATAAA
Organism: Thamnophis sirtalis; assembly: GCF_051295495.1. NCBI lineage: Eukaryota > Metazoa > Chordata > Lepidosauria > Squamata > Natricidae > Thamnophis > Thamnophis sirtalis. Next base: position 141,379,040 of record NW_028261381.1, read on the forward strand.
TGAATAATACAAATTAATGATATATTTAATATCTATCACGGGAGACAGTATTACTATTAGCATCAGTCTGGGCAGACACAAATAGCTGAAATAGTCATGAATGGATGGGTAAATTCATACACTATTTGAAATATTAATATTGGTGTTCTGTAGAGAGGGGAAAGAGCAACAAATGTTACATTCTGTAATCTCATCTACCTAGTTGGCTAGTTGGGCTTTCCTTGCCTTCTCCTGGAGATCTGCTTTTCCTCCTTCTCATCCCTTTGTTGACAGGTGGGCTGTTGGCCTATGACAGTGGTGAGTTGCTAACCGGTTTACTACCGGTTCACTTGTGCTAGCGAATGCTTGCGTGTGCTTGAAACACTTCTGCACCTGCGCAGAAGTGTTCAGGTGGGTGGGCAGAGCCTCCCGCCTACGCCACTACTGGTTCGGTCTAACTGGGCTGAACTGGGAGAAACCCAACTGGGAGAATGACCCCTCTGGGGTCATTCAGTGGGCCCCTGCTATTCATGGTGGAAAGAACAAGGGAAAATGGGAACATAATTTGTAACATTGCAAGAGTGCATCTCTCTTTCTCCTTCTATGCCTCCTCAGCCCTTTTTGTTGCCACTATATGCTAAGGCCCTCTCCTATAACCCACGCCCAACTGGGTGAAATACTAAGTGCTGGTAGGTTGGTCCTAGGAACAAAAACAGACTTAGTGCATGACTTAAAAGAATTGTCAAGTAGGCTGAGTTTATTTTATGAGCCAATTGAGTCAATTCAGTTCACATGAGGCGAAAGGGGAAAAAACGAATGAACATTCTGAAATACACACATTCTCACAAAAAAAGCCGGTGAAGCCCAATAAAACTTGACTGCAGCAAATGCACTTTGCCTGACTGGATACTGCCAATATTTAACAATTGTTTAAAGTACAGGTAGGTATATTGCCTCTTCCCATTGCTGGAACTAGGCTGGCTGCATTTTTTTTTTTTACAACAAAGATATTTGCCTTGACATTCCTATTGAAGTTTTGGCATTGCCATGTTGCTTAAGCTAATTAAAAAAATGTCTTTAAATGAAAAAGACTGCATATTTCCATCAGTCAGTGATCTATTAGTCATGCTTGACCATCTGTTATTTAAAGGGAATATGACAAGATGATTGTTATTTTTTTTAACATGGCAAATTGAAAAATGTGACTTTTTGATCTGTATTTTAATTACAACCCCCTTCTGCCTGAATCTCTCATGCACTTTTGTAAGAATAAGGATTGGCTTATGGAAATAAAATGGTGCACTAAAACATTTTTTTCAGTAATCTTTAAGTTTCTTTCCCCATTCCATCTGTCCACTGGGTGATGAAGAGACTTTCTTTCTTTTTCTTTTTTTCCCCCCTAACAACAAAAGTAGTGAAAATATCCCGTCTTCATGAAATGTGACATTTGAGAGTGCTTATTCCTTGGGGGCATCAGATCAATATTGCAACATTGAAAAATAATAAGTCCTGCAGCTTTAAGAGAACAAAAGCAGGATCTAGAATAAAATTCTGTAGCATGGTGTCATTTTCCCCCCCATTCACATTACGCACAAAAAAACTAAGAAAGTTCAGTTCTTCTTGTTTGTTTCCCAGGAGTTGCATTTGCTCTTCTGCAGCCCATTTGCAGATTCCAAACCAATGCACTTTTGGGACAAACATCCTGATCTTTGCAATAATTGCAATGCTATAAACAGTGTGAACACTGAAAATAAAGGAAATACTAAGAATTAGCATATTGTAGAAAATATCTACTTGAATATCCTGCTTCCTGTGGTGTTCAACACAATGCTTCTGGGAAATCCTTAGTACAGTATGAAAGAAAATCTGCCTCTTCACATTGCAATCCATATAGTAGCCCTGCCTAATAACTCAAGACGCAACCAAAATTCTCTTCGGATTCCGAACCAGTGTGCGATGCAGTTTTGACAGCTAGTCTATCTCATGGGGTCAACTTAAAAAGAAATCACATCTATTCTTGTAATTGTAAAGTGGGATAAATGTTTCATAATTTTTTCATGTCACTCCATTCCACCTTAGTTCTGTTAGCTGGAGAAAAAAAAAAGCAGACTATTAGCACTGGGGAAATGGTAACTTAGCCCAGGTGGAGAGAAATCTGCGAAGAAGCATTTCAAATCACTCAGTGATATGACTTGCTGCCAGAAGGGGAAAAAAATCTGTAAAATAGTCTTTTGTAATGTGTATTTTAATTCTCTAAACCTTTAATACATTTATAGTGCAATCACACCAGGAATAATATCTACAGTTCTAATCACGATGGAGCAAAGAACAACAAAAAATAAGGGATGAGGTGGGGGTAAAGACAGCTTTGAAGAAAGCTCCTGGGCTGATCTTCTGCAGCTTAGAAACAACTCAGGTGGGGAAACATGGCAGACCTATATAACATTGTACACTTTGGAAAAAGTGGATAGTATTAGATCTCTAATTCAGTCATTGGAAGTAGCTTCAGAAAAATTCACGACCAATAAAAAGAAACACACACACACACGCACACACACAAAAACAAGATAGATAAATGATAGATAGATAGGTAGGTAGGTAGGTACTACCGGTTTGGGCGGGCATGGGTAGAAGTGTCTGGAGAGGGGTAGCCTCCCACTGCCACCACTACCGGTTTACCCGATCCAGGCTGAACTGGGAGCAACCACCTCTGCTCATCACACTTCTTAGCACTTCTAGGCAGTCAGATAAGCAACATCTGGAATGCCACATTTTACCCATCCTTGGAGCAATCTTTTTATATTGCAATATAGAATTACTTAGATTTCAGTAAGCCATTTGATAGACTACAGCCTACTTCTTGGTAAAATAGAACAAAGTGGGACAGAGTACCACCACCAGAGAAATTTGCAGTTGGCTGACCAACCACACTCAGCATGTAGTCCTCAATGGAACTATATCTGAATGGAGAAAAACATGTGATGGGTTACCTCAAGGTCCTCCCAGTGTTCTTCAACATGTTCATAAATGACCAAGATGAAGGAATTGAAGAGTCGCCCATCAAATTTGCAGATAACACAAAGTTGGGGGGAATTGCTAACACTTTGAAAGATAGAATCAAGGTTCAGAAGGACTTGGACAGACTTGAGCATTAGGTCCTATCTAAAGATGCAGTTCAATGGTGAGAAAAGTAAGATCCTGAGATTAGGCCAGAAAAACCAAATGCTCAGGTACACAATAGGCAGTATCTGGCTCAACAATAGTATCTGCAAAAGGAATCTAGGTTTCCTGGTGGGTCATTGCTTCATTATGAGCCAACTGTGTGTCAAAAAAAAAAAAAAGCCAGTGCAGTCCTACACTGCATCAACAGAGAGATAACATCAAGATCATGAGAAGTGATAATATTGTTATTTACTGCACTAGTAAGTAAGGTCACACTTGTAATACTGCATCCAGTTCTGGTCACCTGATACAAAAAAGATGTTGAGACTCTGGAAAGTGTGCAAAGAAGACAATAAAAATGATAAGGGGTCTGGAGGCTAAACTGTATGATGAACATCTAAGATAACTAACACTTTGGAAGATAGACTCAAGATAGCTATCTTCTAGTACTTGAAAAACTATCCCAGGGAAGAGGAGGTCAATTTATTCCCCAAAGCATCTGAGGGCAAGACAAGAAGCAATCAGTGGAAACTCATCAGAGTGAAATACAATCTAGGGAGAAATTTCTTGACAGTGAGAACAATTAGTTGTTAGAAGAGCTGAGGTGGCGCAGTGGGTAGAGTGCAGTACTGCAGGCCACTTCAGCTGACTGCTATCTGCAGTTCAGCGGTTCAAATCTCACCGGCTCAGGGTTGACTCAGCCTTCCATCCTTCCGAGGTGGGTAAAATGAGGACCCGGATTGTTGTTGGGGGCAATATGCTGACTCTGTAAACCGCTTAGAGAGGGCTGAAAGCCCTATGAAGCGGTATATAAGTCTAACTGCTATTGCTATATTGCTATTAGTCAGGGCAACAGCTTGCCTCCTGAAGTTGTGAGTGCTCCATTGCTGGAGATTTTCAAGAAAAGTTTGGACAACTATTTGTCCAGGATGGAACAAGGTCTCTTGATTTGGGCGGGGGGGGGGTGTTGAACTAGAAGATCTCCATGGTCTCTTCCAGCTCTATGAGTTTGTGATTTCTATAACATGTCCTAAATCTTTATTGTTAGTGTATGACTAAGTGCTTGAAGTGTTAACGCTTTAAATCAGATGGACCAAGTAGAAATAAGTACTCCTTGGTGCAAAGATGGGTACAACGAACAGAATACAAATGCAAGATTGGAAGGAACCATCATGTATTCCTCTCCTTTTGTCCTGAGCTGTATTTTACTGAGTTTATTTTGTAATGTAAACAATCCTCTAAATGACAGACACCTAACATCTGGGAAATAATATTCGGCTCTGTTTTTTACAACCCAAATTTCATATTGCTATTGAAGGAATTTTCCTTGGCAGCCAATTATCAGAAGGAAAAGCAGGATATTTTGCTCAAGCACTTAGATTTTTCTTCTTGTTTATAAGCTCAAATTACATATTGAAAACCGAGAAGTGTGAAGGGGAAAGAGGTACAAGGGGAAAGAACTGTACTTCAGATGGTGGTTAGACTTATCTTGACTTTCATCCATGGCAGCTTTCTTCTGCTTCTTTTGATGGGCTTCGTGATTCAGTCAGATCTGATGGCATATGTCAGTAAAGCTTAAACATGGCTGGAGCCAATCGTGTTTTTGTCCAAGTTGCACATGTCAGCCTAAAGTAGATTGATGAAATTAAGGACAGATGGCTGTGGCATTTTTGTTCTTTGAACTGACAGCTGCTGGTGTAAAAATACATTAAATTTTAAAAATACATTAAATTCAATTGCACGTAAATTAGATTTCATATTAAAATAGTTAAGTAATCTTTAAAGGTTTGTTCAGAAAAGGAAGCACAGAGAACTGGCAGTTCACAAGGCTTGTATGCCTGGATTCTGCTCTCTGTTCTGCACTCACAGAATGCAAACTTTGAAAAAGTTTTCTCAGACGACTCCAGCCGTGACCTCCAGTCTGTCTCAGAAACGAAGTGTTTTTCAAGGACAAAGAGAGATAGGGAATCCTTGGTACTACTCATCCGTTCCCAAGGGTTTGCAAACGGAAATAAACTCTGCTGTATGCAATCAAAATGTATAGGATGAATAAAACTAGATTTATACTATTTATCATACCTCTTTTTATAACAGAATAAATCTGGTGGGTTTGTTCAAGGGAATGTTTGGGTGATAGTGCATCAGGATTTCAGGAAATTGTTTGACAAGTTCTCGTATCCTCGAGGACCAGATGGAAAAGCTTATTCTGGTTAATAGTGTGATCAAGTGGATTTACAGTTGGTTGAATAACTGCACTGAATAGATGTATATACAATGGATGCATCCACATCCATTTTCTGTAGAGGGAAATACTACATGGGGTATTGATGAGGTTCCTAGAGCTTCAGCACAAATCACAATTCAGCTTGAATTAGCTTTGAACTCAAGCCAAATTCAATGAAATAATATTCAACTGTGCTGATGGTTCTTGTATCACACACCTTGCAGATTTTCCTCTGGAGCTATGCAGTGAACAGCTTCTCCATTGGTAAACAATGTCACCACACCTTCCATTCCAGGATTCCTGCCCTCCCTGTGTAGCCAAGTTGCTCTACCATCTTGTCACCCTTCTGTCACCCTCCCATGTTGCCCAAGGGATTCTTTTGCTGTCACCCAATAGAGCAGCTGAATGTTTTATGACTGTGGGGGGAAAAGATAGTGGAAGAAGAATAAAGGGGAATACCACGGGGATTGGGGGGGAGACTGTCTGAGTGGAAGGATAACGTGAACCAGTGAAAACATTTATCTAGTACCCCAAAACTGCTATAAAGGATAATATGGGTGAGGTCAGTGATTGCATAGAAATACTTTGAAAATATAAGAAAATCTAAGTGTATTTTTCAAGCTGTGGTCTGTAAAACCTAAGATTCTGTGAGAATCTGAGGAGGCTCTGAGAGAGAAGGTAAAGGAAAAAAATAATAATCACTTAAATGTAGCCAGGGGCTTCTGTAGTACTTTTAAAGGTATAGCAGGAATGGACAAGGGACACAGTGGCTAAGACGCTGAGCTTGTTGATCAGAAATGTTGGCGGTTCGAATCCCTGTAACAGAGTGAGCTCCCGTCACTTGTCCCAGCTTCTGCCAACCTAACAGTTTGAAAGCATGTAAAAATGCAAGTAGAAAAATAGGAACCACCTTTTGTGGGAAGGTAACAGAATTCTGTCTGCCTTCAGCATTTAGCCATGCTGGCCACATGCCCACAGAGACGCCTTTGGACAGCACTGGCTCTTTGGCTTTGAAACGGAGATGAGCACCGCCCCCTAGAGTCAGGAATGACTAGCACATATGTGCGAGGGGAACCTTTACCTTTACCTTAGGTATGGACAGACATTGTTTTCCCTTGAGAAAATGTCACAGTCACAATTTTGTTGATCAGAGATTCCAGGAAATTTTCTAAAACAACTATCAGGTCTTATGACTTGAAACATTTTAAAGCCTTTGACCTAAGGCTTTAAAACAGATGTTAATTCCATGGCAATAGGCAACTTAAAATCAGTTCAAATATTAATCGAAGTCTAGGATAGAAAAGTAGAGCTATTGCTAGGATAGTTTTGGGATGCATCTGTCTCTCTAAAAAAACCTTGCCTCTTCCTCCCAAGTATAAGCTGATGGGTCCTCTTTTTATTTGCAGTTCTCAGGGGAGCACTTTCCAATCTTCTGTTTGTATCCGTTAAAGTGCAGCTATTTTAGCTCAGTGCAAAGAAGTGATGTGTCTGCCAGCCTTGTGCAAGTGCTTTTTCAGCTGTTTAATAATATATGTTGTTGTCCATTACAATGGCTATGTGGCTGTATGTTGAGAGGAGAAGCAATCATGCCAAGAGATGAACTTTGGGGCAGCTGTCTAATGCTTTGGAGATGGAGAAGGTGACTGGACTTCAGATGACCTCCACCAATGGAAAGGCCAAGCCTACAATCACATAATTAATTCAATGTTTCTTACTAAATGTGCTCTGCATGTAAAGATGACCATGCCTTTGGCTTTTCTCCAGCTGCATCTACCCTCTTCAAGCTCTTTGTTATTTATTGCTTCCCCCCCCCCCAACAATAGATGAAAGCAGAATTCATGCACAGTATCTGTTGAGTTCTGTGCAAATTGTTTAGGAAGATTATAGGTGGAGGACAGGCTTGGAGAGCATGAGGGCACATAATCTGATACATGCAATTCAGAAGTTAGTTCCTAACTGTTCAGAGGCATTTTTGCCTTCCACAGCCCACAGAAGCAGTCTGCAGGTTTCAGGAGAGCTGGGGGAAGACAAAAATGCTTCTATTTTTGTGGAAAATGGCCCATTTTCCACCCGGTTTTTTTGCAAAAATGGGGGCATTTTTGCCTTTCCCCAGCCCTCCTGAAGTCTGCAGAGTGTTCCTGGGGGCCGAGGAGGACAAAAACTTTTTTCTTACTGGGTAGTTTGCAGACGCTCCCTTAGCTTCAGCAAGGCTGGAGCCCCCCCCCCCCCAAGTCAAAACTTTCTGACATCATTTCAGTGGGCATGACTTGGTGAGGGTGTCATGTGACTGAGTGTGCATGAGTGATGTCAAGTTGGCCATGCCCACTCAGTCACATGCCCCCTCTAGTCACGTCCACTGAACCAGTAGTAAAAGAAATTGAAACCCACCCTGATGCAATTCCTTAAGCCCTTTCAAAAGTTTCATCAACGTTATTACTTTTATGCAATGGGGGAAATGTTTCAAAATGTGGGAATAAGTCATATTAGATATATGTATGGATTTGCTTCCATTTTAATTAAATTTCAAATTAGACTTTGTTTACTTATAGGGCAAGAGCCAGTTTGTAGTGTTTAAGGCATCAAGCTAAAAAGCAGGAGACTGTGATTTCTAGTTTCACCTTAGGCACCTTAAGCCAGCTAGACATTTGGGCAGATAATTTCTCTCAGCCCTAGGAAGGAGGCCTAACCACTTCTGGAAAAAAATTGCCAAAAAAACTGCAGGGACTTGGCCAGGCAGAATTGAATATGACTGACCAGAAGTTAAAAATACCTTAAGGGCAGTGGTGGAATTCAATTTTTTTTACTACTGGTTCTGTGGGAATGGCTTGGTGGGCATGGCATGGCTTGGTGGATATGACAGGGCAAGGATACTGTAAACTCCCCATTCCCTCCCCACTCCAGGGGAAGGTTACTGCAAAATCCCCATTCCCTCCCAATCAGTTGGCACTTGGGAGGCAGAAAATAGATGGGGGTGGGGCCAGTCAAAGGTGGTATTTGCTGGTTCTCTGAACTGCTCAAAATGTGCACTACCGGTTCTCCAGAACTGGTCAGAACCTGCTGAATACCACCTCTGCTTAAGGGGCATAGCTGCAAGAAAAAGTCAGGGACAAATGTGGGCAATGGTCCAAGTCCCTCATTTTGTGCACTGTCTTAGAAGTTTGAGATAGTGCCACTGAGTTTGGTCCAACTAAACATTACCGGGGGGTAACCTGGTACCCCCAAACCTGCAATTTTTGACTGTTCTCACCACAGCATCAAAGGTATTTTATAATCACATCATCATGATGGAATGGCAGAACATTTACAGACCTCTAACACTATAAAATCAATGATGTAGTGCAATTGAAGGGGGAAGTAATTGTTTATCAGATCCTTGTTTTATAGTCCTGGGATGACAAAACTTCAAGGCAACTTATCCCAGGAAGCATAAATGAAAAATCACCCAAAAAACAAAACTGATATTGGCAAAGAAATGACAGATTCTTTTTTTTTTTAAGAATTCAGATAAGAAACTGCATTTTTCATTGCATTTTTCAGAGGCAGTTGTTCAGGGAAAAAAGAAATGAGATATAACCATAAGTATTCATTCTGTGCGTTTCCCATATTTTGATTCTTATTGAAAGCAAATCGATTCACTAGAATGATGCGATCAGGAAAAAATAACAATTAGTACATCAAAGAAAGAATGGTGCATTTTGAATAAACTGTTCTAGATGCAACACATCAGTGTATAATATTTAACATGATTTTTTTTTCTGAATTTATTCCAGTCTTAGCATTTAGCTGTTTCAATTTACATTGTGTGTGTCTGTGTGTGTGTGTGTTACTACTACTTCCCAGTCATCTTTTTAAGTAGCTAAATGTCACACAAATCATTTCCCCAGTCTTAGCTGCTTCAGTTTCAGTTTAACGTGTTCTCCCTGTTCCTGGTGATAAAAACTGCCAACTCCATTCAGTTATGCCAGCTTAATGAAAGCCAATTGTCTACATTCAGGAAAATGAGAACAGACTGTAGAAGAGCATTATGAACAAACATTGTAACTGCATGTTATTGATCTTTTCTTGTTTGACATAACTTGGGAAAGCCTGAGAATTAGGTTTTTAAAAAAAAAATAGGTTTTCAAGAAATTAAAATGTTAAAAGTGTAAATTTTCATCACAAGTCTCATCTTTTTTAATAGCAATAGCAATAGCAGTAGACTTATATACCGCTTCATAGGCCTTTCAGGCCTCTCTAAGCGGTTTACAGAGAGTCAGCATATTGCCCCCAACAATCCGGGTCCTCATTTTACCCACCTCAGAAGGATGGAAGGCTGAGTCAACCCTGAGCCGGTGAGATTTGAACCGCTGACCTGCTGATCTAGCAGTAGCCTGCAGTGCTGCTTTTTAACCACTGCGCCACCTTGGCTCTTCAGCAGCACAATTTTTGCAGCAGCACAATGAAAATACCATTGTTCTTCTCTAACAATGAGCTACTATTCTAATTACTTAAGAACTTGGGGGCAAAGTGAGACCTTTTTAAAAATATGGGCAATTTAATATGGATTTGAAGCGTATAACATTTACGGGCCCTCTTGTAGCCCTGAGGGAACAGAAAGGACTGAAAGTACAAGTGATGGCTTGGTGCAAAGTTTATCAGACACCAGTGAGGCACAATCACCTTTTGGTCTTTGCTGGGAAAGGAATAATCAATTCCGCGCTTACTTCAGAACTGTAAAAATGTCAAGGGAAAAATCTCCTGTCCTAAAACAGCCATTAGTGTGTAGTCCAAAATACCAATGTTTTGTCCTTATAACATTCTTCCAGCTACCTGCATTTGGGTAATTCACAACAGAAACGAGCAGATTTTGGGGATCATGGGCCTGGCCTGCTGGTTTAAAAAAAGGTGCTGTTTCAATTGTGAGATCACAGTCACAACTTTGACTTTTACCCTCCTACTAGTTGTAGACTTTTGACCCTCCTACTAGTTGTAGAAACCCCCAGCAGGGGTGACCCAAAGGTGCTTTTTCAAGAGGCTACTGGACTTCTTGGGGGGTTGTTGTATTTTTGAAGACAGCTTCTCATCCAAGAAGCTTCTTCAGCTCTGATTGGATGGTGGGGAATGGAAGGATTTATATTCTTTGCAGAAGAATGGTCTCTTGCATTCTTTTAGAGAGTTGTTGAGGCCACTTGAAGGTTTAGCTGTGTCCTCAGGGTCACCCAAGGAGTGCAAATGGGTGTGAAGCCTTTTTGGCTGCAGGAGGTTTTCTGCCCTGTGTCCCTTAATTGTTGCAGATAGGTTCAGGCTGTTTGGGATGATTCTATGTGATCTGCCTCTCAAACTGAAGTGTAAACGGTTCCTGTAGTCTGCATTTTTTCTAGAAATCTCTTCATACCCCCACACCATTCGAAGGGCGTTCATCCCAAAGTGCATAGCTAAAAGTCTATGGAGATTCTCAGTCATCCAGGTCGTGGTGGTTTCAAAGGTGCTTTTTAAGGAGGCAACTGGACTTTCTTGTTTTTCATTGAAGAAAGAACAAGGGCTGCACTTAAGGGTTTTTGAGGTCTTTTACGTGGATTTTTTGCTTTTCCCTCTGCTGTTTGAAGGGGTTGATGGATGAAGTCTTTTCTAAGTTTTCAAGATGATGATATTATTGAAGAGTGTTCTAAATGTTACTGGAAGACTTTTATAAGAGAAGAATGACAGGCATTGTTTATATTCCTTGCATAGAATTCTGAAAAGGAGTCATCCAGGAGCCATTGCCTTCATTTTTAATTTCCAGGACCACCAAACAGTGCCTTTTGTTCATGCTATCTGGGGATTGTAGCAGTTGGCTCAAAAGTTCTCGAGATCTTCAAGAAGAGGCCAACTGAACGTGACCCTCCAGGGGCAGAAGTAGGAAAGCTATTATAGCCTTATAGCCTGAAGGATGACCAAAGGAAATCTATCCTTCTATTTTGAAGAGCTATATAGAAGATGGAGTTTGGGAAAGTAACAGCGTGACATGCATAGATGATAAAAACCAAACCTGTTGGAGAATCCTTGTTTGTATAAAACTAATACAAAATGCAGAATGTTGCTCCTCTCCTGTTTCTCTGATCTTGCCCTAGGGAAACATTTTTATTTTAATGCAAATTGATTACTTGCATCAAATCATTGTTAACTCTTAGCAACCGTATGGGAGACATTTCACATTACCTTTTGCAATCCTTATATGGAAAGCAGGTATGAATTTTCCTATTTCCTTCTTCATGGAGCTTGGGCAAAGGATGGAGTTGGGACAAACCTGATATATAAGTATAAGGAGCATAATTAGCCTCCTGAATACCCTTTAACCATTCTTTCTTTATAAATAAATTGCAAAAAGAAATTTAGTTTCATTGTGCTTGAATCTGTTTTTCCCCCCTCCCCAATCATTTTCTCCAAATGGCTTGGTATTCTCATTATGCAGAGTTTCTTAGTGACCTAGGAGCAAAGGATGCAAAAATGTTCTCATTTAACAATTAGGTTAACTAGTCAAAAGGATTAGGCCTTCTGATGGATCTGACCCAACTGAAGCTGGGCGATAGGATTGTCAGGGTTCCAAATAATAGACCCATAGCAAGCAAAACGAAGCAGGTGGCTTCCTCAAAGAATAGTTTTATTGGATATATCATATTGGCAGATATCTAGTGTGAAAACCAGCTCTGAAGGTTCCCGCAGTTTTCACCTAATTAAAAGTTTTCCCTCAACAATCAGTCACATGGTCCAATCAAGGTGCTGTCTGATTCCCTGGTGACATTGCCCCTCCTTGCTCTGACCAGGTGTGAGAATGTCCTTGGTTCCCAAGAGAAAGTATTTTATTTTGGTTACAAACCCCAGCTATCCCACCCCCAATCCCTCATCTCCAATATGGCAACGCTGAAACTCCAAGATGGCTTTCGATCATGTCAGCTTCAGGATTGACAATGATAGGAGACCAAATCCAGCATATTATATATAAAGCATGTATACTGTACGTATATGTATTTATATATATAAAGGAGAAAGTAGTATAACTTTATAATAGATAATTTAAACTCTTCAGGAGTTTGAAATTAATGGTGTGAATCATCACCATGGATTGCTTGATGAAGATGTGCTGTGTAGGGTAAATGACAGAAGTTTTAGAATGGGCAGAAATCATCAACAATAATCAGGTCAGATTCAACTTAAACTCAAAAATGTGAATTATTATTATTATTATTATTAAAACCTTGTTGGAAAACTACAGTTATGGTGTACTTAGCATTAAGAAGGGTAAGAAGAAATCAAAAGTCCAGTGCCAAGGGAACCCAAATCCTGGGTCAGAGAAGCTGAGTTTAAGTTTAGCATTCTGGATTGTCCAAAGTAAGCATGCTGGGGTATGACACCATCAGAGAAGATAACCTGCCAATCCAGAAGTTTGAAAGCATGTACATGGGAGTAGATAAATAGGCATCACTTCAGTGGGAAGGTAACAGTGCTCTATGATGTCATGATGACTGTGGAAACATCTTTGAAAAGCATGGCTGAATGGCCTCGAAATAGAGATGAGCACAGCCCCCCTATAGTCGGCAATGTGTAGCAGAGTAAAATCCGCAGACTCCTTTACTTTTACCTTCAATATAATGTTCCTACTCGCTAATCTCTGATTGTTTATAAAGAATTTGGAGTCCTGTATGGATTTGAGCTGGTAGGGGAGGGGGTTCCTGGAGCTTACACAGGCAGAATCAGGGAATCTTAAGAGAAGAATGGTGTTCCCCTCTTGACTCACCCAGGTCTTGGTTCTACATAGTAGGTGAACTGCCTCAAACATAATCAAACATAACATAATCAAACAGTGGATGATGGAAATCTAATTACAATCTGGCCTAGCCTTCAATAGCATCCCAGGGCTGCTGAGAATTTGGTGATCAGTATCAAGGATAGAAGTCAGAATTGATGTCAGTTATCAACACCATTTCCCCATGATAAAGGAACGATTTAAACATATAATAATAGTGTGTGTTATAGTAGTGAAGGTAAATATTAGAAGGCTTAATTAGTCTGAACATTAATTATCCATTCATAATTTTAAGTTAGCTGAATTAAAGACACATAATTTCCCCATAAATCTTGTATTTCTAATAAAGAATAGCAGAAAAGGAGAAAATAAATTATTTATGATCTAGTTTGATTTCACGTTAAACAATTGCAGAATGGATAACATGTTTTGGTCTTTTCCAATATATTCATATGTTGGCAGTTTGAAATGAAGACTTTTCTCCCTTTCCTGGTTTAATCAGTGTGTTTCAAACTATTGATATAGCAAGCCTAGGGTTATTTGTATAAGCAATGTATTTGTAAATATCTCTGTCATGAGAAGTAGGGAAAAAACTTAAAGGCCATCTACTTTAGCTTAGTGATAAGCCCACAGAAAAGCCAGCCTATAATGATACTAGTCAATATAGTACATCCAAAAAGAAACAAAACATAGAAAAATACATTCTGAGACAAAATGCTCTTTTTATATTTTTTTCTGGTAGCTCCAAATCCATCCTCATTTGGCCAAATTGATTCATTTTGCTGCCTGGGGCCATCAGCAATTGTGGTCTTCTCCTAAATCAGTTTGAATGAAACCAAAGACCAGCCAAACTGTTAAGGCACTTAAGGTAATAAAGAGTATTTCTTGATCTCCTTGAAAAGGAAAAAGATACCAATAATAACTAAAAACAGGTTTCTGCACTTTTGTAACATCCAAAATCAGCTGTGACAGATGTTTCATTCTGCCCAATACACAACTAGCATTGAAATGGATGTTTAGAAGCCTCATGTAACTCAAACTTGCCCTAAAACAAAATATTCCCAATTCCTCATAATAAAAGTTTGAGTGAGAGTCAATCAAGTTCAGAATGCAAGTATTTTGTATATTTGTATATGATTGGAAGGGAAATGGGTCAGGTTATAGAGACTGAAAGTAAAATGCCAAAATCATATGTATTGCATAGATATACACCAATGGTGGGATTCAAAAAAAATTACTACCTATTTTGTGGGCATGGCTTGGTGGGCATGACATAGCTTTGTGGGCATGGCAGGGGAAGGTTACTGCAAAATTTATTAAATAGGAATTTTAGTAATGAGGCCAGGATAATAGATGTTGCATCTTCTCACCATATCAAATATATCTGCTGTTATGAGTCTGCGCACAAAGCCAACCATACAGATAACAACAAATAAGCAGAATGTATGGCCTTTTGAACGTTGTTTGGTCTCCCATTCCAAAATATTGCACCTCACAGCCATGGCCACTGGCCAGAGGTGGGGAGATCTGAACCTCAATTTCTGTAGACAACAAGATCTATACTCTGTATTATCATTTAGCAGTAGAGTCTGTTTTGTATTCATAAATACAAAATTACCTTATTGGCCCTGCCCAAATACTTTATCTGTAACACTAGGACTTATATATCGCTTCACAAGTCTTTACAGCCCTCTCTAAGCGGTTTACAGAGGCAGCATATTGTCCCCAACAATCTTGATCCTCATTTTACTGACCTCGGAAGAATGGAAGGCTGATCAACCTTGAGCCGGTGAGACTCGAATGGCTGGCAGTCAGCAATCAGGAGAATTAGCCCTCAATACTGCATTCTAACCACTGCGCCATCACGACTCTTACAACTCTACACTTAGAGCAGTATAGAACTCTAAACTATTTTGAAATCTCTTAACACAATACCTAAAACTATTAAGCAAAATATTATTTCTTATACTTCAGTATTATTACTACTTATTACAAAATAATTACTAAATGATAATATCATTACTAAATACTACTCTTATTAATTAAAACTGCTTGTTAGCATGGCTTTTACATTCTGCAGCATCAAAAGACATCAACAATAATAATGTTAACTATAAGATAAGATAACTTCAGGTTCACATGTAATATGCAGGTAGTGTGTATCTTAAGTGAAGATGTTATCAGACACAGATGGCGAATTCCACATCTAATCAGTAACACGATTACAATATTTGAATTTTGTAGTACAGATAGTCCTCAACTTATGACAACCATTGGAACCAGAATTTCGATTGCAAAGCAAGATAGTTGTTAAGGGAGTTGCACACAATTTTACTATCTTTTTTTTTTTTAACCATAGTTGTTAAATGGATTACTTAAGCGAATCATGTGGTGATTAAGCAAACATGGCTTTCTCTATTGCCTTTGCTTTTTGGAAGCTAGCTGGGGAGATTGCAAAGGCAATCACAGGACCCCAGGATGCTACAACCATTATAGTAAACAGATGCCCAATGCCAAGCTCCTGTGTTTTGATTACATGATTGTGGGGATGCTGCAACACTTGTAAATGTGAGGTCTGATCATAACTTGCGTTTTTCAGTTGGTTATAATTTCGAATGCTCATAACCAAATAGTTGTAAGTCCCAGACCATTTGTAGTTGGCATCATGCCTGTCTCTATAAGATCAAAGGACTCCGTCTGATCATACACTATTTGTACAACTTTAGAACATAGAGGGAAAGAAAGGAAATATTAGCAGTAAACTACTAACAAGGGGTAGAACCATATTTTGTATGGCCAGAGATCAAAAATCTATAGCTTGATATCTCCTACAGAAAACAGAATAACAGTTGGAAGGGATGTTGAAGATCTTCTAGTCCAACTCCCTGCTCAGGCAGGAAACCCTATACTATTTCAGACAAATGCCCAATCTCGTCTTAAAAACTTCCAGTGTTGGAGCATTCACAACTTATGGAGGCACAATGTGTGAAGTAACAAGCTTAAAGAAAACCTCTCTCCATAGTTTTGGAGAAACCCTGTTAAACAGTGGAGACTCAAGTGGACAATCTCATATCTACAATTACCAGGGTCTCTTACTTATCTCTTTATTGGCCACTGTGCCTGGAAAGCTAGAAGACAAAGAGTCTTATAGATAAGAAATGACATCACCATATGGAAACCCCTCCTGCCATCTTTTGACAGATCTGCTTTTGGGTTGTTGTAGAAGATTGTTTGTTTGTTTAAAAGGCATGAGCTTTCATGAGGTGCAACTCACTTCAGCAGATGCATAGAGTAGCTAACTTGTAGAGACCTTATCTCTTTTAATTATATTTATCAGCTGGGAAAGATGCCATCAGGTTCCTTTTTTGCCACTTAGGCTAAGAAACTTCTTCAAAAAATGTTGATTGTCACCACCTCATTTAAGATTCAGGAGGCATCAGACACACTTCCACAGGTGTGCTGTGGCAATTTAGTTCTCACTAATGAACAGCGATATTACAGCACCAGCAAAATATGATTTACATTTTTTCAATAAAAATGTCACTGGAAGTCCAGTCTCCCTGTGTTAGTATTTGAAGCCACTGCTATCAGCCTACACTTTGGAGATTAATTAAAGTGAAAGATGACAGCATTTGGGAGAGGAAACCACATTGTACGCTCAGCCAAAATGACCTTTCACAAGTGCTGTTCTTTAGTTGGACTGGTTCATTACTAGAGATTACAAAATGATTTTTTACAATGAAGTCAAAAAGGCTGAAACAGTATATAGGCTTAATCCAAAATCATTTCACTGCATTTTCAAAACTCATGGTTTCTCTGGAGCAGGGTTTTTCAACCTTAACAACTTTAAGAAGCATGGATGTCAACTCCCAGAATTCCTCAGCCAGCCAGCCATTCTATCCTGGCTGGAGAATTCTGAGAATTGATGTCCACATGTCTTAAATTTACCATGGTTGGGAAACTATGCTCTAGGTTATCTCTCTGCCTTCACACACTAAGATTGAATAGGACAAGGGAGATGCTATGGAGAAAATGTTGAAATATATTTTAAATAAAAATCAGAGGTTTTACATTTTTGACATTTGAAATTTGGGAGAATGGAATTTTCACTGGATTCTTCCCATGTTATGTACTTGTAGAACAGGAGAGTCCAACTTTTTCCATGCCAAAGTCTGCTTTTGATCTTGACTGATACTCCAAACAGCAGTGGGCAGGATCAAGGACAAAAGTTGAATTTGATTTCATTTACATTTAAATGGTTAAGGGAACTACTTTCCAATTGCGTAATTGCTTTCATAGAATTTTAACATTATAAAACTAGAAAGGACCTTTTTCAATCATAGCAGGAATGTAAATCAAGAATTTTGTGAAAATGACATTCCAACCTCTGGTGAAAACATACCCAATAAACGAGACCACAATAATCTGGTGTAACTGGTTTCACTTATAAGTGCTCTTATTGGGGAAAGCATTTGCCTAATGTTCAACCAGAATGTTCTTTTCTTTAACTTAAGCATACTATATTTTTTCTAACCCTTTTAATTATTTCATTCAATGGATTTTAGTTTTCAGTTCCTTGGCCAATCTCATTTGCATTGTCCATTTCTTAACCTGTTCAGTTTGTATGAATCTTTCTTAAACCATGGAGCTGAAGAGGCGCAGTGGTCACTTGTAAGGCTGTATGATGGTCTCTGCGTCAGCGGTTCAAGTTCTAGCATCATGTGGTGCAGAGGTCAGCTTCTGTCCACCTAGCAGTTCAAAATCATGTTCTATGCAAGTAGATTAAAAGGTACCACTTCGGTGGAAAGACAAGCCAGCTCTTCGTGTGGTGGTTAGAATCCTGCCAACACTGAACCTTCCCAGTTATGATGCCCATTAGCGAGGCAGCTTCAATAGAGGGAGAAGACCCTTTGTTGTTGTTGCAGGAAAAGCAGTTCTTTCTTTCTGGTACGAAGCTAGCTCGCCCTCTTGTGGCACACTGTAGGAAGTGCACAAGCATGAACCTAACGGAATAAGACTGTTATTTTTCAGCCAAATCATTTCTTAAAAGTATTTTAAATATCTTTCTCCAGAATTCTGTTTACCGAGTTGCCATCCAAAGTTTCAATTAAATAACAGTTCAGAACATAATGAACTGAAAAAAAAAATCACACTTTGAAGTGAGATGAGAATATAGCAAGGATGGTGAGAGAATTAAAAAGGTACAGTAGAAACAGAACCAGATGCTGGCTACTGAAATTTGGCCAGCTTTTGAGAAAAATGCAAAATGGGAACTTATGGAAATCAATGCACATTTTGTACTGGTGAGTCATCATTCCTGTTACTTGCTACGATCCTTGTCAGTAGGGGTAATATGTAAATAGAATAGAATAGAAGTCTTTATTGGCCAAGTGTGATTGGACACACAAGGAATTTGTCTTTGGTGCATATGCTCTCAATGTACATAAAAAGAAAAGATACATTTGTCAAGAATCATAAGGTACAGCACTTAATAATAGTCATAAGGTACAACTAAGCAATCAGGAAACAATTAATATTAATATAAATCGTAAGGATACAAGCAACAAAGTTACAGTCCTTCAGTCATAAATGGGAGGAGTTGTAAGATAGGAACGATGAGAAGACTAATAGTAATAGTAATTCAGCCTTACTGAATGGTTTGACAGTGGTGAGGAAATTATTTGTTTAGCGGAGTGATGGCATTCATGAAAAAACCGTTCTTGTGTCTAGTTATTCTGGTGTGCAGTGCTCTATGGCGCCGTTTTGAGGGTAGGAGTTGAAACAGTTTATGTCCAGGATGCGAGGCATCTGTAAATATTTTCACGAGCCAATACAAAAGATCTTACCAGTCATGGGGTCCTTTCCACCCACATAGTAGAGCCAGTAGAATCTTTTATGGAATTATTAAATGCATTGGGAAAGACCTTGCAGATAAAGTAGGCTTACCATTCTAAACAGTGCAAGAATCCACTACCGTACTATAGTTTCTTTGACAGTCTGAAAACATCCATCAAAGCTCTCCCTATCTCCCAAGGCAGTCTGCTTCTTTGCTGAATAACTCTTTATGGTTAGCAATATATTCCAGGTGTCCAACCAAGATCTGTTACTTTATAGTTAAAATCCAGTGTCGTCTTTTATCATCCGGAACTTCTCTATAGAAATCCCAATCTATTAGATATCTGAATTCAGCTGTCATGAATCCCCACTCTTTTCCTGCAGATAAATATACCCAGGATTATACCATCCATCCATAGAAGGCCCCGTATATATCTTCAGTACTTTTTTATGGACACTTTATCACACGTTAAAAATGGATGCTTCCTAAAACATCCACCTTTCTTAACTCCTAGTATTGCTATTATTGGTAGTCCTTGATTTATGATCCTAATTGAGCCTCAAATCTTCATTGCTAAGCAAGACAGTTGTTAAGTGAATCCACCCCCCTCCCGTTACAACCTTTCTTGCCACAGTTAGGTGAATCTCTGGAGTTGCTCAGTTAATAACATAGTTGTTAAATAAATCTGGCTTCCCCATTGACTTGTCAGATCGCAAAAGGTCATCATACCTAACCCCAGGACACAGCAACTGTCATAAACAACATCAGTTGCCAAGTGTCTGGTTTTTGATTACCTGCCCATGGAGATGCTGCAATGGGTTATAAATTGAAAGCAATCATCACTTTTTTTCAGTGCCGTTGTAACTTTGAATGGTCACTATACGAATGACGGTATATGGAGAGCTACCTGTACTTGCTCTTTTTTTGATAATAGGTCTAAAAATGGCTGCCAGGCGTTTCACTTTTGTTATATTAGGTACAATGATTCTACTCCTCTTGTTGCCAACTGCTTGGCTGCCATCCTGGACAGCTGAGCCACATTCCTGCACTCATTTAATAGCTATTTATCATTCAGTAATCTGCCCATTTTCGAGAAGGAATGAAGTTATGTGTTCCAGAAATTAGAAAAAAATTGAAAGTTGACCTTTATTAAATGGGTTAATTGTCACCATCACAGCATGTATGAAATTAATGACCAAAAAGTAGAATTTCTGAGTTTCAGAAGAGTAGGTTAATATCCAAAAAAGGGAGAAACTCTGACCTTTTTGACACATGTCAGAAGAAACAGCCACCTTAATAAATTACTAAACCATCACTACCATAGAATCACTTAAATTAATTGCTGTAAGACACCCTGGCTCTACTTTTGACATTAACAATTATTCTCAAGACTTTTCAGCAGCTAAGTTTTGGAAGGCAGAGTCATTTTTTCAACTGCACTGCCCAATATAGAAATCTATTTCATTTATTAGGGATAAGATTAAGAATACTCAATAAAAGGCACAGGAAAAAGTATTAAAAGAGGCATATTTAAAAATCAAATGGTTAATTTCATAAGCAACCCAAAGTACAAATTAATGTATCATTGGCAGCAACAAATTACTATTTCTTCATCAGAAATAAAGGAGGGAATTCTAAAACACAAAATTCTATATTTAGGCTGCTTTATTTGCCCATTTCACTGTCAGCATATATATTGAATTTATACTTTTCCTAGGAGGATTTGATTTCTGTGTAGGAAATATTATTCAAATGGATTTTTAAAAGCTATAATCTTAATGAATATTCTCCTGTGTTTTTCAAGCTGTTGTTTTAAATAGCTGCTGGCTTTCCTTTTTTCACCTGTTTTTCTTACCTTGTTTGTATCATATTAATACTTTGTGTACTTTTTGTAAAACAATTGGGCATTAATTAACAGCATCCCAAAAGGAAGTATTTAACATCTGGATATTCCTTGTTACGTAAATTCATAAGAAAAAGAGATAAACATGTTTTCAAGTAAGCAGCACTGCAATATTCCAGAAACAAGGGAAAAGAAAGCTGAATTTGAAAATCTTAGAATACATTTGCAAGACGCAAATTTACAAGTTATAAGTGAAATGACTCAAAACCAAAACAAGTTAAAGACTGTATGTTTAAAGGATGCAGAAGTTGATCATCGTTACTGTGATGCCACAATGAAAATTTTTCAATGGAAAAATAACATGAAATAACATGAAACTCAAACATTATAGTAAAAAAAAATTGGTACAAAATGTTTTGCTACTGATATATCACTTCAGATTTGATTGCTAAAAGGAGTAATTCCTTTTCTGAAAAAAATTGGAAATGTAATGCAGATTCAATTAATTTTACCATATATATTGGCAATTATATAAACCTCAAGATTATAAATAATCCACTGTAGAATGAGACATATTCTGAAAATTGCATCCTCAGTCCATCCGAATAGATATTTTTTAAAAATTAAAATTCACTAAAACCTACATTCCTTGAATTTGCTTTATATATTTTAATAGCAGCAATATGATTTTTATTGAAAGACATATTTGATCCCATGTAATAATACTAACCAAACAATGGGAACGTACTTTAATGTCTAAAATAATTTTTTACAATAATTTTGTAAAAAGAATTTACATTCTACATCAGATTTACTTTGGAAATCCAAATTTATATTTGGAAATCATTTTTAGACTAGAGTTTTTACGTGCAATTTTACATCCAAAATTCAGGTTTGAATTGTGTTACTGCAGTTTAATAGACAGGCTTTAATTAGAAAATTGATATAAACTGTCTTGTAATATTATAAGCTTTTAATGATATAGCAGTTACTATATCTCAAATTAAATTCCTATTTGCTTATATTTTATTGTTTATATTTTATCTGTGATACCTATCTTTTACACTTGTAATTGTATTATCCATTTTGTGTGTATCACAAATAAATTTTCAATCTGAAGAAAAAAGTAATTAAGCTTTGATTTCCACAGTAGAACCGTCTTAAGAAAGTGAGCGAAGTCTTGAGCACTATTTCTAAGTCATTGTTTTCTGCTTTTTGACCAAGATATAGTTACTAATTTATAAAAGCAGTCTTTAGCTCACCGGCATTGTTCTTTATATCTGGCTATTGTACAAGGGGAAACTATAGCATGAAATTGTTTCATGTTTGTAAGACACTTTATGAATGCATTATTGTGGGCATATTTTGAGTATGACATACGCATCCCAACTGAAGTTAGAAACAGAAGTTTTTCATATGCTTTTGCTACAATTTCTGTATTTCTTCTTCAGTGGTTGTCTTGACTGAAGTTGGGAGATGTAGCGGTAGTCAAAAATATCTGGAGCATATCAAGATGGGAGGCTTCTTTGAAATGTCTAGAACACAAGTGTCAAACTCGATCACATCACATGATATATTGTGATATATCACCATGTTTTTCTGCCTTTGCAGAACTGGGGTGACAGGCCTGGTCTAGAACACTAATTCAGAGTAAGATTTTGAATAAAGCAGAACTATTACTGGTCCTTATTTCTCGTTCGAGGTTATTATTATAGACTGAATTTACAGTAATCTATTTTCTTCTGCTGCTGCTGTACTTTGCCGACAACCCCCCCCCCCCTACATATTTATAAACCTGACATTCTACATTTTACACCTGTGTACATTCATTCTGTAAATGTCCTTTCTCTTCATGGCTGGGAATTCTTAGATTTGTAATGCCAACTTAACGGTATTATGAGATATCAGCAGGGGAAAGCCCAATGTTTAGTCTTGCCCTCTTGGCCAACTTAATATCTATCTATGATACACATGTCTCTTCATGAATTTCATAATATTCCAGTGCTGTGACCAAAACTGCAAGAGTTGGCAAGATTGAATCAATGTTTTTCAGCTGGTGGTAAACTTATTATACATAGGACTCAAAGATAAGCACATGACAAGATCAGTCACTGAGATTTTAAATCAGTATTTCAGTTATCATAAATGATGCATATGTAATAAAATGCCTGTAAATACATTTACTTCTAGAAAAGTTGTGTTATGTTTCCAACATGGCAGAAACCACAACCAAATGACGAGTATTTCTTATTTGAATGGTAGAGTTTAAGGTACTAAAGTAATCAAGAAAAGGAAATACAGTATGACATTTAGCTGAATGCTAGTTCTGGTGTCTGTATCAATGGAGTTTTCTTAAGAATTCTAGAATTGATTTGCTATTATTATTTATTATAATTATTAATAACCCATGGTTATCAAAGCTGCAATTCCCAAGTGGTATATCTTGCTTAGTTTCAAAGTTCTAAATTATTGTCAAGAAATAATATGCCATAGATGTGTCCATGAGTTACTAAGAGGTGAGCTCTACTTGTTTTTATTTTTATATAAATATAAAATTAATTATCTTTTTTATTTTTACTAATTATTTTAGCTGATTAAGTCAATAGAAATTATGACAGGTTTGATATGTGCTTTTTATGAAGGTATACATCATGTAACATAATTAAAAGTATTATTCATCCAATCGTGATACCACTTTTTAACTAGCAGCCTTAAATATTTTTTTGGAAGACATTTGAAGAATACGTATTTTCTGAGGTTTGGCAGAAAAACGTCTCTGATATTATAACTTGTAGAGATGGATATGGAATGTGACCAAATTAGTTCTTCTGGAAATCTGTAGCATTTCCCCCACACTTAATTATTAGAACTTGTGGTTTTATTTTAAAGAAAAAATAAACAGGACTAAATATAGTGTTCAGTAATACAATTGCTCTATGACTTGGTAGATACCCTTAGATATGTTTAGGAAAGATACCATCATGTAATGCATTGTTCTTTTCATTTTCTGGAACAGATAATCCATAGTTTATAAATAGAATTACAAAGTAGCCCAGCTTTATCAGATCTGAGAACATGTTTTTTTTTTTAATTGCTATGATGTTGTAAGCTGAAAGAAGATTCACCAATTTTTTTTTTAAAAAAGGCTGGAACCCAGCACCATTAAAAAAGATCTATTGAAAATCCATATGGGACAGAAATAATGATGCATGATGATCATTATTAAGTACATGAATCCATCTATATTGGACTGGAATCCAATGATGGTTCTAGTTCAGGAAAATAATGTCAGCTCCATCACTTTTTTCACTACAGTATTGCTTCCATCACCTATACTCTGTCAGTTCAGAAAACAGATTACTGCATCATTTGAAATAATAATGATAATAATTTATTCCATTTATATGCTGCTTGACTCCCAGCAACTGGGAATTGCCTCTGGAAAACCACAATTACGGACCAGGAAACTGGTCCACATTGATAACTACTGTATGAACAACTAATGAAAATACATACTCAACTGCACTGGCTTCTGGACTTGATTGAAGAAGGCAATATTTAATCAAACTCCCAATTTGCTAATTGAGTATTGTATGGCAATATTGTCTCCTGTATGAATCTTCCCAAGTAACAACAGCTGACTTGTAAGTACCATGTTCTTTATGAATTCAGAAAGAGTGGTGTTTATGATGGAACTCATTTCATGATAACTCTTCATTATGTAACCATCTCTTAAGGAAGCTAATATGGGGGATAGGATATATATATTGTGCAAATGCACAATTAGCCTCTTTAAACCCCTCCTATCCTTACATGAAACACAACCCCCAACCAATCAGAACACACCTCCACCCAATCAGGACACACCTCCACCCAATCAGGACACAGCGAAGCTCCCACCCAATCAGTTCAAACTCCCACTGGCAGTTAAAAGGAAGAAACAGCCGAGATCTCACATTGCTCCTGGAAGCACCAAGCCTGACGATGACGAATGAGACTTCGTCGAAACGTCGCCAAGACATCTCCAATTTTACGCGGGAGAAAACCCGAATAACTAGAGACATATATATGTCACAAATATATGTTATATTTGTGTTATATTTGTGCTTCATATATATATATATATGAAAGATGAAGAATAAAAAGTATGAAGAATATAAAATATATATTCTTTAAAAACAGCTTGTTCAGCCTTGAAACAAGCACATCTCTTGGAAATGGAAGTAATTTACATAGGAAAAATGAAATTTCTACTCCGTCATCTTTGTTGTATTATACTATTCTTATAGTTTCACATTTGATATTTAATTTGTGTACCACCTAAGACCAAATCAGCTACTGTGAAATAAAACTATGGGTAATGAGCAATAAAATATGTAATAATTTCACACAAACGTTTCTGTAAGATGATTCATACAAAGTAAAAAATTTGCATATATTTGTTTATTTTGGCTTCTGCTAATCTTAGGAAAATACATGGAGTTATATTCATTATAACTGAATTTCCAAACTCATACACTAAATTCAGATTTAGATTCAATTCTTTCTTTTTCTTTCAGAGACTAAGCAAAGATTTTATGAGCTTACTTGATAAAACTGCTCCTATATCCTTTGAAGGCCATTTTCAAAGCAGTGAAGGACAAAATATTAGTTCTGCTTAAAATTGCACAAGTTAGAAATATAACTCAAAGAATATGCATTAAAATTGTGATGTTTCAATTTCAGTTTTTTTGCTTTGGCGTTCCAGAGCTTGGCCTATTCTGTCTGAAACCTTAAAAAATACATTTTTAAAACATAAAGTGACAAGGGTGCACTCAAAAATATACCAAAATTAAAAGTATTTTGACTTATTAAAAAACTGTTCCACTCATCTCTGCAGTTAAACACTGCTAATTTGTGGATGTCAAAACTCTAGACTGTGCTCCAAAAGAACAGACTTTAAAGATCCACAAAGCCAAAAATATTTCTGCGTATTAGGAATTCACAAAATGTATTTTTGGGGATGGAACATTATAAGATACACAAAATATTTCCATTTTTTTTCTGGGCCAGGCTAATTTGTGTATTCCGGGTGTGATCTAGCAGTTGTCTGAAAATAAAATCTCCTTTAACTCCCCTAAAACTACAAGCAAAAATTTAGAATTAGTGTACAAACGTAGCATGTTAAGCCATGCAGAATTAATGAAAAGTAGCAGACACATTAGTAAGTTTTCACTTTTAATAATTTTCTTAGTCAAAAGTGTTGCTCTGAAAATCTCTACTTATCTGAAAATCTGAAAAAGCTGGGGAGCAATCTCACTTTGAACAACACAGTTTAAAGGCATGGGCTGAATGATCCACTTTCACTT
Source organism: Thamnophis sirtalis (assembly GCF_051295495.1). Lineage (NCBI taxonomy): Eukaryota > Metazoa > Chordata > Lepidosauria > Squamata > Natricidae > Thamnophis > Thamnophis sirtalis. The sequence goes on from NW_028261381.1 coordinate 141,405,194, forward strand.
TTTTTCTTCACCAAATATAACAGTGCCATTTCAAAATAAAAGTTACACCTTAAAAATAAAGTGGAGGATGTACCACAGTTGCAAACTTTGATTTTTTGGGGATGGGGAGTGGGAGGAGAAAGGAGGGGCAAAGAGGGAGAATGAAACTTATACAGTAAAACAAACCACAAAATAAATCAACATTCTTAAAAACCACTATAATTAGAATAAAATAGAGATTCTTACTGATATTTCAAACCTAATAAAAATAAGATTGCCACATTACTGTTTAGGGAGTAGCATATCTGACTCTTTCCTAACTTTTCAATCTTGATATCCATTCCCTATTCTCTTCTGCTTTCAGATTTTAGCAAAAGCAAATCCTATCACTTCCTTGGGCAACAAGCTTTCAATTTTAAAAGTCAGAATAAACAGAACAGAAAAGCAGCAGATGAGGTTGACCTCTTCCCTAGGAAGTATATGGATTTTCTCAACCAAGGACTGCACAATGTTCCAATGGTATTTTTCTCTTGCCCTATTCCTGGATTCCAAAAGCAAGATGGCAATCTTAATAGAAAAGGGATGCTAAATATTTTAAATAACTTAAAACTTTTTTTTCTTGTTAAAAAGCACCCCTCATTCCTCTGCAGAAAGAAATGTTAAGAAAACACCAATGTAAGAGGAGAATAAGAACACCTGCTAGTTTTCCATGTCACAATAAAATCAGAATGATTTAGAGCTATTCCTTAACCTCATCGGTACTGTCTGAAGAAGATTCTTTGGTATCCTCAGTCTCTCTGCTGCTTTCTTCTTGATTTAGCTTTTCATTTTCCAATTTGGTCCTATTAAGTAAAGAACTGTCCCCATTCACAAATCCATTTGCTTCTGCACCAATGCTTTCCTCAATCTTTAGATCCTGTGGCTCCTCTGTCTCTTCATCCAAATTTCTCAGGACAATTGGGAGGCTCGAATCTGCCACAGTGTTCTCCAGCAAGGCAACATTACTTTCTTCATATCTGGGAAGGGGTGCTTCTTCTGCCATTTGTTTGCTATAGTACTCTCGATTAGCAGAAGCACTTTTTATTGCTTTTTCCAAAATTTCTTTTTCTCCTAAACGCAATTTAATAGCCATAGTTGCGTTACGGGTAAGGTCTTGTGTTTCCAAAATGAATTTGTCATCCTAAGGAAACAAGTGAAATAACAAACATGAAGCTGTTAGCTCAACATTAAGCACAAAACCAGACACCAGGTTTACATAGCAATGACATCAAGTAGAGAAGGTTCTTTGTGGCTCGGAGAAAAAAGTAGATCCCTGCTTCAAGAACCTTACTACCCCAAAAGTGGACCTTTGGAAAACACAACTGAATATGGTGTTTGTCTTGATTGTTTAGACTGTATTGCAATTAGGAATGAACAAGGGGAAGTCACAATATAAGATAGAATATAAAGATATATTGTTCCAAGGGTTCTGGACAAGTGAGAATCGGTACAGTGTTTAACGAAAGAGGATAACATTCAGAATCTTGGAAATTAGCAGAGGTCTAAAAAAATGAATGTTTGGAATGCCAAAGATGTGCCTAAAGGAAAGCTTCAAGGTAATAGCAATAGCAAATATATAATCTATTTGTTTACAGAATCAGCATATTCCCCCCCAACAATCTGGGTTCTTATTTTACTGACATCGGAAGGATGAAAGGCTGGGTCAACCTTGAGACGTTCAGAATTGAACTCCTGGAGTGAGCAGCGACTTAGCCTGCAATACTGCATTCTAACCACAGCACCACCATAGCTCTGAGTGGGCTGAAAAGTGGCCATTAAGCATATATTTTCAAAACTTTCCATATCCCTGTCATCCAGCAATGTGAAAGAAGCAGTAAGATTTCAAATGTAGCTTGTAAAGGGTCTGGATCATATTGTCATGCACAGAAAGCTAGTTTCTGTTCCCCTTAATTATGATTCAAACCAACTCAGAATCTATTTTTTTACATTTAAAATGTAAGAAACCATTTGCAACATCTCCCTTACATGAAAACACATATTTAAAAATAACTTAGATACATAAGAAGAAAAGCAGTAGTAGTTTCTGGAAAAGTAAAGAACCACAAGAATGCAAAGCTTTTAAAACCCACATCACTGATATTTGGAATTAAACCTAAGAAATTGTAAAGTTTATAAACATATGAAATTTCAAGCTTTTTAAAGTCTTACTTGAACAGTAGTCTTGTAGGTTTTCAAGAGGAGAGATGCCCTGGCTTCCAGGAAAGTCCAAAGTTTCACCTCATTTTCCCAGCTCACTGGAAATTCTGAATTACCAAGGGTGAAGATTCTGTCAATGGTATGTTCCCCTATCAAGTGTTCTTTCAGCTCATCTACAAAGGATAAAATACTGTCAGCAAATGCTTCACTTCACTGGCCATCAACCAGGATAATAATTGACCATTAGTAAAGAATCTGTATTCAAGGTTGATACTCTAAAATAAAACAATTCATATTTTGCCTTTATTACAAGGCTGAACAACATGTATCAGATCAAGGGCTTCACCATGCTTTTGTGGATGAAGCTGCTTTCCTCTCGTTTATTATTTTTACATGTTATTATTCCTCATTTTTATTTCATTCTATTATTTAAAAGATTTATTAATTTGCTACTTTAACATTTATAAAGTGTTGGAGCGGGGGGGGGGCAGATTGGTAAGATAATTCCTTGCAAGTCAAGTGCAGGCTTTTCCTTTATCAGTAGAGGGAGCAATGATACCGAGACTCTTTTTTTCAGGGTTACATGGAAAATGTTTTTCTAGGAAACAAGCAAGTGAAAGAATAATTTCATTTTGTACCTTAAAATTTCTCCTTCAGAAGAATGAGAAAAAATGCTGCAATAGGATGGGGACTTTTTAAAAGAGATTCAGTGCCTCTAGAGCAGTGTTTTTCAACCACTGTGCCGTGGCACACTAGTGTGCCGCGACATAGTGTAAGGTGTGCCGTGGGAAAATTACTTTATATATAGTCAATATAGGCACAGAGTTAAATTTTTTTAACATTTTCTAATGGTGGTGTGCCTCGTGATTTTTTTCATGAAAAAAGTGTGCCTTTGCACAAAAAGGTTGAAAAACACTGCTCTAGAGGTCTTAAGCCATTTCAGCCTCCAAGTCTAAAAAATTGCACAAAACATTGTGGCAAACCTCAGCTAAGTCTGTGATGCCTATTTGAAGAGATGTGAATTATTTCTTCTTTTCTTACTTGCCTTCCCTGCATCCTAAAGTCACACTGTCACAATTTAGTGGCAAAATAACTAACCAGGGGCGGGGGAGAGATGTTGAGTTTATTTACAATTAAAGACCAAAACATTAAACAAATCATCAAGTCAGATAAAATCAAACCAAAGAAAAGGACAAAACAAGAATTTAATAGAATTGTAAACCACCCTAGAAGAGAAAAATCAGCAAAAGGTAAATCCATAGCCTATTTATACTTCTCAAACAAAATTAAGTGATTGCTTTAGAAATTTCTGTAGGTCTTTCTGCTAACAAATATAGAATATTTGCCTCATCAGAACATCCCAGGCAGGAAGTTACTAATTCAGAGCACTATATTTGATAAAAGGGAGAGAGAGCAGATAACAACAAAAAAGTGTAAAATTAACTTGACAAAACAACGAAGGATTTACCAATATTATAACAAAAATATGGATGAAAATAAAAGCTATTCAAGCTATCTTCTAGATTTTAAAGTAGATCTTTTAATTATAATCCAACCAATTATTAAATAAAGCTTAATATCAAACAACTAGGAAGCCTACGTATAGACATATGGGAGCTTTTGTAAGCAGACAATTATTTTATTTTGCTTTAATGGACTATTAAGCTACAGTGGCCTAATAATATTTGTTTTAAAATAGATGCTTGAAGGGTAAGCCTCTCTTAATCCTATTTTTATTATTACTTAATAAACAAATCAGATGCCAGTGTTTGTAAAGTTCTTTTTTTACCTTCAGTCATACAAAATACTCTAAGAAAAGCCAGTAGTTGGGCAGAGATTGGCGGCTCCGTTGAATGCAAAGCAAAAACACTGGAACTAATAAAATAAAGAATTAATCAGTTTATGATGATTATTTAATATAAAAAGCCTTAGTTTATATTATATCCTGTTTCCCTGAAAATAAGAACTACCCAGATAATAAGCCCAATCAAGCTTTTGAGCGCATGGGCTAAAATAAGCCCTCCCCCCAAATATTGCAACACAACAGCAACCATGAGCTGACCACACTCGCCAGCTCCTGCACCTCAAAAATAGTAAGATCTCCCCAAAAATAAGGCCAAGCGCTTATTTCCGGGGGGGGGGGGCTTCCAAAAGAAAACAAGACACTGTCTTATTTTTGGGGAAACACGGTATTACTCTTACAATGAGGATTACAAGGGATCAACTCAGTTTCAGATAATTAAACAAACTATTCCAAACTCTTTCACATAAAAGTTACACAATTTCTCTTCCAGAATAAGTTAGTTATTGAAACAACTAGTTGTTTCAAGTCGAATTTCCAATCTACACTATGAGTTATAACATACTATCATTAACCATGAAACATATAGAATAAATCCTATTCAATTTATTTGGGGATCCAATGCCCCCTAAAAAACAAACAATGTTTGCATAGCACACAATAATCTGCTCAAACACGAAGAATATTGGCAGCACTACTGTTAAAAATAATACCATGGCTGCATCATATTTCTACTGAAGAGAAGTAAAAAGTAAAATGGGAAAACTGGGCCATGACCCATACCTTCAGATAATTTATTTGTCCGTAGATGTATAAATAAAATGTATAATAAGTAAACATGGCATAGTATGCAATGTAAAACAAATTATATGATGGCTATTTTAGCATCTATCAACAGTATCTGAAAGTTCATTAATCAATGTTCTACTGGGTTTTCAAGATTACAATACTTTAAGATAAAAGCTATCTCTCTTAATTTTACTTACGTTGGGATTCCAGCACGAGCTAAGACTTCTGCCTTCATAGCATACAGCCTGTCACTTTTACTTACTCCAAGCTTTATTTTCACTCTGTCATGTGAATTATTATCAAAGAAAAATCCACTGTGGATCACAAATTCAGCATTTGACCGAGTGCCATAAAAAATGTAAATCTAAAAAGATGAAAAGAGAAGGAACAGAAAAACAGCTTAGCATCAAATCTTGGAATGACAATTGGCACTTTAGACAAATAACCTCACTGCCCCAAACTATAGTACAAAGGAGCACAAATGAGTAAAATACTGTATTTCAACAAAGTACAACACAAATTTTCCACAAATTGCTTGCACTCAAACATTTCACATTGCTCAAAGCCTCAATATATTTCTGCACTGGATTAATACATATAGATCATTAATGCTCAATTGATTCTCTTTTGAGCTGCAATCAATGCTGGAATTTGTCACATATAAGGATAGTCTTTTTCTGACTGTTGAATATGAGCTGATAAGAAATGTGTTAAAAGATAATCAAATAATGGATTAGTGAGAAACAACGGCTTATTGCTTTGAACAAATAAAAATATTGTATATTGTGCCTCATTTGAAATCTGATACACAAGTGGGAAGGCTATTCTGTAAGGCTACTTCTTGGAGAAAATCTACTGTGCAAAATCATTAAACTTTACAGAGAGAAGTACAACATTCTTGAAGTTTCAGATATGCAATATATTTACTTCTATTAATATATAGCTATATTGTAGCTATCATGATGGCCCTTTATAATAAATTCTAAAAAACTCATTCTCTTCTCAACCAACATAACAAGGAGACATGTATGGGCTTATATGAATGGCCAGAAAAAGCATTAACATTCAGAGATAAGGACAATAGATATACTGGAGAAAGGGGAAATTTTGGATGCAAAATGCAAAAATTACTTGAAGAGGGGGGATGCAAGCATTATGGTGTAGTAATTAGATTTTTGGAAGCTATAAATGCAAAACCATGCCCAACAGAAGAGAAAAACATTATTTTTATTCAAGTACTTTTTTTCTCAAAAACAGAGGAAAAGATGTCAAATAGTCACTTCAACATAGTAGTGTAAAAGATATAAGCAGTAAATTAAACTAAAGAGAGAATAGAACCTAAGAAAACATGGGTACTAAGTGTCTCTGGAAAAGTGAATTCAAAACCTGGAGTGAGCAGATATTTTCTCCTTCTGGGATCCAGAGTTTTGGGATTGCCTGGAAAGGAACAGCCCCAAACTCTCCTTAATTGGAGAGTTTGTTCATAAAATGAAAACAAGTGTTTATAGGGGGTGGCAAGAAATGAGTCAGGCCAGGAAGACAGCAGAGACTAGGGAAAGACAAACTTTCAATTTGAAGGCAAACACTTCAGCTCTTGTCTTCAGACAGAAGAAAACTTCCATTCTTGGAATTGAAAGGCTGAAGGAAAAGAGTCTGCAAACCCAAAGTAACCAGTGATGAGATGGGGTGGGGTAGGGTGAGAAAGAGAGAAAAGCCCATTTGCAAGGAAATCTGATCTCTCTCAAATATGAAAGGCTAGCTCAAATGGCTACCCTACAAATATCTTATCATGGGCATCACTGATCTCCTGCAAGAGCTTCCAATCGTTCTGAAATGTTTCTTGTACTATCTCTGAAGATTATCAAAGTCATATGATAAGTTTCTCATGATCACTGGACATCCTGCTCAAGGAATGTCTCAATTAATATGATGATTTACTCTTCAGAAATTGTTCTAATTTTCCAAGTGCAAAGCTGGAGCCAGCCCAGATTTGGGTGCCATACACTGTGACTGTACATCTGGACAACATGGCAGGCAGGGGTTAAATCCCTCCTCTTTCTTCCCTAGAGACCATGGTGATGCTCTGATACTCCAAAAGCAGGAGAAGAAATGTCTGTTGTTATAGTTAGGAAACAAGTCAACTTCCCATTTTTCTGAGATATGCTGGGATAGTTTCTGGGTGTAATATTTACTCACCCTGCACTAGACTTTGCAAATTCATGTTGCAGCCTGCAACATGTTTATTGACCTCTTTATGCATTCTGTTTTAAGGGACAAAGTATTTTCATTCAGATGGTTAGACACGTGGCTTCATAATGAAGCCTTCTGGACTGATTTCTCTTTTGGTTATTCATGTAAACTTTGTTGAGATGCCTGCTCATGTTAGCAGATCATCACTTGAACTGGTGTTCCAGGATACTTACAGCTAGTTAAAATAACTGTCTACATATATTGTCCATCAATGGAACCCTAATCAGATCATGTCATTATGCATATGTGTCTATTGCTATCATCTGTAAATGTCCCAACACTATAGTCGCAATTTTGGTGAAAACTCAGGAACCAATGCTAGTTGAAGGGAATTCTTTTGAACTAACAGAGGCTGTAGTAGTAGTTAAATATGAGAAATATCTTTACATACTAACCTGACAATGAAATTAGCTTCCAATAAGTCCATTGGTGCCAAGAGGCCATCTGGTATAAAGCCCGTGCTATTGATTTCAGTGTTTCCACCTTTTTTATTTGATAAAGCTGTTCTCCAATCTACTTTTTTGGTTGCTGGAGATCATCCATGAAATAATCTATCATTAACTCAGATGATCTTGCCAAAACATTCAGGTAGTTAGGTTCTGAATGTATCTCTCAGAACAAATGTCCAGAATGTTTAGGTTCTAATAGTATCTAAGAACAAAGACCAATTCTGAAGCAGAAACTGTTGCCAATTCTTTTGCTAAAATAATTGCTTCAGCATTTTTTATTTATTTTTTTGCTTGCTCCTCACCTAGGTATTTGAAAAAGTCCCTCTTAAGAAGTAGATACAACTGTCTTGGATATAATGTTGTGAGGGAAGTGTTACAGATTACTGCTTAAATTTGTTCCTTTCATTCCTTTCTGACTAGTTTTAGAGAAGAATTGTAAGAATAACACTTCCTGCCAACAGGGTACTTCCTTTGGAAATTCTTTGCATCTTAGGGACTAAGTTACTAGAAGTTTAAGAATTCTCATAGATTTATACAGAGGTGCCAGATAAAACTGATCCAAGTGCCTGTATATAGCCTACAAATAGTCCAGGAAGTATCGCCCCCTGATAATTTGCCTTCCTCCCCCTGAAATTCTATTATCATTAGGATATTTGAAATTACATCATTGAATCTGTCCTATGAGATCCCAGGAATAAGGTGACGTTCTCCAATTCAGTTTAGGAATTTAGAGAAGCTGAAATTGCAGCTGTGAACAATCACATAGTTGTCATTTAAATTGCGGACAAGGCTCTTCCTCCACTTCTTCTGTCTATACTTCTTACTGCAGTTTGTCTCTCTCATTCCTTCCTTCTGCCCTTATGGACATGCCCTGAGGTGCAGAAGAATCAGCAGCAAAAGAGGAAGAAGGAAAAAGGGGAAAAATAGAAGGAGGGAAAGGTAACTGAAGTAGTGAAGGATCTAGTGACAAAGTCAGAACCCTTTAAGTAGATGCTCATTTCAGGAGAAATTCTTCATCTTTTTAGTTGAGGAAACTATATCCCCAGATATATCTATGTCTACTGCAGCTACGTCTTTCAGAGAAAAAGCCTGGTGGTTTGTGACATTCACAATACTGAGTAATGTTTTTTCACAATGTGTTAATAAGCCTATTATATTCTTATATACCTAAGCTTAATAAACAGCTCCTCATACTACTTTGCCAAGAAATCCATGAATTAATAGTCAACATGTATTCCCGGATGTTATGAATTTAAGAAATACTACTTTACTTTAACTTTTAATAAATTTATATGCCGCCCAATCCCGTAGGACTCCGGCTGAATGACTAAAACAGATACCGATCTATGTTATGTGTTATATATTCTCCTTTGGAGAATGAATCCTGACAGTTGAATTGCTTACATTATTTTATTTCTCATAGCACTACTTCTGGTTCAAGTCAGGAAAACTTCCCACTCAAAATGTTTTTATTTACTAAATACCCATTCATTTGCATTGACTTTCCCCCCCTTCAAAGTAGCTAGACATATATTTCTACATTAAAAATGTAAATACTTAACCATCTGGACCCAAAGTTACCTGTTCACCAGGTTTAAAATCTTGAAGCGCCACACATTCACAACGATCATCTTTTAAATTGTAGCCTGTAGTAATCTAGATCATGGATTTAAAAAAACATAAAAAATTCTTAGCACCTTAGGATTTACTGTAATTTTAAATTTAATTTTATTGTAGTAAACAAAACATCAGAAAAACTGGAGAATTCAGTACAAGAGTTAGCAAAGCACAGAAACAAATATGATGCATATTATTTTTTGAAAAATCTGCTTTTTTTTCAAAAACATATAAAATCACGTAAAATCTTTCAAAAATACCTAACCTTTGCCAAAAAATAGTGTATAATTCTAGCCATATTACTTTTTTAATAAAGAACATAACATTTCTAAAGAAAAAATTCTAAAAGTAAAAAGTTTAAATAATTAACTGTACTTAAAGAAATGTATTTCAGAATCTACCATTATTTATTGCTAATAAAAAAAAACAAAGAAGGCAACATGAAGGCTTATTTTATTAAACTATGGTATATTAAGCATCTTCTCTAACATCTTGACATTTTCTTTCCAATAGAAAGGCCATTAATAAAGGTGTAGTGGCAATTATTTTCATTAAGATGTTGCAGAGGAGAATTGGAAAACAGCTATTCAGCTGAGAGGATATCTTTTGACTTTCTCACTCTAAACTGTTTGTATTACTGCTTGCCATTATGGAAAATCCTATGTGATTTGGAGAATTAGAGTCCTTTAGTATATTTTCCTTTCTCTTCCACCTTAGTATTTTATCCTGAGAGAGGTTTTAAATCTTTATTGATAAATCAATAAAAGATTGTATGTGACCTTCCTTGTATGCATTTTTAGTTGACAAGCATGACAAAATAAAAAAATAAATGCTATAATTCTTAATCCTTTGAAGTGTGTTTTATAGAATTTAGCAGCAGTAAAAATATGATATATCACTGAGTTTCACACTAACTAGAAGTTTCCATAAACAGTCCCAGGTAAAAGAATTTGCTTTTGGTAGGGAAATTTAAAAAAAAAAACAATTTTGTATACAAAACAAGAAGCAACCTTCATTTTCTGAAAAGATACGTATAAGTTACCTATCTTTTCAGAAATAGGTTGCCTCTTGTTTCCAAATGATTGCTAATGTCAATTAATTTTCTGTCATGGCAACTGCCCTATGGATTCCAAGTGGTCTCAACTTACTTGGCCTTAACTGGCTGAGCTCCTAGACATGGAAGTCATAATGCCATTTGAAGTCCGTAAATGGTTTTTATTAATGAATGGTATTCCTTGAATCTGCTGGTTTTAATTGTAACTAGCTATTACTTGTTGAGATAGACGGTCATATAAATAGAAATAAATAATTGCAAAAAGGATATAAATTAATGAATAATAAATTTGTATCCCTTCCTTCCCAGTGTATAATCTCTTAGTGTTTAAAAAGTGATACCGTATTTTTGGAGTATAAGATGCACGTTTTTCCTCAAAAAAGAGGCTGAAAATCTGGGTGCATCTTATATATCAAACACAGCATTTTTTTGCCTCCCGAAGCCCCGCCCCTTCACCAAAATGGCTGTGCATACCCTTATGGAAGCTTTCAGAGAGCTCCTGGGGGTTGAGAAGGGCAGAAATGAGCAAAAAATGGGTCAGTTTTTGCCCCCCCGCCGCCAGCAGCACTCTATATAAGGCTATGCCTGCAATTTTTTTGACAAAAAACCAGCCAGTTTTCGTGAAAAACGGGCCATTTTTTGCTCATTTTTGCCCCCCTGGAGCACTCTGCAAGCCGCCCCCCCAAGGCTATTCATGCCTTTTATTTGAAAAAAAATGGGCCCGTTTTCACAAAAAACGGGCCGTTTTTGGGAGTTTTGCAGAGTGCAACACCCCCCCCCCCGGAAAGCTCTTTAGTTAGAGTGATTGATGAGAATTAGATTGATCAAGTGCTGTGCCAGCAGAAAAAAGTCTTAGGTGCTGCAGATTGTCAGCGATTTCCTTTTCCAGCACATGGATAAATACACCTGGAAACATCTACCTACCTACCTTCCTACCTACTCTCTCTCCCTCCCTACTGTATTTCTCTCTCTCTCTCTCTATCCCTCTACCTATCTACTCTCTCTCTCTATCCCTACCTACCTACTATATTTCTCTCTCTCTCTCTCTCTCTCTCACCCTCTATCTACTAACCTACCTACCCACTCTCTCTCCCTACCTACCTACCTACTGTATTTCTCTCTCTCTCTCCTTCTATCTACCTACCTACTCTCTATCTTTCTCTCCCTACCTACCTACTGTATTTCTTTCTTTCTATCTATCTATCTATCTATCTATCTATCTATCTATCTATCTATCTATCTATCTATCTATCTATCTATCATCTATCTATCTATCTATCTATCTATCATCTATCTATCTATCATCTATCTACCTATCTATCTATCTATCTATCTATCTATCTATCTATCTATCATCTACCTACCTACCTACCTACCTACCTACCTACCTACCTACCTACCTACCTACATACCTACCTACCTACCTACCTACCTACCTACATACCTACATACATACATACATACATACATACACCTACTGGTTTTGACTAAGGTCACGCTGGAATAACTCTTAATTCTAGACTGCTTTAGCCAGCATTTTTCTTGTTCTTTCTTGTTGCTCCACAGGACAGAACACTTACAATTTCAATACAATTTCATTTATTTCAGAACTAAGAACCAACCAAGTGTAACCTGCCTGAATTCATATGGGCTGTGGGTAACTAAGCTATGTTTATTAGGCCAATGGTGACAGCTCAGGCTTTTGATTCCATAAATAAGATTCAAGTTAAAAAGCTTCCTTCTTTTAAGTTCTCATTTTTGTTGATTGCTTTTGTACTTTCAGATGTCTTTGTTTTGTTTGCACCATCTTTTTATGGTTTAGAGGAAGATTGTGTGTCTTTGAATTAATGTTGACTCTGAGCAACTACATGGACAAGTCCAGACAGTTTCCATGGCAACATTTTTTTCGGGGTGGGGGGTGGAGGTTTGCCATTGCCTTTTTTCTAGGGCTTGGAGATAAGGGGACTAGCCTAAAATCATCCAAGCTGGCTTTATGCCCAAGGCATGTCTAGAATGTTTGGTTTTTACTCACTGGTCCATAGTTCCCGAGGGAACATGCACGCCCTGGCATGGCTGAAAACCCTTGGGCTGGTAATGATATTCAGTATCCATGCCTCTATATGTAGGCCTATGTGTGTAAGGTGTAAACCGCTGTTCCTGCTTTTTAGTCATGGCAGGCAAAACCTTACATTTATTCTTATCCTCAATAAGAATCGGGTGTAGGACCTTGCCAAACAGATTCTTGTCATTATACGGAGCCACTGCCAGCTTCCACTTCGCCTTAGCTTCCACCTGCCAATTTCGGAGCCATACCATCCGCCTAGCCAAAACAGAGGAGGAAAGAGTCCTGGAGGCGAACTTAGCAGCGTTCAAGGTCGCATGAGCCGAAAACTGGGTTGCAGCGATGACCTTGCTGATGTCCTGCAGCAACCTCACGTTGTGCGTGGGCACCCTGTCCTGCATCTGCTCTAGCCACATCAACATGGCATGGTTGAAGAAGGATGCAGAGGAGGCAGCCTTACCCGCCCACATCGCCACCAGGAAAGTTTTACACAACGTCAGTTCAGTACGTTTATCCTCCACCTTCAAATTGTTTGCCACATCACTTGCTACGAGGGCCTCCGGCGGCCACAGGCGCATTCACCAGGGTGGGAAAGGTACCTGGCATTGCCCATTGCTTCTGGATCACATCCAGGAACAGCTTCGGTGCTGGGATCTACTCCTTTCTAGCTGTAAGTTCTGCAAAAAACCCGTTTCCTCGGATCCTTTTTGGAAGCCGTGGCCTCGAACACTGTCTCCTTCTCTTTCTGCCTGTCAGCTAAAGTCTTAACAGCCACCGTGCTCTTGGCCTTGAACAGCAAGGAACGAAACAAACTGGGAGGAAACAACCCGCAAAAGCAGGGACATCGGGTGCCAAACCTTCGTCATCAAAAAGCTCCATCTCCTTCTATTCCTCATCCTCTGGGACCGAGACCTCGCTCCTCAGGGAAGGAGACACTGCCCTCTGTCCGAGCGAGCAACCGGCTCCTGTACATGCCTACACCTGGCCTCCATCAGTTCCACATCCACCTGGTCAGAGGAACGCCCCTGAAGAGCTATGCCATAGACAATGGCTCGATGAATAAGATTGAATGTTATCAGGCAAATCATTGAATTCACCTGCAGTATAACTGGGGCCAGGCCTGAGTGCCAGTCTTTGTCTTTGTACTGGTCTCTGAACAGGTTCTAAGCATGCAAAAGGCTGGCCATCGCCTTCCTTATCTTCCACCTCCGAGAGAGGTGGGGGGGAAGAGAGCTAGCTCTCGGGGACTCCGAGAGCCTGGTTGGAGAGGGTGAGGGGGATAGCGGTGCCACCCTCAAAGACGGTGGGATCTCATTGAAGAACCAATGGCCTTCTCCACACCCACATGTCTGGGCTTCTCAGCATCCCCAATCTCCTTGCCACCCTGCTTGTTAGCACCTTGCCTCACCAACACAGGGGGATCAGCTTGGGAGACCTTCCTCTTCCTGGAGCTCTTCTTTGCAGGAGCAGAGGTCCCAGAGGTACCTTCACCAGGGAAATCCGCCATCGCTGCACCCCTCACCGGCCCACACATGCTAGGGTTCACGGTCACCAACAATATGGCCACCTCCACATGGCCACACACAAAATGGCTGCTGCCATGAGGACCTCGCCAATATAGCCGCCACCCAAGGAGCCCTTCCAAAATGGCCACCCCCAGGGGTCCCATACTCACATGGAAGGCAACTCACATCCTACGAATGGCCCGGCAACAAAAAACAGCCCCAAGAAACCCGGCAACGGCCATATAGCACCGCTGCTCCCCAGCCAGTGCCAATAGCGCCTCCGGCTCTCCGAGCTCATCTGCTGCCATGGAGGTGTCGACGCTCTTCTCAACGTGCCCCAGTACCCACAGTGTCGCCGCCAGCCTGCCTATGCCACTGATAGCCAGCGGCAATCGCAGGGAGCCTGCCACTGTCCTCATCGATCTAGCGGCACAACAGCAGGACAAACAAAGCCGCAACGAGTTCCCCCACAGCCAGCGGCACTCCCCCATGCCTGGGGAGCCTCCAAAACAGCCGCATGGGCTGATTCAAACACCAAACCAGCAACAAAAGGTGGAAAACACTTGGGAGCCAAGTAAGTCACCCAGTTCAGGCAGGCAACACCAAGAAATAAAGGAAAAAGACAAAGTAAAACAATAAACCAAAAAAAACAATTTACGAGCAAGTGAAAAACACGTCACTTTTTGGGCAAGATTGAGTTGGAATTGGAACCAAGCAGCAGGGGAGCTGGAGGCATGGTTTCAACTATGACTCAGTCTCTTGATCAAATAAGGATTGAACAACCCATTTCTGGACCGTCTTGCACCATCAGCTGGAGAAGCTATGTAAATATAAAAACTCCAATATTTCCCTTTTGGGCCACATAATAATTTGGAGAGTCAGACTGAGTTATCATACCATGATATTATTACTATTAAATTCAGATTGCCCTTTAATAGAAAAATAAAGAGGTCTGTAATGTCATAATAAACTGAAGGACTAATCTAATTTGGATTAGGAAAATGTGGTGGGGCAGAGGTTAGAATGCAATATTGCAGGTTAACGCTGCCCATAGCCAGGAATTTGATTCTAACTGGCTCAAGGTTGAGCCAGTCTTCTATCCTTCCAAGGTTGATAAAATGAGGATCTAGATTTGGGGGGCAGGCAATATGCTGACATTGTAAACAACAGAGGCTGCTGTAACGCATTATGGGACAGTATATAAGTCTAAGTACTATTACTATTATTTCTGCTTGAATGTCTGGAAATTATTTATCTCTTGGGTCCTATATACATTCTAACTTGTCTTTTATGTTTATAAGGAACTTCTAGGAAAGATCATTCGTAGGTTTAGAGCTAGCTGTCATTGCATTTTAATGATATTTGGTTATTATTTGTTTCTTATGATTTCACAGTAGGATATTTCCCGGGTATCCAAATATATTCATCTTGTAATAGACTGCTTGTGACAGACAAACTCAATCTGAGCAAAACAGAATTGTCTGGGGCTGGACTTCAGGATTAAGACTAGATTCTTGTTGGGAGTGTACTACTTTCTTTTAGGAAGTAGGTAACATAAGTGGCAATGGAGGCTTGTATCAGTTTTAGTTCCTCTACTCAGAGAGAGGATTTAGTGACATGTGCTGGCAAGTCAAAATTAAATTATTGTAATTACTATAATGTGCTTTTTGTGAGGCAGTCATTGAAGATGTTCCACAAACTGCAACTCGTCCTGAATGTGGCAACACAGGAGGTAAGTGGTACCTTTTAAATGTCCAACATAACTATCATGTTGAAAGAATTTCTTCAGTTGCCAGCTGCTGTCTGAGTCCAATTCAAGATGTTTATAATGGTAAATAAAGTTTAAAAGTTAAAATCTATTTAACACAAGTTTAAATATATTTGACAATGTTTTAAGGTTTCTTTTAAATGTAGTTTTGCTCTTTTAATTATTTAAATTTATTGACTGCCGAACTCCAGTGGACTCTAATCTTCTGAACTGTTAATGGAAAATTATTATTGGATTCATCCAGGTTAATTAACTTTCATCCAGTGTCCAACCTTTTTTGGGGGGAAGGTTATTGAGAGGGTGGTTGGCATGCAGCTTCAGAGAGCCCTGAATGAAGTGAATTATTTGGAACCTTTCAGTTGAGTTCAGGCTCGGGTATAGCACTGAAACAGCATTGGTCATTTGGAGGGCCTGGGATAGGGTGTTGCAACTGTCTTGCCTTTTCAGGATCTCTCAGCAACTTTCAATACCATTGACCATGGTGTCCTTCTGGACTGGCTCCAGGGGTTGGCAGTGGGAGCTCCAAACTACTGTCTTGGAGTGGATCTCCTTTTTTTTAGTGGCTGGTGTCAATTGAAGGCTGTGGGTGTGGAGAGGCTGAGCCCTAGGTCATTGGAAGTGTGGAATACTTCAGGACTCAGGTCTCTCCTCTCTAATATCTATTAAAAATTGCTTTGTGAGATCATCCAGTGGTACAGGATATACTGATAATACCCACTTATATCTCTCTACATTGGGCCAGGCAGATGATACAGTTGTAGTCTGTAGATGATACAGTTGTCTGAGTGCCTAGAGGCTGTAAGTGTCTGAATGGGGGTGAACCAAACTCAGCTCAACCCTGGCAAGATGGAGTGGATTTGTCATTTTTGATACTGGATGGACTTAAACTGATTCACAATACAGGGTCTTGCTGGACTCATGGCTCTGCTTGATGAGCAGATGGCAGCCATAGCTAGGAGGGCCTTTGCACAGATTCATCCTGTGCACCAACTGCATCCTTTCCTGGACCAGCAAGCTATGCTCATGTTTACTAACATCTTAACTATTACAATGTACTTTACATGGGGCTCCACCTCCAGCACTCCTTGCCTCTTAGCGTCCCCCTGCTGCTGCCCCTTGCCTCTTAGCACCCCCCTGCCACCCCTTGCCTCTTAGCACCCCCCTAAGTCATCCCACCGCCCCTCAGGGGGCAGTACCACCCACTTTGGGAACCACTGATTTAGCATATTCTATGACTTTTTAATATCACATTTCCCATTTATCTTAAGCAAAATTACTATTCATTCCTACAATACCTGTAATTACCACTTAAGATAAAAGAAAGGACAAACCCTTGAGCTTTTATCAAAGAGGCAATATAGGGGAACTATAGTAGATTCACAGATAATCACTTCTTTTTTTCTTGCTGCTATTTTAACTAGAACAAGGGGAAAACTAACAAGCCTCCCTCTGTAACCTGGCCCAAAGAAAGTCAGCTTCTCTCCTGTTGCTTTGAAGCAAAGAAAAAAGGAAACATTGGGGGGGAGGGATTCATATCCCATATCCCAACAGAATATAAGAAAATTATATAAAAGTAGATCAAAGTGGAAAAGTTATACAGAGAGAAGGAAACTTTTAAACTGGCATTAAATATACATTAAGAGACAAAAGGCATAACAATGTGTTGAGATAAAATATTACTAGGCTAAGATAGAAAGGGGTGAAAATATAGGAGAGGAAAATGTAAAAATGGAGATATATAGGACAACTGTGCTAGAATATTAAATGTAAAAAAAGAACATAGAAAAAAACAAGAAAAAAGTTTCAAAAGAATTTCAAGTTTTCTTTTAACTTTCTATAGTAAACAACAATAAGACATTCCTTAGCCCTCCATATTTTGAAAGATTTCACTCTCAGGCCTAGTTAAAACCTACAACTAGTTTCAACCAAATGAACTTATTTCTAACAACAATAAAACAAAAGCAACATGAAGTTATTTTTAATTATTTTAAGGTCATCACTGCTGTTGTACATCCTTCACTGTACAACACACATAAGACAGTTCTCAGTAATAGACGTTTCTCGAATATATTGTATTTAATATTTATTTTTAATAAACTTTCACAGAAATGCATTCATCTTTCAAAAATTTTCAAATCAAGTAAGATATTAAAATATGTTTGTTTAATTTGATTGGTAGGAAACAAAATATCTATCAAAAAATAAGATGCTAAATAAATTGTATTTATTCTCATATGAAACAGTCCTTACCAGTCCATTGGTGTGATTACACATATCCCATAAAGGTATCAGAGCTAATGTAACTCTAGAGCCATCCTCAGCAGGAATCTGGTTTTGTCGAGCCATGACTGAGGAAACTGCCCACCTAACAAGCCAAAAAGAAGTTAGTGACTGTAACTTTTTGTTTTAATACACTTTAAACAATTTAGATATTTTATATATTAAATGCCATTATGGATTTATTAAAGTCAAACAAATGCAGAATCCTATCTTTTGAAAATCTAGAAAAACAGGCAGCAGATAAAAACAAACAACAGTATATAAAACAGATACTTCAGTATGTTATAAAATTACTAAGAAGAAAATAGAAAATTAGGAATTATTTTTGGGATATGAGAGGCGTAGAAAGACTGTGAATTAACTTTACTTAGAGTGTTATCAATTATGTCACAGTATCTCTCAAAGAAGTCTCACTTATTTTAACCATTTTTCAGAAAATTAAACAGCAACTGCAACAAAAAATGATTTAAGAGAAATTTTAGAAAGGAACATAACAATATATTTTAGAAGAAACCATAAATTAATGCTAATTGGTTAGCTAACAAACTTTGAAGATTAAATACAGATGGCTGCAATAATTATACTCTGTGATTTTTAATGCTAAGTATTATGATGGGACCAGGGATTCATGATTAATAACTTGATTATTGGGGGTAGGGAAGGAATCTGAAAACTTAACAACTTAAGTTTTTAAATAAAAAGGGAAACAAACCTGTAATCATCGTAAGTGAAAGAATCCTTTAATGGCAGTTTGCTGGCATTAGGATGGGTCTGAGAAATAAAAGATTCAGAGGAGAGGTGAACAGGGGGGGAAAGCAAAACAAAACCCCCACAAAAATCAGTCAGCAGAATTTCATTATTTAGCTGCCTAACAGATCCTAACAAGAGCCAAATGAAGCAGGAGGCGTCCAGCCGTGCTACAGAGGGATCATCATGCTATTATGCTCTCATACATCACTGTCAACTTAATTTGTTGTGCCCAGCAGCCGCCATAAATCTGTTTCTTCATATTTCAAAGACTCAAACTCACAGACAATGGCACACAAGAATTTAAGGTAGACTCCTATCTCCAAACCACTGATGAAAAGTTTTCTGCTCTCAGGGTTTTAATTTTTAACTTGGTCACACTGTGTGAGAGTAAATGTATTTTAAACTACTTTTACTTGTACTGTATTCTGTTTTTTGGGAAAAAATAAATCAGAGAATAGATATATTTTAGACCAAAGACATGAAAAACACTGAAACTGTTAGTCAAATGGGTAGGTGAAGAACAGGGCTACAGCTATTATCAAACAAAACTAATGAGGCAATTACATTTTTTCCTTAGGGTATTGGTCATACTATATATCAGATCAATAGGATAAGAAAATAATCTTAATTATGATGAGACTATGAGGATTTTAACCAACTGACATAAAGATTCTTCATATCTTATATGTTTAAATACATAATATTAAAAATCATAGAATTTTACCAAATACTTAAAAATGTTCCCCCTCTTGAATTATTAAGATCCGTTAAAAAGATTGTTTCAATATTTCAATTACAATTGAATAAGTAGGCTTCAGAAATTATCAAATGAATAGTTATTTATACCAGTGGAAATGAGACTTGCATGGACCTATCTTTGCAACATTGTTAAAGCAAGAAGCTCAACACAGCATGTTTTTTATAGTCTTGATGCATTAGCATCACAAGTGCATGGTAATTTATCATCTCTCACAGTAATGTACTTGCTGGCACTGTGTGCAGGACAGTAGGGGATGAGGTAAAAGTGGCTCAAACCGTAAATCAATTAGAAAACAAAAGCTTGTGCTTAGTGCACAATTTTAGGCAAATTATATATTACAAAAGGCTGCCAATTGGGTGTTATGTCCCAGGTGTCCATTCTCTCTAACCCCTTAAAATTAGCTTTGTGGATGGACTAGCTCTGAAAATCTTGTCTCTCAACTAATTTTCAAATCAGTATTCATTGTACATATAAAATTTCATTGCAAATTTATTTAGTTGTGGCTATTTTAAGAAATAATTATTGCTAAGTTCAGGTGCAGTGGTTAAAGGCACCAAGAGTAGAAACCAGGATGCTATGAGTTCTATTCCTTCTAAACAACAACATGATCTCGAGCCAGTCACTGTCTCTCAGCCCTTGGAAAAAGGAAATGGCAAGCTATTTCCAAAAATAATGCCAAGAAAACTTCG
Source organism: Thamnophis sirtalis (assembly GCF_051295495.1). NCBI lineage: Eukaryota > Metazoa > Chordata > Lepidosauria > Squamata > Natricidae > Thamnophis > Thamnophis sirtalis. Next base: position 141,425,143 of record NW_028261381.1, read on the forward strand.
GGAACTTGTTCAGACAGTTATCAGAAGTTGAGGCACAAAATCAACCAAACAAGCTCTGCATAATTTTATTATATCTTCAAGTAAATGAGAATGCTTTCATCAATCATATGGGGGGAGGGGAATCAAAATGAAACATAGGATGAGATGCAAATATATATATATAAACACAAGGAAAGCCAGATTTAAGATTAATTTTTGATAAAATCATCAGTTTGCTTCTGTTAGTAAGTAGCTAGTTAACGTCAAAGCTTTAAATACTTTATTTAATAAGATGTATATGCCACTGTTTAGAATGAAACTTCCAAGATACTATAAGACATTTCTAAAATAAAAGTTGATGACGATATTCACATTATTGCTATTATCACCATATAGAAGTAGAGGGAGAATGGCTTATTATATATGCTGTCTTGAATGCTTGAATGAGAGATATAAATTTAGTGAATAAACACGACATCGTGTAACAGTAAAAATCAGGTAACAGCATATACACAACTATAATCAGAACTTAGTTAAAATCATAATATAGGAAAAATCTTAAAATGCTATTTAAAAACCTTAAAAAGAATATGTATTATTGAAAAAAAATTCACAAACCTGGAAAAAAGAGACAGCAATTAATCTTTTAAAAATAGAAAACATTTATTTTAAAATTAACAATGTAAACTTTTTAATGAACTATACATGTGATAAAATGAGTTTTCAACACAGGCAAACTCACAATTACATTCACTTTTTGTAACTTTCAACTGAAAAGTCTTCCTATAAACAATTAAATCACGATTTATCTGAAGGATAGATGACTAACATGGCTGTGTCTCCATCTACTGACCGGATGCGTGTAAAGCAGGATCAGAAACTTTTGTCTTAAAAATGCAAAGGGACAATTTTCTCCAAGGAAAATTTTCAGCAATGGTAATTAATCAGATAATTTTACTATATAGAATATAAAAGCATTGACTTTTAAAAGAGTAGCACATGCATCTCTATATTAACAGAATATTTATAAAATCCCCTTCTAATTAAAAAAGACCATAGAAAATGAAGAAAGAAAAGACATTATTACTTATTATTTATATTTAATTACTTAATTACTTAATATTACTTATGTTTAATCATCTCATTATAGGTAAAAATCTTCATATTAGTGTGGAACAGAGCAGGTTTTTTTTTACTTCTGATCAACTAAGGGATTTTAATTCAAACCATCTCGAAGACTATTCTTCTCAGGTTGTTTGCTGCAGACTAGACCAAATTTACAAACAGCAAATTATATTTTTTGGAAAATAGGCAATAACACTGCAATCTAGCAGATGTTTGAGAACTGCACAGGGGACATGGAACAAAGCCTCCAATAAGGTCTAGAAATCAAAATAAAACTCTTTTTGTTCAAGTGCCCATTTCCTAAGCTATTCTGAATCCAAGATATATATCACTGGGTATCAGGCACTGAAATATGCACACATTGACCTTGATAAATGTAATCAAGGTTTCAAAGTTCAAATTACATTTTCTCAGTATTCCAATATAAGAGCATACGTCTAGTTCTATATCTAGTTGAACTATGAAACCCTTGGTGTTGTCTGAATTTGGTTGTTTGCTTGCAGATGTTTCATTATCCAACTACCAAGCTCAGAGAGCACCAAGGGCTCCACATTTGCTCAGAATTTTCTGTTGATAATATACCATCTCACTAGATATTAAAAAGGGAATCGATTTTAAAGTTAAAACACCATCCATACAACAAAAAGTTCCCACAATCCATATAGAACTAGTATAACTTTTGGAGTTATTCAAAATCCAAGAAAGAAAGAAAAAAGGATAAGTTGTGCCTGGTGTTCAAAATATATCTGTCTCACAGAGTACTGGAGTAGTATGCAATTGCCAGAGATGTATGCCATAGTTAGCTACCAATGATGTAACTTTCCTTGAACAATTGTAAGATGCTGTCTAGTCAAGACATTTGTAGATACGAAAAATTCAACTCTTATGATCTGTAGATTGCACAAAGAATTTTCTTTTATAATTCTTTTTAGATGTATATAGTTTATTTATATAAATAAATTTAATTATAATTTATATAAACTAATAAATTTATATAGTTCATTTTATATTTCTTTTGTACCTTGCTAGGAGGGAGAAGCAAACTAATCATTTTCATTCCTAGAAATAATGAAATCCAGCAATTAATATTAAATTATTTCATATTTAATTAAGTACCTGTGTTTCCCTGAAAATAAGACCCCATCTTAATTTTTTTGCCACCAAAAAAGACACCAGGTATTCTTTTCGGGGGATGTCATCCACTGACTCACCTCACTTACATACAGCAACCACGGCTTCCTTTTCACTGTCAGTGGCCTTCAGGAACTTCTTTGGCTGGCAAGGCTTTCCTGAAGGTCTCTGCAGCCAAGAACAGAGCTCTAGTTCGATCCAGAGCTCTGTTATCGGCTGCAGAAGCTTTCATAAAAGCCTTGCTGGCCTTGCCAGCTGCAGAAGAAATGGGCTGGCAGGGCAGGTGTTGGGGTGTATGTGGCTTAGCTGCAACTGTCTGAAGGTAAGTAGTAGGCAGCTCCACCACCACCCATTCCTACTCTAGCTTAATTTTTACCGTGTACCCTGGAGTGGGCGGGCTCTTAGTTAGGGCTTATTTTGCAGGGGGTAGGGCTTATATTGGGTGCACATGTAAAAATCAAGGTAGGACTTACTTTTGGAATAAGTCATATTTTCAGGGAAACACGGTATTTAGTTCTATTGTAAATGGAAAACAAGAGTGGCCATCCAGATCAGAATGCAAACCCTATTTTGAATATAATTTGAAATTACTTTAGGGGCAAAGATGTGTCTCAATAAGATTATCTCAATTCCAGAAAATAAGTGAGAAATATAAACTATGATTTATAAGATTGATATTACCAAATCCAAAACAGTACCAACAAAGTGTAAATGTCCATTATTACATTTTAAGACAACTGATGTTTAATTTTAAATAGTATACAGCATATTAAATATAGAGGAAATAAAGTTCCATAGATTAATACAATATTATTAAAGCCTTCTGCATTTTTTTCTGAGAATCTCTAGAGAGGTACTTGCACATTTCTAGCAATCTATCTTTCTCCTAATATATCACAGGAAATACTCCTAATACAAAATTATACTCTCACAGTAAATTTATTTTGTATTTTTGAAAATGCAGTATTTTAAACATGTGTTAGCATATCTTAGCTGAAAAGATCAAGAGAAAAATACTCTGATTTAAAAAATTGATTTAGCATGCAGTTTCACTTCACAGTCCCTCTGTAAAAATAAAATCTCCCTAACAAACTCTTAATAAAACCTGTCAATATATCTAGAAAGAAAAATGACACAAATGCATTAAGTATTAAATACCCTTGGAAAAAGTCACATATTCCATGAATTTTTGATGTACTATCTTGACGTTAATGTAAAACCTTGATCTTTATAATTGACAGATATTTAATAAAGTATAGTATATGGCTGCTGCATAGCATGCAAATTTTTCAGGTTGATCAAAAGGAGATAGACACTTATTCAAATGAAGCAACCTGTTGATAAATGGCGAAACTCAGATTAAGTTTGTATAGTCTTAGTTTAAGGAATAATATGCCCATTTTATTTTGGATAACTCTAAATACATGATAAAATTATGCTGCATTTTTAAAATGTGCCAGTAAGAATATTATGGCAATTGTTTAGCTAATAAGCATACGCTACAATGTTTCAGATTAGCAATAAAACTACTTAAATGGCTATTTATAAATAAAACTGTTTTGGAAACAAGCTATTTAAATCTCATAGGATAATAAAAATGGTGAACCAGGATTCTCAGATATGCAGTAAAGTGCATTTATTCAGAAATCCATGCAGAGTTCAAAAAAGCTTTTTCTCAATTTGTATATATATGACAGTGTTCTCAAAAGTAATAGTTTCAAAATGGATATTCCGTTTTTGTTAATTGCCTGGAAAATTGACTCACCTCTATGCTTAAGACCGTATTCAGATAATTAAAGAGCAAAGTCCAACTTTTCTGTTATTAATGGGAATTTGACCCTAGCACCAGCACAACCACAACAGTGTGTATGTTGTGTATCTGTGTGACACACACACAAACACACTCGGAAAAATCACAGAATATATATTAATATATTTATATTAATATTTAGAAATATTTAGAAGGGACTTGGGAAATCAAATACTCTGCTCAGTGCAAGAATTCATTATTATAATACTCCAAAAGAAAACCTTGTAGCTTGCTGTTTATTTCCTGCCAAAAAAAAATAAAATCCACTAAGTCCTAAGGCAACCTGTTGAATAGTTCTCACCTTTAGACAATTTTTCTTCATTTCCAATGAATATCTAATTTAAACCTATTTTTTTTTGTATTTTGGAAAACTCTGAATAATTCTTCCTCAACTTCTATATAATAGTCCTTCACATGCTCAAAGACAACTATTATATTTATCTGTAATTGTGAAAGTACTTTAAACACTTATATGTCAACAAAGAAAAAAGTTTTATTAGATTGAACACTCCAATTATGGCACATTTTCCTCATCTTAACCATAAATTCTTGCATTTATACTGGCATTTCTATAATTGTCTTATTTTGATTTAATTAATTTCTGGTGCTAGAAAAACTGGCTGACACTTGTTAACAGACAGGACCAGGAATATACCTCACCTGCAAGGAAACAACAGAGCAGGAACAGACAACCAGAGAGAGACATCCCTCAAGTAACCTAAATCCAAGAATGAAACACTTTAAATGTAACTACCAGCACCTTGAAATGAACCTGGAAGCATACTGGCAATCAAAGCAAACTTGCCGAGCAGAAGTGCCACATGCGCCAAACAATGTTCCTGTTTCTTTACTTCTTGGTTGATGTAAAACCAAAGATAGTCGATTCAGTTTTATATTTGTCCAGTCTTTGAAGGGCAATATTTCAGCAAAACGTTAGCAAATTTCCTGATAGGGCTATGTTGGTAAGAGTTTATCATCCAATAGACATCAAGAAAATTCACAACAATACTTTATCCCTCTTCAAAAGAACTGCAGTTTACTTCAGTACAGAATCATTCTCAATTTTCCATCTGGACAGGAAATTCTGGACACCATCAACATCACTATTTTGGTTCATTCCTCTGGTTTTTCTATTAGCATGCTCAGTAAACTTTTCACTCAGGCACATTTTAAAATCAAGTGAAATTATTAGTGAATGTTGCTCAATAATTTACATGCTTTTTGGCATGATAGCCATGTGTGAATTCTCATGGGTAGGCTAGAACATTTACACTGTTTAAGGTTACCACTGTTAAGACAAAACAGTGACAGTGCTCCAGTTAAGGAGAGTGAAAAAGAGGAATTTGTAGTTATTTTTATTATGATAAGCATGTGCCGCATCAAGTCAGATTGTTTAGGCCAAAAGCCTAAAAGACAACTTATTTCTAATTTAGTTAAATTACTATTTTAAGTCCCTTAAGCAGTTTAATAATGCTGAAAATATGCATCTTCTTTTATTATTTCACCCCAGATTTATCAGATTTCTATTGTGCTTTATTTTTATTGAACATTCATAACTGCTGTTGCATCTAGGAGAAAAAACATTAAATCGTAACAATACACTATGTGTTTCTGTGGAATAATATGATTAACTATTGAGGCACGGAATCTTGAACTACAGTTTACATCTCAGTGGACAGGGTTACTTTCTGGAATGCAACTTAATGTGAGAAATATATACTGTTATTTTGTTTTAGTTGCCAAAATGAAAGCTCATTGGAATCTGTGGCCAGGAGAGGGGTTAAAAACCTCATCTTTTAAAGAAGAGTCTCAATAGACCTTAGTGTTTTGTAGTCAACATAATATTTCTCCCCAGTGTGGTTTAAAAATGTGCAAAAACAATTTCATCTAATATTGGCATATATAGCTTTGAAGCATAGTTTTCAGTCAAAGTATTCAGGGAGATGATTTTAATGGAATTGTAAGTCATTAAGAGCATCAAAAATAAATTAAAAGTAGTTAAGTTGGCAAGCAGGGTCCAAAATACAGAAAATAATGGTTTCCCAAATGACAAGTTTTATGATTTTCAAAATGGAAAATTCTTATTCAACCAATGAACTTTTCCTATTGATACAGAAAAGGGACTTAACAGATGAGGTTGGGAATGCACCATGAAATGCAAAATCCAATAAAAGACTTAACAAAATAGATTTAGTTTTTGGCATGGAAAAAATTCATTGTCAAACAGCATTTTATCTACAATTGAAGAAGCAAAATCAGAGAACCAGAGATTTCAGCTGAACTCACTCATCTAACGCTTCCTTTAATGTTGTGCTTAAAATTCCAAGCTCCCCAAGATTCTCTGAGTATGCTAACGATTGACTACCTTTGTACTCTTCAACAATCAATTTACTCCTGCCACTATCATAGTACACAGAAAATTTAAAACATCTGTGGCAAGCTAAAAAATGTAAAATAAAATTTCCTAACAGATGAATAAAACAAAAGAAAATCCTAAACTATTTAAAGCACTCTCCAGGACAGCTCTGTCTTCAATGTGGGATGTACTCAAGGATGTACCCAATGTTTTCTGAGCTACACTTCTGTTACTTAACAAAAGAAAAGACAATCACTTTCTTTAGTACTCTGTTTTCATCACTAAATATCTGTAATCACTAGGACATCTTACCCATATTTAAACAAATTTCCTTTCTATCTTTCAGTTCTAATTCTACTATCTAGAACAGCAGCCCCCAACCTTTTGGCCACCAGAGACCAGTTCTATGGAGGGGGTTTTCCGTGGACCAGAGGGGGCATGGCTTTGTGAGCTGCCTGCATCATGCAAATGGGGCCTCACTTGTTTGCACGGACCGGTTTCTGGCATGCTGTGCATGGACTAGTATCAGTCTATGGTTGGGGACCTCTGCTCTAGAATAATATAAAATAGCTCTTATCAGTATTCTCATCTTCAAGATATGCTTTTCAGCTGTTCCTCATTCAGGTAGTTCTTGACTTACAACCATAACTGTGACTAGAATTTCTGTTGCAAGACAATCATTAAGGAAGTCACACCCAATTATGCAATTCTTTTGCTGGTCACTAAGCAAATTCGGCTTTATCCATTGACTTTGCTTGTCAGAGGTCTGTTGGAAAGGTTGCAAATGGCAATCACATGATCCAGATATAGGAGATAGCAGGCTGAGAGCGGAGTCATTGTACTCCCACAAAAGACCCAAATCCACACATACCTCCCCCATTAATTCCACTTACCCTTATCTAGCATTAATTTGGCTTGACCATTAGTAAAACAATCTTGCATATAGATAGCACTATAGGTAGTGCTTTGAACTGAACTCCGGTTCCTAATTACTTGCGCCTGACATCGGGATACTGCAACCAACATTAATACATGCAGGTTTCCAAGCATCTTAATCCTGATCACATGACCCCACGGATACTGCAATAGTCAGTAAGCCACAAGCAACACTTCCAGTGTTGCCTTAACTGCAAATTGTCACTAAACAAAAGTTCATAAGCCATGGACTACCTATATTCTATTCTATTCTATTCTCCCAATCCAGTGTTCCATCATTCTATTTTACTGTATTTTTTATATCGAAGATTTATAATTTAGGTATCATATTTAGTTCTTCCTTTCCCCATGTTTGCTCTTTTGTTGAACGGTTATCTTTTCATTCCTTTCTTCCATCTGACAATTGAAAAAGTTTTCATTCTCTTATCATTTATACATTGATGAATGTATTGTTCCTCTACCTTTTTTCTTTTTGACATTCTTGTCCCTCCTCCTCTTCTTCTTTGCAGCAATTCAAACAACATTGGTATTTTAATTTACTACAGCATGTTATTTTCTGGGATGTTATTCTTGGGATTAGAAAACAATACATCTGGAAATATGTTATTAAAAATATGAAAGACCTTCTATTATTCAATATTTTGTTGCATTCTCTTTTCATTCTGGCAGAAAATAGGCACAACTGGGAGGCTGTAGCTCTGCTTTTATATACTAAAGTGCACACAATGATAATATAAGGCAGGAGTTTTTCCTTCCATAAAGCTACAATATGCCCACGTGCAGAGAAAGTTAAAACAGGAACCCAAAATCTCTGTATTCAAAGAATCTTCACTGTATATATCTATGAACTGTATGGCTCCCTCTTGTGTTTATTTTATCATATTTCAATGTTCAAAAAACTAAGCATTATGCAATGAACATGTGTTCTGTTCACTTTGCTGTATATAATTTGTGCTCATTAAAAGGTAATGGCAGCAACACATAAGCATTTAAAAATGGGGAAAGAATTATAAATATGTACAAACTGAAAATCCTCCAGGTTAAGTTTTAAACAAGCATATTACCTATTTTTTTCTGTTTTTCTTGAAATTTAAGCTTAAGATGCTTTGTCAATTGCCTTATGTCTATTTTAGGAATTAGATTACACTTCTGGTTCTTTGCTAATAGCAACGGCTATTTTTGAATATATAAACTTGTACAAGAGATGAAGAAGAAACAGCATCCCTGTTTTCAAGTGCACTCAGAATAATTGCAGTCTAAAAGTGCTTAGAAATAACATCTTGAAAATTTACTCCTACTGCTTTCATCAAGAGACTGTACTATTGATTAACAATCAAATATGTGATAATAAACTTTTGTATTGTTTGTAAACCAACAAGCACACTGGTGCGATATACAGAGCTAGACAACAGGAACTCGATTTTAGATTCAACTATATTATAGAAACATCACAGGGCAAATCTGGTTTACATAAGTCTTAAACATACATACATCACAAAGATGTAGGAACCTTGTTACCCTTTTAAATCATTTCACCTTCCAATCAAGTACAATATTATTATTAAAATATGAGGCAACATTATATAGTGAATAATGACTATCCACTATCCACTGATGTTTCTAACAGCACTTTTATAAACATGTCAGCATTATTATCTCTCATAGCGAAAGGCAGGAGAATGACTTACCTGAACCTATCTAAGAGACTTTTTGATTTGGCTACTAAAAGCAGTCTGGACTCTAGTTAACTATACTATACGTCCTCTTCTAGAAAGTCATGCTAATCACCCACTATATACCTATGAATCAGTTTTTCATTTTCATTTAGTAATTAACATTCCATGTGAATCATGTCAGCTTGTGTTTTAAATTATTTTTAAATATTTATTTCTTCAAACATCCTTCTTAAAATCAGCTATTTTCTCAGTTTTTACTACATTCTCTACTGTGCTATCCATTAGAGGGAATAATATGTAATTGAATCTAACTCAGTCATTGTAAGTCAATTTTATGGTATAATGATAAAGAGTCTACCCAACAGTAATATAACAACAGATCAAGTTACTATACCATAAAGCTTGTGATACTACTATTGACTTGAAACAATTTTAGATAGAGCACACATTTTTAAAAGTTCTTCTGAAAGAATACAGACACTCTATTGTTCCTTCAAAATGCATCTTTCACTTTGGAATGCTGGCATGCTAATGATCACACTTGTCTACTTTTAAATGTCAGTATTACACATAAGATATAATCTGGATATCATGTCACTTTGTGGCACACTTTATTAACTTTGCACTAGGATAGCATATGGCAGACATACTTTTTTTTTTTAAAAAAACCCATCATTTCAAACAACATTAAAAGCCTTGCCTCGTAAAGTGTTGCCAGGTTTCTTTTTTAAAATGCTGGAGCTTATCTATGACATTGGCGTCTCATTAATATAGCGCCTTCTGTTCTAAAGGGAGGAAACTTGAATCTTTCAGCCTTCATCGTTCTATCACAATATCTTACATTTTGTCCAGGCATGTTTTGAACTGCCCAACTAAAAAAATGTCACCAGTACTGCAATTTTAGAGCAACTAGATATATTAAGCAAATAAACTAAAGACTGACTTCACATAAAAAGAAACATTAAAATAAGTTATTTTAGAAAAGAATAAAAAAATATTGTCACTTTAAAATTATTGTCACTAATCAGAATACTTTAAAATGAAATTTTGTTGCATTCAGCTCTCAAAAAATAGCCATTATGCATCCCCCCCCACACACACACGTATATGTGAAAAAAGGAATCCTGCAAGTGTACAAGATGGATGGCATATGGAACAAATCTGTTACAGAATCTAGTAGTCCTGCTGTAGATACTTTGAAACCTCTTCCCAGAAGGGAGAAACAGACTGTGAAGTGGGTGTATGCAGGTCTCTAACAATGCTTCGAGCTCTAAGCACATAGTGCTTTTAAGCAGTATCCTGAATAACGGGAAGCGAGCTTCCTATAATCTTTTCAGCTGTCCTTCCCACTCTCTGTATGGACCTTCTATATGGGGCATGCTACCACCAAATCAAACAGTGATTCAGTTTGTTAAAAACGGTCTCAATCGTGCCTCTGTAAAAAGTGGCCAGGGCAGAAAGAGAAAGATGTGCTCTCCTCATCCAATGCAGGAAATGCAAACGCTGGTTTGCACGCTTCACTAAAGATAACATATTTTTTATATTGTCTGGGGAAAAAATGAACATAGTTTTAAAAGCAATCTGGGACTACTTTGTCTAACGTAATTTCCAAAATGTTTTTATGATAATACTAGCACTAGGTACAAATCTTTCATTTTAAAATATTAAAAATGTTCAAAACTGTTGTAAATTGACGTTGTAATTCAATAAAGGCAGGCAGGAAGTAGAATATATTTCAACAGAGATTTTATTTAATTAAACAACAGTGTTGAAAGATTTTACTATATGATATACCCATTTCTATGTAGGAAATATTCTTTTCAATAAAAGCTTACTGCACACTGAATAGTTATCTAAGAAGATATTGGTTGATTTAAGGTGTCCCAAAATCAAATCTAATAAAATGTTTTGTCACTATGTTAAACTTTGAGAATATTTTCTTGTCTTTGCAATATAAAGCCTTAGTAACTATGGACACCTACACAAAAGTTGTGGGAAAAGCTAGTTACAGTACAGGGAACAAATGGCTAGAAGAAAATTGTACTGTGAATTAAAGGGACATGATGTCATGATACCAATTTATCAATGAAAATATATTCTCCTGTACTGCTCTAACTTGCCTGTAAACACGCTCCTGTCAAAAATCTTTGCATGTACTCAATCTATAGTTTTATGTTAAGTAGAAGAATTTAGGATTAAATTTTATCTCTACAAACACTTAATTGTATAAGAGGTTCAATGGATTAAGTTGTAATATTTTACACATGAGTTAACAAAAAGGCCACAAATACAAAGAATCATAACAATGCTTCCCTTTATGTATCCCATACACACACAAAATGATGGAATAATAAAGTACAATGTACTTATCTACATCATCCAGCTCCCAAGATCCTGCCCAATTGGTGTATTTTTATTCATAAAATAGTTTTGATTACAAAGTAAAGTTCATTATGTGCATCATTTTATAGTGAATTTATTTTTCAAAAATTCATTTCCTAAATATTTCCTGTGTCCCGTCCTGTCCCCTCCCCCTTTGAGTCAGTCTTAATTCCTGGTAAATATATATGGATAATGCAATTAATTGTCAACAAATTTTGTGAAATGATTTGCTACTGCCTTTTCCCTGAGAATAAGAGCAAATGGTCCAGCTAGTTTAATGCCTAAGGCAGGTCTAGAACTCACTTTCCCGACTTCTAGTCCAGTGCCTTTAACCATTGCACTGAACTGGCTCTTTTAACAAAGCTCTTTTTAAAATGTTTTTTTCCTATCTCTTATACAATTTCATAGTATCTTTTTAAATAATTTATAATGTCTTATTTTCATTTTTTCCTCTACCTATTGCTACCTCTACCTTTAACAAGATTTTGCTTTTGTTTAATATTATTCTCTCCTTCCTAGCATAAGAAAGTTCTCTTAATAATCAGTTAATTAGACCTTTGGACTATTCCAGCTATTGCCAACTTTCAAATCAGCTGGGGCAGACAAGGACAGTCTTGTCAATCGTCTACTTCTCTACACAGCTTTACTTGTCTTCCTCTCTTCTATGAACTTTAGATCAAAAGTCTTTTTTGTCTACAATACTTAGATCATAACCACCTATCTGCTGAACAATGACAGCTCAGAAAGTCTCAGACCTTCCCTCCAAGCTCTGCCCCTTTTGCCGATGTAAAACAACATTTCTCCTCCTAATGGATAGTATTTTTCTTTAATTCTCTTAACCTCACCACATCATGCTGCATGCCATCAAAAAGTATAATGAAATATGGGATTCATTTGTACAAAATAGAACAGATAAAAAGCATGATAGATATCAGAGGGGCTCTAAGATGCTGAGCTTTTGATAGAAAGGCCGGCAGTTCGAATTCCTAGCGCTACGTAACAGAGTGAGCTCCCGTTACTTGTTCCAGCTTCTGCCAAAATAGCAGTTCGAAAGCATGTAAAAATGCAAGTAGAAAAATAGGCACCACCCTTGGTGGGAAGGTAACCGTGTTCCATGCGCCTTCTGCATTTAGTCATGCCGGCCACGACCATGGAGACATCTTCGGACAGCGCTAGCTCTTTGGCTTTGAAACGGAGATGAGCACTGCCCGCTAGTAGAGAACAACTAGCATATATGTGCAAGGAGAAGCTTTACCTTTACTTTATGATAGATATATAACATAGGTATATCATAATATTTGCATTAGATAATTATATAGAGAATTGTAATTTTTACTGTTGTAACATTATATGTTCTGTATTTTAATTTATTGTATTTTTCTTCGCTTTGAACCGTTTATTATTTTTTGATAATGTAATATTTTTTTGTGTTTTGTTCCTTTTTATTATTTGAAAAGCATTTAATTTTTTTATAAAAAGTTCTATATAAAGGTATGAACTTATATGATCTTGAAACCTCTAATAGCAAAGGACATAGTATTGAACATGACAAAAAATTTCTGCTAAAACCTAAGAATATATTAAAAAAAACAAGCACTATAACTATGTGAATTGTTTTATGCACTATTCAAAACTAATACAAAAAGGAACCTTTTAAATGTATTTACATGCTTTTAATGCACATAATTCATATATACTGCAATTTGTTTTATCCTCTTACCTGTACAACTTTGTAGAAATAGGCATACTGTCGGGCAGTATTTTTATACTGGCTAAAAATATCGTGTATGGCCTGAGTTGACTGAAGATATTCAACTTCATCTTCCTCAAAGTAAAGAGCAGTATTATATTCATTTGGGAGGGTCTGGATATAAGGTAGCCAGAAGGAATTAGGGTTGTGTCGTTCACAGAGAAGATGAAAAGCTAATGTGATATTGCCCATAGCTTGAAGAATTCGATCTTGAGAATATAGAGAACCTTAAAAAGAAAAAAACCCTGTAAGAAAATCTTAGTCCTTCTAAAATTAAGGGGAAAAAATTTAACAATTATCTACGTTATACCAGAATGTATTTATCTCCTATCATAGGAGGTAGATACGCAAGACAATAATTTAAATATATATCATATTAACTATTAAGGAGGAAAGTACTATGATGAAAAAAATACAGAGGTAACTTTTGTAAAAAAATAAAAAGTACCAGTATGGTTCTTTATTATTCCTAAATCTTCTAATATAGCATTACTTTAAATCCACTGACACAATTTAGGTTTGTGGGATTATCTTCATTATATTATTTCATTGATTTTTTTTTTCTGAGATGAACACAATAAATTGTAGTGATATGACTCGGGCAAACATTTATAATTAAGAATACTCAAACATTTATCAAATTTAGGAATTTTACTAAAATAGAAATCTTAACACAAATAACTATTCATAATTTCTCCAGGTTCCCTATATCATTACTTAAAAACAGACATTTAATTATTACTACTGTTAAATAGATGGTTGTCTATTAATTCTGAGAACTTACAGCATTGTTCCATAGAAAACATCATATAAATACACCTTAGATTTATCTGTTAATACTTTCAAAAATTCTTCTTACCCAGGACTGAATTTTTAGCTGACTCTACGGTCATCAACAATTTTCTGGGAACCCAGAGAAAAAGTTCTTCTGCCTATAAAGACCACATAAATAGTTCACAATATTGTATATATATCAAATAAACATAACACTTTAGATAGTAACCCAGCTCCTTTTTTGCAAACTTGTAAAGTATTACATGAGTTGCGTGTCTTCCTAATGGATACTTTCTTGGTCTCAAGTTAATCATGTAATTGTTATTTGCCTAGGCACAAAATAAGAGATTGGATTGCATGTACAGTTCTCTTTATGTGGGCTATTTCATGCCAAATGAACAAAGGAAGGATTATATCAGACTCAAATTTCTGTAAATGTTTTCAACAAAATAGCATTTAGCAGTTAGATTTATAATAACCCATATTATTTTACAGAACTCTCTGGACTGTTTACAAAGTCAGGATATTGGCCCCAAGAATTTTTTTTCTTTTAAAGACTCTAATCCTTTGCAATGAGGTAGAGTTGGCACAACTGAATAGAGTAGAGCACGGGTGTCAAACTCGCAGCATCACATTGCTATCACATGACATTTCACAACATTTTTCCTTCGCAAAACTGGGGTGGGGGTTGCCTGTGTGAGACGCATCCGGCCCACAGGCTGCCAGTTTGAGACTCCTGGAGTAGAGCATTTAATGGCCAGATACCCCTTGAAGCCTATGCGGAGCTTACAGCAGATATTTTCTCTCTGCACCCAGAGAGAGAATTATCTGTCACTACCTAGGATTGAACTCAGCTTCCGAATTGTAAGGCACCTCCACCTCGAGGCTACCAACCACTCATATTGCCCAACAATATGGGCCCTCATTTTACCAACCAAGGATGGAAGGCTGAGTCAACTCTGAGCTTGTCAGGATCGAACCCCTGGCTGTGGCCAGTTAATCTCCAATACTACGTTTTTATTATTGTGCTCATAAAAAATGAATAAAACTTTACTATATTTTCTGGCTACAGAAAATGTCTGTGATAACTTGCAGTAGCTAGTTTTGCAGTAGTTTTATCTTAGATAAAGGCACAAGACAAGCATAGAAGTAGACCTTGACTTATGACCATTTGCTTAACAATGGTTTGAAGTTATGACAGCACTGGGGAAAGTTTTCATGAAGTTATTTCACACCATCCAAATGGTCACATAGTCCCAATTTGGGCTCTTGGCAACTGACTTGCATTTATGATGGTTGCATGGTCCTGCGGTCACGTGATTATGATTTGTGACTTTCCAAATTGGCTTCTAACAATTAAAGTCAACAGAGGATTTTAATGATTATTATATTTACTTAATGAGATTGATGACCTGCTTAACAACAATAATGTTTAGCAACCAAAATTCTGGTCCCGATGATAATTGTAAGTCAAGGACTATTTGTATTAGCTTTCTTTCTAACTATTCATTAGTATTCTGGAAATGTTGGCAGTAAAAGTTTGAGATGATAAATAAATGCCAAGTCTTAAAACCTGTGGAGAGGAATAAGCTTAAACGTTATGCAGCCAAAATAGTATTAACTATTACAGAACTACAAAAGGCAATTAAATAGTTGATGAAAATAATTCACAACTTTTGAGATTTCCCTGGATATAAAATCAATGACCATAAAAAAAACCCAAGATATTTAACACCTGGAAAAATTAATATTTTGTGTAAAGAATCTGGCTGTCAGCTAACCCATTCAATGAACCATCTACATCTGATATGTAATAATCAAGAAACATATCAAAATTGGAAAGACATATAGAACTATCCAGAGAATTTTGGAAATTAGATCTGAAATGAAATCACATTATAAAACAATTCAATATATTTTGAAACTGTTCATAAATGTTGTACTTGGCATTAATTGCATAATTTAAGCAATCTTATGTTAATTAACATTTTTGTAAATTTAAATATAATTTTACACTAATATAATTTTTCTAATATCATGTTAACAATTTCTAGTTTCTATTGCATAAATACCATTATTCTTAGCTATCATCTGTATTCTGTATTATTTGCATTTTATAATACAATAAAACAATTATTGGTTTAACTTTGAAAAAAACCGTTGGGCGGGGTTTGCACTGTGCTGTGCACAATGGAAAAAGCTTTCTCCTTTTTTTCTTTTTTCACAGTGCAAAGCCAGCTATATATGGTTTAGAAGCATGGCAAAAAGGGGTGTTTTGGCACTCTCCAGTCCATTTAAGCACTTCATGCTTTTATTTTTATTTTTCACAGATGGAGGCAGCCCCATAAAACCTGGTATTGAGGCTGGGCATACCCTATGAATAGCAGGAGCAAGAGGATGATGGTGAATATCAGCTGAGACAAAAGGGGACCAAAAGTACACAAATGGGGGATCGGCGGAAGATGCAACTCCCAAATTTTTATCACATGATTGGAGAAGTTCAGGAACAGTCGTAATTTTAGGCATGGGTCACAAGTCCATTAATTTAGTGCTGTCAAAAATTCAAATAGTTGCTGAATGGATGCTTGTAAGTCAAGGACTACCTATTTTAATTATTGTAAGGATAAATTCTGATGTTAAGTATGAGACAGGAACACTAAGAAATATAACAGAATTGGAAATACTTATACAAAATCAGTACCATCTGTTAAGGCAATATATATCTAAAATATTCCGATATGATATGGAGGAGGAACAAATAAATTGCATGATACAGTGGGTGGAAAACTTTAAAGAACAAGTCGCAACATAACAGTGGAAGAATTATGGTCCAAATTTATCAAATTTAAAAATCATGTAATATTGATATAAACTCATTTCTAAAGGTTTAATTTCTCTAAATGATCACAGTATTAACTATTTCTAGTTTTAATGGAATGAATAGCACTGTACTCAGTTATTATGTATATTCTAAAATGTATTAGTCAGACATAATGCAATAGATAAATGAAGAAAAAAATTATAGACATTATATGTGAGATTTTAATTGCATTTTGGAGCATGATATATCTGAAAAGGTCAAAATCCCTATTTCCCCCCCTCTGAAATCAGCATATAAGGAGAGATATGTATTTGTGTGCCTTCAAGTCAAGTGTTGATTCCTAGTGACTGCCCAGACAAGTTACTGCCAAGAAAACCTTGGCAAAAAGAAGCGGTTTGCCATTGCTTCCTACCTTGGAGAGGTACTACCCTGTTTTCCTGAAAAGACTTCCCCAGAAAATAAGCCCAATTGGGCTTTTGAGTTCATGCACTAAAATAAGCCCTCCCCCCAAAATAAGCCCTCCCTGAAAATATTGCAACACAGCAGCAACAATGAGGTTACGATGCTCGCCACCTCCTGCACCTCAAAAATAATAAAACCTCCCTGAAAATAAGGCAAAGCGCTTATTTCAGGGGTCAAAAGAAAATACGACCCTGTCTTATTTTGGGGAAAATACGGTATCATGCTAAATATGTACTAGTGTGTTTAGTAACTCTTAAAATAATTAGTTACTTAAAATTTAATATTTATATTATTTATTTCTGTATATTGACTTTTATATTCATCATGGACATGGTGAAATTTATGAGTTGAACTGACCAATACTACATGCATGAGCCAAGTAATTCCTAGATCCACTTCTATACAGGATGAGATTCCTAACAGATGTTTTTCTTGAAAGATAATAAAGGTGACAATTATAAATTAATTAAATGTTTAGTGTCTACTACCATTTCTGAAAAATCTGGCAAAACTGTAAGCACTAGTGTAAGCTACATCCTTTTTTTCTGACCAAAATAAATATATATTTCACAGTAAATTAACTTGGTAATTGTAATGCCCCACATTGGAGCATGAGTCTGCAGAGGAAGAGGAGCCAGAATTGGAGCTAACAGAGATTGAGGGGGCGGCTTCGTTGGCTTCGGAGAAAAATGGGGAGGAGCAGGCTCAGTCAGGCCAGGGCCTTTCAGGATTAGGATGGCTTATAGTCACGGAGGAACAGGGCCAGGATGACCAAGAGAGGCTAAGTAGTGAACATGAGAGACAGAACTCAGGCGATGAGCAAGGGCCACTCCCATCTGATCCTCGAGGACACAGAGTGGAGAGCAGGTGAGAACAGCAGAGTGACCCGACTACTCAGGAGGAGAGCGACCTACTCCTCTTCATAAAGCACACCTGGGAACTGAGACTTAAGGAGACACTGTGGGGAGGCACATTTGTCCGGAAGAAACACTGAATTCATGGAGTGTTGAGTGCCAACATTTGAACTTTTCTGGATTCCTTGCATTCTTTCTGGCTTTCTGGATTAATTGCCTTGCTCCTTTGCTTCCTGGACTCCTCAACTTGTCTTGCTGGATTTCTTGCTTTTCAGCCATTGTGCTCATAGGGTTGGGCAGGACTATTTGTAGCCAGAGGTTGCTGGAGGTGTATGTGTGATCACTTTGCTCTAGGACTTGCCAGAAATGTGGGACAATTTGGGGAAATTTGGTGCAATAAAGGAGTGGTTTGAACTGCCAGCTGCCTGTGTTACCTCTGTTGCTGTGTTAACTCTGTACCTAGCCCATCACAATTATATTTGGAAGAGAAGTATAAGAAGAGTATAATAAGAGAAGTACTTAGTTCTCAGACAATTTTAAAAAGCTGGCAAATCTACCCAAGCATAATGAAATATTGTGACACTTTTTTGCCATTCCTTAAGCAAAGGCAGGCATACATAGGCAACCACCAGCATTTCAATCATGATCTTGCAGTATCCCAAGATTGCAACATTGAAATTCAACTTTAAAATATCCCATTTTAGGAAATCCCATTTTTCATGGTATTCTTTCCTTCCAAAATTATGAATAGGAATGGAATCACACATCCTTCTATGGTTACCTATGGGATATTACTTTTGTACACCATTCAAATTATTTTGATTGAAGCAGTATTCAATATTTAGAAATAAATAAGTAGAAAAAGATAAAAAAGCAAAGTAATCTTTTACTCACTTTTATATCTTGTGTGGCTTTTAATCCAAAACCCTCTTCTCCAAAATTAGCCACTTCAAAACCATCTGTGGCTGCACCATTCTCTCCAGCCCATTTTATTAATTCAGAGAAATAATCTTCTCTTTTCCCATCAAATATAATAGATAAACCTGTGTTCACATTTAATGGAAGACAAAAAAAATACAACAAATTGCTATTAGTAAGCCTATGTATGTTATTCATTTATCACTGCTATTATGTGGAAAATGTAATGAAGTCAAAGAGTGCATCCTGAGTGTATATGCAAGTAAACTACATGTACTTCTGAGCTCGTGGTATTGGCATCAATAGTTGGCTTGTGACAGCAGGGAAGGAACAGCACATTTTATGATAGCTGGAAGTGCTTTATGGGCCATAATTCCAAATGATCATAAAATAACCAGTTGTAAGTCATTAATAATGACTCATTCAGCAGCTATCCAAAGTTACAATAGTGCTGAGTGAGTAGTACTTACCACCAGTCTTCAAAATCCCAGCCACCTCAGCAACCTCCTGATCATATGAGAGTAATCTAGGCACTTAGTAACCAGCTTGTACTTACAATGGTTGCAGTATCCCATTCACATGATTGCCATTTGTGATCTTCCGTCTGGCTTCCCACAAGTAAAGTCAATGGAGAAGCCAGTAGATAAAGTTACAAGTCGTTCCTGTAAATAGCTTTCACTTCCAACACTTTCCTCTTTCCCCTCACACACTCCACAGCACCCATTCGCCGCCTAGTTGAACTCATTCATAGTTGCAGAAGCCACCAATATGCCCTCATCCTTTGAAATAGCCACCCCACATGTGGTCATACTAGTGCCAGACTGCAGCAGCCACATGCACAGCCTCCCACTCTTCAGAGCACCCACCTCCTGTCTAACTCACGGCACAGCGGCCATTTACTTGCACACTAGCCTATTTGTGACCAGGCCAGAACTTGTAACTTCCTGCCAACTTTTTCATTGACTTTGCTTGTTGAAAGCCAGTGAGAAGTCACAAGGAGGACTTAGTGACCTGCAATCTTTGCTTGACAACACAACATGGACTGCAAGGATTGCTATATTCATTTACCATCATTAAATGAGAACTATCTATTATGGATATATGCTGCTACAGAGTTATAATTTAAGTTTTAGTTGTGTATATCAGTTTGGGTGATGTAAGCAATCCTAACCACATAAGGTAAGATTATAAATTCTATACACTGTACAATCAATAATACATTTGGACTCTTTTGATATCCCAGTTCTATATGTTCTATAGTAATATATAGAATACATTTTCTAAACATGTTTTTCATGTGGGACCTTAGAATATATAATGTCAAGGGAAAAATATTATACCTAAGTTAGAAAAAAAATGTAGGTAGAATTTAATATAATTTTCTGTTTGTAGAAGTGTACGTTTGGTACAAACAAATGCCAAGGATCATATGAATTGATATAAGTATAAGTATAATCTTTATTGTCATTGTACTTAAATACACGAAATTGGTTATATCCTTATATCATTTGTTTTTATGTATGACATTACTCCAATTTGATGAAAATCATTCCCATTAGTGGGCATAAACCTGAACGAACTGAAGCTTTAGCTAGTGGTTTAACATTAGCCTCAATGCATTAACCTCAATTTTAGGCACAGGTATTCCTTGCTTAATGATTGGTCATTTAGCAACCATTTGAAGTTATCACAACTCCTCCCAAAATATATTAACAACCTGGATCCAGAATTCCAATGTGGCACTCCCCCCATGGTCACATGATTGATTGCATCTTGGGCATTTAGCAATCAGTTTCCCTTTATAGGCAGTTGCAGCATTCCATGGTCACAAGACATGATTTACAACTTTTGCAGGGAACTGGTCTTTTGGACCACTTGACTGTCATGACTTATGATGAAACTGGTCTCACATGAGCATTCTTCCCAAAACAGAGGTCAGGATTCCTTACAGTATTTGGACCAAGATTGTAGCACGGAAAACTTTTAACACTGCTAATACTAGTCATCAAGCATTTAAAAAAAATGTTTGATGACTATTGAAGAACCTGATATCAATGGGAGACATAAGTACAACAGTTCCTCCAGTTTCCTTGGGATGGAAAACCATTCTCAAGTATTTAAATGTGTTTGCATTTTGGTCTTTGAAATAATGACCATAACTTTAGATTTTTGCAAGTGCGAAATTGTTCTATGTATGGTATTGGATTATAGATTCCATTGCCTTTCTAAGACTTATTGGACAGCAACAGTGATGAATTGCATTATTTTCATACAGAAATATCACAACTTTGCACCTGCTAATTTGGGACCATGATAGTGTGACATGTTCACTGATTCAGTCATGGAATTAATAAACAAATTAGACAGGACAACTTCTGTAATGCATGCACAGAGACAGAATTTGAGTTTTGACAATGGAAAAAATTAACCTGACAAAGACTTAAACAGAATGGACTAACTCCATTTCTTGTTAAAAAGCAAGGCTTAAACATTTTGCCACCCAAAATAAGCTGTGCCACTTTTGTACCATAAATTGACTTCAGAAAAAGGCAGTCAAAGTGAGGTTTATTATTCAAAATACAAATTTATACAAACTGATGTAATTATCAACAAACATTCAATACATAATAATGAGGTAAATTGGTAAAGTAGACATTAGGAAACATAAATATTCCCTCAGAGTGGCTGTAGCAGTAGTGGGTTCTGGGAGGTACACCCTGGTACGGGCGTACCTGTGCCAGCTGGGAGCAGCGGCCACCGTACCGGAACAATGCTTTGGAGGGCCCACCCGCCTGCCCTCATTCCTTACCTCTATTTGAGCTAACTGGGCTATTTGTGCATGCACATGCAGCGTACGGGACCTGCATGACCTCCGCCGAGCAGCTGGAGCGTCGCAGGGTGGTGGGTGCGCATGCGTGCACACTGTGTGTGCCCGTGGTGAACGCCTGGCCCCATCGCAGCATACCAGTTGCGATGGGATTCGGAACCCATCACTGGGCTGTAGTTATTTATAGCTAATTCTTCCTAAGTAGGTACTGATGAATTCATCTTGGTGACTAGAAGGGCACCATATGCTAAATCCCAGTACCATTCTCAGTCACCTGAAGATAGATAACAGGAAATGGAACAACTTTAGCAATATTCCAGGAGCAATTAGAATGATTTATGGCATTTCCATGTAACAGATAACCCAAAGGCTGTATCTGCTTATGCCAACTTACTTTATTATAATGGTTAATGAAAAGAATAAGATTCTGATCACAGTTATGCCCCATAAATGTCCATGAAGAGCTATTGAGGTAACTGATTCTCTAAATAAGTATTAATGCTATCAGGCAGCTACTTGTTATTAGTCAAATGAGCCAGCATAATGTATTTCTTTCACTTTGGGTGAGTTTGGGCCAGTCTGCTCTTAGCCCAACCCAACTCACAAGGTTGTTGTTATGGCGAAAATAGGAGGAAGGTGTGTTATGTTCACTGCCATGAGTTATTTGTAAAAATAATGAAAAGGGGAATACAAACAAACAGATAAATTGGCCAATATAATGTATTCCCTGCAGATACAGGAACACATTACTTGTCTCCCTCAGCCAACTGCCTTATAGGAGATGGAGTCTGATTTTAATTTCTATCCTCTTTGATGTATTTTAAATGAATTCTTAGGGTTTTACCAAATATGCTGTCTGAGATGGGGAAGATTTGGCTGGAAATTCAGAAACATGATCTCCTATGCCTTACGCTTACAACAGCGAACAACCAGTTCGGGTGCGTGGCAGGCCTGGGTCACTGCTAGTTCCAGCGACACAGGCCTCCAAACCACTACCAGTTTGGTTGAACCGGTCTGAACCTGGTAAATAAAACAAGTATCTTATCATTGTGGTGAAAAACTTATTCTACTGAAAACACAGACATCTTCCCCTCTATATATGTCCCATATATAATTAACTCTTTGGGCTTAAGAGAGCCAATAGAAAAGCTGATTTTGAAGAGAAAGTATTGTTCAGTATCTATTAAATAAGCTCAAGGGGGTCTACTATTAGTACTGCAAAGACTCTGGTTAAATCTTATAAAGGAAAGCAGTGAAAAAACATGTGGAGGTGAAAGTTATACCCATGAGAAAACCATGCACATTAGGATGAGTCTCCCCGTTGGTTCAAAGGAGTCTGATGCCCTAGCCTATGTGAACAAAATATTCTCTGAGAGTATCTTGTCCATTTGACCTTGTAGGAACCTCTTAGATTCTAGTACTTTTACCAATATTTCCATGAAGTTTCTTTCCTCACCATCTTTCAATATAGGCCATCCTAATTTACCCTTTCTGATTACTGGGTATCTGGAGGTGAAAAAGAATACTGTTAAATCTGGTAACATAGTTCCTAGTTGTCGTCTCCATACAATTTTCAGGAACAGGTTGTAACTACTCTATATTTGTATCAAGAATCAGTCTCCAGCTTTGAATGTCTATTTGTGCCTACAGATGCCACAGAGGCTTTTCACTTATGTACAGTAATGTCAAGAACTATGGACTCCTGTAACCAGCAAAGACAAGCAGGAACATTCCTTCTCTATTTCCTTCCATGCTATCTTGAACAGAGTTATCAGCAAAACTAAACAGAGAATATCTGATTATTGGGATATAAGAGATGGGTGGGTTGGGTAAATGAATATGCATGTATTTCTATACACAGAAATAAATGTAAATTATTTGAATAAATTTGAATAAAAATATTAAAACAAAATATTTTCATGCACAACTGTGAAGAAAACATCCAAAAAAGCAGTTTCAAGTAATTTTCCCGCTTGCCTTTTAAATTGTGAATATGCATGTTGAATCCTTCAGTGAACAGTTAAAATGGAATAATTTTTCACTATACAAAATGAAAGAACATTACTTCCCAAATGTACAGTTTGATCGTTAAAATTCTCCACTGCATTTTGTTTAAACTTTTTAAAACTTCAAAAATAAGAAAAATAAATATATAAATACACTTATCGTTAGAAATAAAGTGTTGATTTCATTATAATCACTACTAGCAAATGATAATAAATCAGATTATCCACTAATAAACAAAGATTTTTAACAGCGTTCCTGCCAAAATAAAATCTTGCTTTAATAAGTGACTATAACTTTTGTATAAAAAAGCAAATAACTAATTGTGCATTGTCAATACCTTTGTGCAGCATTGTGAGGCTGAAAAACACAATTTTTTCATATTTATTTGTACCTTTTTAAATGTACTTTAGGAAATTTCATTTTAAAATGTTTCCCCATTTACAACTAAAAATTGTAAATGAAAATTCAAAATAGAGGTATTCTATTACAACACTAGGTGTCTTCTAAATATAAAAATAGTATGTCTGAGAATACTGGTACACATTACATTAACGACTCCGATTTTCAGTAACAAATATGTAGCTCATGATTGAATCATGGAGTCCCAGGTGCTCTCAGAACGTGATTATTTTCTAGCAGATGTTTCATTACCTGGCTAGGGAACATCTTTACTGTTAGAAAGAAATGGAGTTTGTGCTCTGTTTATATACAGTACCTTACTTTTTGTCAGTGTTGATAAGGGTGTGATTTTTTCACCTTATTTCCTTGATTAGGCTGTTCTTTCATACTTGACTGTTTCTCTGAGCTGGTAGCTCCTCAGTTAGGGTAGTTTACTGCTTCCTTGTCTGTCTGATTTAATCATGGTTTTAATCCTCCTTGCTAGAGAGTTGGTATTCTGGTCTTTTTGTTTCCTTTTGAGCTGTTTAATTATCTATTTTGAATGGTGTGTGAATGTTGTTTATCTCTATGTACCTGTTGATGGCTGATTTGCCTGAGTACAAGGAATATCTTGGTTTAGGATGCTTACAGTTTTCCAATTGAACATTAAATGTGTCTATGTGTTGTGAAATTAGGGATACACAATAAGCAATAGCCTAATCAAGTAACAGCCACAGAGAAAATAATACCCCTATCAATTCTGATAGGACAAGCTAGTGTATATAAACAGAGAGCAAGTCAAATTCCTTCTAGCACAGATGTCACCTAGCATATAACTAAATATTGAAATGTAGACCAAAAATCCAACAATCATAGAAAGCCAAAGAGACTGATTTTGCTTGGAATGTATTTATTTAAATCTATTTATATGGCCACCTATTGCACAATGCAACAGTGGCAACTGAGAACAATGAAAATATATAACACAGGTACAAAATGAACAATACATTTCAAAACCAATTTACTTAGGCTGTTATTTTTAGAGCAAATATTATTCCAATGCTACTTCTCATGGCTTTATTCACATACCTTTCTGTTTTTTACGAATTCTCTCAACAAGAGCTCGGATCTGCTGATATTCCTCCCACTCTTTTCCAGGACCGGGAGTTGGGCTGCTACATTCTGCAAGCATAAGCAGAAACTTAATTGTGTGTGTCTATAAATGTGTGTGTGTGTGTGTGTGTGTTTGTGTGTATCCATTATAAAATTATTATACAAATGTTGTTGTCAACCTCTGTTTCGCTATTTCCTTTCGGCTGCCATTGAAACGGAGGGGGGTAGTATTTGGGAAGGGAAGTTTTAAGTACAGGAGAGATTATAAAAAGGGAGTTTTGTTCTCACCATCTACCAATCACCATCAATAGTGATTGGGGTGGCCAAGGCCAACCGTCTTGCATACCAACCTGATGATGCTCTTTGAAGATGGAACTCACATGACACCTAAGGGATTTGCAGATTGGACTGTGGGATGGGGTTACCAGGGGAAGGGGGTTGGGTCACATATTGATATGTATGATTTTGCGCGCTTTTGCCTCAGATCTTGCTTTGCTTAGCTACTATCTTTTCATAACCAGTAAAAGTACTCTTAATTCTGCGAAATGGAGTTGTGGTTTCTCTCTTGGTTGCTGAGGGAGGCTGGCTTGACAGTTGTACATAAAGTACTAGATATCTATGCAAATACTAGAAATATAAATCTAAAAAAAAAAACTAAAAATCTTTCTAAATATTTCAGGACACAATATCAGAAGCCCCAAAACAGAAGACTTACATGCAATTGATGAACAAAAATATTCTACACAAGCATTAATGTTTGAATATTGAACATTTTTTCTTCTCAATGTGGATTCTTATCCCCTTACCCTGCCAAAAAAATTAGGGTAATATACTTACTCTGTAACAATTCACTAATCAGATTCAATATCTCCTTTGGAGAGACAGCTGTTGTAGCTCCAGTACCTGACTTCTGTGTTTTCACTCGGCTTTTTTTCCCCATCTTCTAGCTTTAAGAGAATAACAGTCAAATAAGCAATATTTTTTAATCAATATATAAGGTTCCTTTTTCAATAGATATTTATCAAATTAAAGGGGAAAAGAAATTGGAAATGAAGAAAAGTTAATTAACTCTTTAAAATTATATGTTATATATGTTTGACTTTATTTAAATGAATTTGGAAAAACTTACTATGAAGTTATAGCAAAATAGCAATAAAAGTACATAAAAGTGGCAGCAATAAAATTCTTGACAGGAACTTATCAATCTTAATGAAAAATAGTTTACTCTCTAGGATTGTGCAGGGGTTCAAAAGAAGTAATTTTCAAAGTATATCTTCTCAAAACAGTAAAGCAGTTATATAATTTAAAGCTGCTGTGAAGATATCCCAATTGTCTCTGCATGTTTGTATAATAAGTAATTTCTATAGGAACTACCAGAAAAGCAACTATATATGAACTGGTAATCTGTTAATGACTGCCCTGTTCAGCAAATTTCAAACTTATGATTGATCCTCCAACTTACAACTGTCACAGAATTCCTATCAAGTCCAAGCCCAATGAAGACAGTAAAATCCAATTTCTTTTACTTTTCCCTTCATTACTGCTTACTTATTATCACTTGATAGCCATTTGCGAGCTTCACAGGCAGCATCCAACAAGCAGTTAATGAGAAGCTGACAATAAGTCACAAGTCGCACATGTGATGTCACACTTAAAGACCATGGGTGATTCACTTAACAACTGTAATGGAAATTCTGCCATAAGTCTGACCTCGTCATGTAATATTTCACTTAACAATCACATCACTTAGCAACAGAATTGCCAGTCTTTAAATGAGGACTACCTGTACATGCATACAAAAATGATAAAGGATAAGCAAAAGATGTAGTTGCTTTAATGCTTCAAGAAAATGTGGTTTCATTTTGATGTTTTGCACAACCCTGTTTGTTTCCTGTTTGAAACAAAGGTCCACCAAATGCAACTGGATTTTCATGTATTTAAGAACTGACAGTATTAAAAGAATATTTTAAGGTCTCAAGCAAACCAAAGTGAATGTTTAACATGTATATTCAGCTTGTTTGAATATGAAGGTATTCAAAATACAGTATCTCAAAAACTACAAAGGTACACTGTCAAAGTTTGATAACAATAGCACTTAGACTTTATAGCACTTTCTGAGCTTTCTAGCACTTTCTGGGGTGGTTTACAAATGTCGGCAACAATCTGGGTCCTCATTTTACTGACCTTTGAAGGATGGAAGGCTGAGTCAACCTTGAACTGGTCAGGATCAAATTCCTGGCTGTGGGCAGAGTTAGCCTGCTATTTTGCATTCTAAATACTGCATCACCATGGCTTCCACATACACATGTTGATCTTCGCAACATGTACATGTGGACGTGTGTCATGGCTTGAACAAAGAAGATGATCTCTGAAAAACAGTTGTTGATGCTCACCAGGATGGAAATGGTCACAAAACTATTTCCAAAGAGTTTGGACTCCATCAATCCACTGCCAGGTGAGTCAAGTACAAAAGGAGACAATTCAGCACCATAGTTACCATTCCCAGACATGATCAATTAATCAAGATCATATCAAGAGGAAGAGCAAGGCACTTAATGCTTTTGGGTAGTCTCAAAGAAGCCCAGGGTAATGTCTAACGACTAAATATAGTCTCATTACAATCAGAATTCAGACTTAGTTTTGATACATGGAGGGAGAAAAAGGGAAATGACCAATTCCTCATATAATAGACAGAATGTGTATTGGTTCTTTTGAAACTCTTCAATGGCTTCAATAAATCAGCGATAATTTCTTTCTGTTGTTGATTATCTTGTTCTTTCTGGAAGAAAGAGTTCATAATTGTCACTAGATAATTTCTGCTCCAGCCAATGGCTGTTGGCATATATGATACCACAAAGTTTAATCATTATCTGCATTTAACACACATATGCACAAATACAAAGAGACTGATTCTGACTGAAATTTTATCAAGTAAAAAGCTCTAATTCTTCCTTTTTCCTACTCTCAAAGAATCTGAATACTTCCTAACTCTGTAGGCTCAAAGTTATATACTATTCTTTGTAAAAAGAGTGTTTTTATAAGAAAAAAGCAATTCTATATACTAGACGTTCATGAACATCAACAACTTCAATTCTCTGAATGTCACTGAACACAGGAAACCAAGCATGAAAAATTACTATAAGGAGACCATGAATTATCATATTACAATACATCATACTGTATCATCACCTGTACTCTAGCACATGGAATTATTCTCTGTTTCTACTATCAAGATATAAGTAGTGTGAATTATTATGCCATATCATGACTAATATATTTTGTTCAGTATCACTTCATTTACAAAGATTAATAGTCTTTCATAGAGTTACAAGAAAATCATAAATTAAAATATGGCTTTTTGTAAGATAAATTCATGTAAGAAAATTACGATGCTAAATTTTTCTATTCTCTTCCTACACTCAAAACTAGACCATCAAGTACCACATAACATTTCATAACAAACAAATGGGAAGGGAAAATAAATTAGTATCTGTATGCATGTAATTATTCTAAATCTTTGACAATTAATTTCCCAACCCTTTCCAATATATGTGCATTTCTAGCTTTTCAGTGTCTAAAGTGATGTACAGGTAAACAATATGAATAAGAATATAATCTTAGATTTTTTTTCATACTTGAAGCCTAATTCAAATAATTCAACTCACTACAGAAAACTTTTTTCAAAAATATCTTCTGAAAGGATATTTGATAACAATCATAACACTATACCACCAAAACTAGGCAACAATAAAACTACCCCTCCAAAAAAACTATGACTGAAATTCTGAAATCATAATTAGGAAACATAATGTGAAATATGTAAAATAATGCTGTAAAGCATCTTTCCCTTACCTGATGTTTTCCAGATGTGTTGGATTACAACTTCCATAATTTCAATAAACATAGCCAATGTAATTCTGGAAAATAATGTCCAACCCATCTGGGGAACATCATGTTGGGAAAGACTGTACTGAACTTTAAAAATAGGAGTTGGGTAACAAAGTAAGCTATGAAAAAAAGCATTTCCTTCAACCAAAAAATTGTTCTCTTTTTGAGAAGGCAAGTATTTTACTGTTAGATTAGAAATATATTTATGACCATAATTCAGCTGCAGTCAATCAGTTCAAAAATGGAAAATACAACATGTTGGAAGCCATTCTGTTTGTTCTTGGAAACTAATAATTATAAGTATGCTGGCTTTGAACACAGCATAGAGATTTCAGTTTATTTCTTTTAGCCAACAGTCCTTCAATCTAGAAAAGATTTAAAGTGTATTTTATAATTTACTGCCTAGCTACTATTGCAGGAAGGGCAGGAACTTAAGTGGGAAAAGCAGTCACTGTATTATGCAAGATCCAAAATTAGTACTCAGGCTGTTGTAACTGATACATTAGTGAAGCTGTTCCTTCAATTTCCTTTCATAAGCAGCAATATATTTATGCAGTGTTTTTCAACCTTTTTTGTGCAAAGGCACACTTTTTTCATGAAAAAAATCACAAGGCACACCACCATTAGAAAATGTTAAATTTTTTAAACTCTGTGCCTATATTGACTATATATAAAGTGTTTTTCCCACGGCACACCTTACACTATGTCACGGCACACTAGTGTGCCGCGGCACAGTGGTTGAAAAACACTGTATTTATGCAATAAAATGCATTTATATTAATTATATTGACATTCTTAATTCTATCACAATGGAGTATGACAGATTTGTTAATCAGCTAAATCCCCTCTTAACAACTTGAAAGTGACTGTGAAATAATAGAAGAGTTAATGCTTTTTTCATACCATCTGCAAACTATAAAATTATGTTAAACTTACTTTACTATCTATAAACTTCATAGATCAGATTGAACATGGAATGAGGCAATCATAAGCCCCATTGTACTCCATAGAATATATACTAGCAGGGGAACTAGAATAAGTAGAGCATCACTTTGAGAAATTTTTATCATTCTTTGTAGATAGTGTCAATTAGAATTGCCTTGAATTGGACTCAAGCCTTAAGACAAGTCACGGGGAGGTAAGAATACTAATCTTTTATGAAGTAAAAATACATTCTTTTCATCATGAAGAACTTGAGAAGACAGGCAGAATATGTAGCTAGGTAAAGACCAATTGCTTGTTTGATCCCTTCTCCTCCCAGTTGATTAGATAAAAATAGGACAGGATTAGTTTCATAGTTTATGGAAGAGCGGCCACAATAAATTTAGAATAAATACAATAATGGTACACTGGAGAATCTGAAAAAAAAATCATTTGCCTACAAGCAAGAATTGGTTGGACTATAAAGTAGGCAAAGTAACAGAAAATGAAGAAGCTAAAATGCTCTGAGGCTTTAGAATTCAAACAGACAAGTATGTGCCACATAATATCCCAGACTTGACAATTGCTGATAAGACAGACAAAAAGTCTGAATAGTGGAATTGACAGTAGGTAGAGACAGCAGAATAGAAGAGAAAGAAATGAGAACATGACAAAATACGAAGACCTGCAAATAAAAGTATAGCCGCAGTGCAGGGATGGGTTCCTGAACCGGTTAGTACCGGTTCAATGCGTTCACACGTGCGCCGGCCACAGATTGCTTGCACATGCACATTTGACTATAAATTGCTCTGCGCATGCGCAGCACCATGCCGGGAATGGCAGAAGACATCGTTTGTGGGCGGCTCAGGCCTGGGTCACTGCCGGTTCTGCGACCCAGGCCTGAATTCTACTACCGGTTCAGCTGAACTGGGTCAAATCGACAGCAACCTACCCACCACAGTGGTAAAAGAAAGTAAAGATAGTACCAATAGTAATAGGTGCCCTGGAGTACAATCCCAAAACAACTGGAGTATCCCTTTAACACCAGTATCAGAGGCAAATTGCCAGTCAATTGCAAAAGGCAGCTTTAATAAAACTAGCTTACAACCTGTGATGGTACCATTATACTATCAAACAACTTCTGCCTATCCCAAGTCTTCGGGAAGGACTGAGTACGGGTAAAAATGCCAAATGCAATCCAAACATCTGGCTGTCTATGACAGAGTATCATCATAAGTTGCCCAGAGTCACTCATTAATGAGATGAGTGGCATTTAAATTTAATAAATAAAAATAACACAATGAAGACAAAACAAACAATAATAATAAATTTGCAGTAATTTTCAAAAATCAATTACACATCTTATTTTTTATTATTTTTTAAACAGGAAAGGACAATCCACACATCTTGGTCTAATTTTCTATGACTTTGATTTTATTTCAAAAGTCCTTCCACTTAGGCAAATCAAATTTCAAATAAAAACTGCCGCTTCTTTGGCAATCTACAGTAATATGAGAAAGTGAGAAAAAAGAGGGTGTTGAAAAGAGGAAGAGAGATCACACATAAGAGACTAGTAAACTGGAAAAAAATGGTGTTCCTGTATACTATTTGTATGCAATGCCATTCCAAGAGAGTTGGCAAACATAATTTTATGTTAATTATTATTATATCTAAAAATTATCAGGACTTTAAACACCATTAAAATGGCTAAAAATGGTATATATTGTCAGATATATATTTACTGAACGTCATGTTAGGTATACAAAATAAAAGCCAAATAAACAATTCCCAAAATAAAAATTAACAGAAAATTTTCTAAATTAAAAAAATCACTAAAATTTAAATATTAATCTATTTATTTTCCATAATAATCACATCACAAAATTATATTATGCCATAATTGCATAAAGAACAAGAAATAGGATTACTAAGACATAAAGAGATCGACTAAATAATCCACTCATTTAAAGATGACAGTAATGCATTTCAAGAAAGTGCAAATGCATTGTTTTTAGTATTTTTAACCACTTTTCTCTTGCTGTTAGTAACGTTCCATTAAGATGTTTTACTAAGTGTCCATCAAATTGATTTAAAAATAATAATTTCATGCTGTACATAAAATTTTATTGCAAATTTGAGAAACCCATTTATTAAAAATATTCACTTCTGCAACAATTATCAAAAAAGATTAATATTACATTGCTAAAGGACATTCTTTCTTCCTTGGAAACATTAAGACATATAAAGTGACACAAAAAGTATACCGCATAATAATCCAAACATGATTATTATCATGTGAACAAAGCTACAAAATGGATAAGTAGAAAAAATATGAACAACCTCAATCACACAAAATATTTTCCAAATATTTTAAACTACCACTGAGGTTGATGGGAGCTGAAGTCTAAAACCTCTGTAGAAGACTGCTAACCCCTAGTATACATTTGAAGGAAGAATGGAATACAAAATAGCTGATCCAGATGTGGAACTGTATTTTATACACAAAACAAAGGGAAACTAAATACTACTAATATAAGGTGAAGTGAAAAGAAAAGCATTCACATCAAGATCAAGGAAGAATGTTTGAGAAAGCTAGAATGGAAGTTCTTGTAAAGAAAAAGTGAGTTAGCTAAAAAAAAAGGACTAAGGAAAAAAAGAACCAGAACTGGTAAAAAAAGGAGACCTAAAATCGGCATGTCACTGACAAAAGAAGAAATTAAAAGGCAGAATATACAGGCAAATGTGAAGATATTATGATGGTCTAGTAGTGTTATGAAATATTTGGAAGTCATAATAAGTATCAAATACAATTATAAAGAACAGTAACAAGATACAAGTAAATTGAGATTTTATTTATGAAAGAGGGGATCTGGAAATGCAGAATTTAATAGGTGGATGGATAGGGGAAGTTACAGACTAATACAAACGAAAATAAACCGCATGCTTATAACAATTTAAACTTTACATTTTAAAGTGATGACCCTGGGGGAGATGGCAGGAAATATATTCTCGACTGGTCTGTACACCTTTATCGGAAGGAAAAGTCACAAACTGCAAGGGACCAGGCTCATTCCCAAACTTAAGTGCAACTGATTAACTCAGGCTGCACCATCCAAGTTGCAATTCCATATACGTTTCGTTGGGCTTTTCTAAAGATCTCATATGTACTACATAAAGAGCAACGGTTGCTTCAGGGAGGGCAACTATGAGGTAAAATGTGAGCAGTGATTACAACCAAGGAGAGGCTACAGTTCTTCTTCCAGGTTAATCAACACGGAACCATGTGGGCGTGATCGTGTGAAGAGGGAAGAGGAAGGGCGGGCAGAGATCACGCGTCTGGATCGTCCTGTCCAGTACAACGCAGGCAGGTGGCGATCCTTCGGACTGAGAGGGGACCCCCACCAGTACTCAGGGACGAGGAAGACATGGGCCAAGTCAAGGCCCACTGTAAAACGATCTGCACGAGTTGAGGGTGTGTCAGAACAGGCCTCCCCCATTACCTTTTACCGACGACAACAAGGGACTCAAAAATCCTCTCACCTGACGGCTCTGCCCGGGTTGTGGAGGGGGGAAGGGGAGCGACAGGGGCGACCGCTAAACCAACCACGGCCCCTACGCGCGCACGCGCGCGCAACACACGCATAGACACACACAAACTCCCTCGCCGTCGGACACCCAGTGTTTGCCCTCATTCGCCTTTTGCTCCGCCCCCCATCCCCGCCCCCCAGACTAAGAATGGCGTCGCGGCCATTGGTTTCCAGTCCTCTCGGTAAGGCGGCTGACCAATCCAGTAAGCCGCTCCCTGGCCTCTCTCGCCTATTGCAGGACGGCGTGTAAGGAGAGAAAAGGAGCAGGCGAAAATATCTAGCAGGGAGGCGGGATAATAAATTTTGATTGGCGGGAAAATGAAAGTAACTCATTTTTCTTCCCCGCCCCGCCATTCTTTTTAGAAGTCATTGGCTACAGCCAACGCCTCCTTTTTCTATTATGGGCTTCCCCATTGGCCAACCGCTCTGAAATGTTTTACAGGAATGGCAGACCTTGTCTCGCGCGCAGGCGGGGTTACCGGGGGAGGGGCGGTTAGTAGAAACAGCGGAGCTTTGATTCGCGGCTTGGTATCAGAGCGCTTTCTTAGGCGGCGTCATCAAGCTCTCTTCACCTTGCGCGCGCCGACGCAATAACGTCAGCAACGACTTTGATTGGGTTTTCACAAGATGGCGTCGCGCAGCGGCTGAGGTGGATGGCGTGTGCCTTTTCGGGTTCCGTTGTTGTACCCGTAATCCGTGAGTGGCTCCATCAATATTGTGTGACTGACTGAAAGAGAGGCTGCGTGGTTGAAACTATCAAAGTGACAGAGGTGTGGGGAAGTTGAAATGTTAGGAAGCCTTTGATGAATTAATGGCAGCGGCTCCGGTGAAGGATGGAAAAAACATTCGTTTTAAATGACGGGGCGGAAAAAATTTTCAACTTCCCAAGAGCCGTTCTGGAAAGTTACAGCCCAACTTTCAAATACAAAGGCAGTAGTTCGGAAATTATTATTGTTATGTAGGCCGTAAAACGGAATAGAATAAACTTTTTAAAAACAAGTAAATGCTGTCTTTCTTGGCCAGTTTATTAAATAAGTAAATCTGACTTGACAGTGAAACGTGTGCGCATTTATCCAGAATATAAAATGAATAAACTGGAAAATGTTTGCCTTGTAATTGATAGTAGCCAATTTTTGACAGTTTGGCTTCAGCATAGGCCAAAATTACAGAATTGCAAAGCAGTGAATGAGAGGGCTATTTTATATACTTACTATTCCTGTTTATTTCATTGTTTTCCTAGATATTGTGGGTAACCAGAGTTGATAGCAAATAATAGATCTTTACAGTATTACTGTGCATTTTATAGATTTAAAATCATAATTGGTTAAACCACTGTCACCATAGCACCTGAGACTAGTGTCAGGTTAAAAAAATGACTTCAATATTTGTTTGAAAAGACTGGAATCTAATGTTTGGAAATGTGCTATTATTTGGAAAGTGGAGGCAATCTGCTATTTCAGGTCAAAATACCATGAGAATGGAGTTTGTTTCAAGCATCTATTACAAGTAGCTAGTTTGATTTTGATGGAGTGTGGTGTATGAACCTTATATTACATTTCTTGGATTTTATGTAGTTATTAGATCAAAATTAGTGAATTTAGGATTACTAGTATTCAAATCTACCAGTTTTTAAATTAGAGATTTAACATTGCTTTGATTTGCTGAAGTTACATATATTTATTAGA
This sequence comes from Thamnophis sirtalis, assembly GCF_051295495.1. Taxonomy (NCBI): domain Eukaryota; kingdom Metazoa; phylum Chordata; class Lepidosauria; order Squamata; family Natricidae; genus Thamnophis; species Thamnophis sirtalis. The sequence goes on from NW_028261381.1 coordinate 141,460,523, forward strand.
TTTGCGTTAAACTTTCTTCAGGAATTCAAGATTCCTAAATGGTGATTTTCCTTGATTTTTAATCCTCATCATAGCAAGCTGTGTTATGTCTGAGATAGAATTGTCACTCAGTCTATCATGACCAAGGATTGACTTAATCCTGGATAATTCAGGACCAATGTTTAACCACTGTACTGAATGCGTGGGGCATTTTGATTCATATTTTGTTGTACACTGTGAAATTTTCACTTTGACAACTTCTGCATTGCAAAATTGCAAAGAGCAAACTGAATCTCATTTCACCCGACGGTTTGATAATTTGAGTAGTAGTTAGAAAATCTTACCTTGTTGGAAACTTTGTTGATCACATAGCTCACTGTCAATGTAATTTAAGGAAATGGGCTGTTAATGATTTCTGTAACTAAGCAGGCCAGGTAGTCTTCAAAATAATGGTACTATTATTTGTTGCTAGCTACCTTGAGAACAACGAAAAGACAACTAGATAACTTTGAGCCAGTCACTTTCTCTCAATCCAATTCACCTCACGTGATTATTGTAGGGAAAATAGGAAACCGAAGAATTAGGTAGGTTTGCTGCCTCATGATATTTATAAAATAAAATAATAAGGGGCATAAAACATGTTTTAAAAGGCACAATAAACTTTAAATAATAAATGAATAAAAATGGAAGAAATGAGATTAGAACATTAAAAAAAAGCTCACATACCTAAATTCATAAATGCTAGGAATTGAAGGTGGTATATAAAAATGCCCGAAAACATGTTAGTTTTTGAATGCAAATTCCTCAGAGCCTGATTGATCAAGATTTACTTTTTCCATAGATTCTAAAGTCATATGAAAAACAACATTGAAAAACCTACCTGGGATTATTCTGTGTTGATAAATGAAGGAAAACAAAGAAAACTCTAGTCCCTCTGTAGCTTTGGCAAACCTGGACCACACAAAACCATGTTGGTATTGGGATAAGAAGGACTTGGCACATACACCGTCACAGCTAGAGGGACTTGATCCAGCTACTGAGGCAAGATACAGAAGAGAAGGTGCCCGGTTTATATTTGATGTAGGAACCCGTTTGGGATTGTATCCTTTTAAGATTCTCTATTGTGTAGGATGTAGGATTAAGATTTCATAATATATTTTACTTGTTGCTCAAATAATAAGTGTTTTCACTAAAATCTTAACTTTTATTTTAAATTTTAACAATCAAAAACTTATTTAAATACTTCTTTTCCTTTCCCAATTTTACTTGCAACTTGGTAATTATTTTGTTGGTAAAAAAAATTTTTCAATAACATATCTGTTAATTTACAATTTATTATTGTTTTCAGTCCATAATCCTCTAGTTTAACCCAGTATCATATGCCAATCAAATAATGTAACTTCTGGAATATGATTTCCTTAGCATTTCTAAATTGTTGCTCAAACGCTAAACTTAGGTTAATTTTAATAAGTAAATAATAATGTCATTAATCTGTTGAACTGTATACAATGTCATATTTTATATGCCATTACTTATGATGTGTAGAACTAGTTCAGGATCCTAATCTCAAACACCTGGGCTTGTAATTTGATTTCAGTGTGGTATTTTTATCCATTAATTTTCCTTGTGGTAAGATAGGTGGCCAATAAAGTTAATTAACAAATAAAATAATTATAGTTACTTCATAACAATTCCTTTTTTATGACTTTGTGTCAATCTTTACTTGTAACTGCCTAGACTAATCTCTGCAGTTTCTTGGCAAGATTTCAGAAGTGGTTTGCCATTGGCTTCTTCCTATAGCTACCTAAGTCTAAGATCACTCAACTGCTTTCAAACTAGATATCATGGTCTCCCAGTTTTTAGCCAGGTTCTTTAATCAGCATACTTGACTGGCTGTCTTTGGTATAATATTCAGTTTTATTCATTTATAATATTTATAGTTGAAATTGAGCTAAATATGTTACATTCCTATCCTGTATTCAGACATTATGACACACTAGCAACTGGAATAATATATTTCCATCGGTTTTATATGTTCCATTCCTTCAAACAATTCCCAAGATATGTAAGTGCTAATACATTGATTTTTGTTTACACTATGTAATTGCTATCTATTAATGCTTCACAAAAAAAAAATATCTGAACCAAAAAAATACAGCACAGAAATAAAATACATTGCAGGAATCTGAAGAACTTGGAGGCAGAAATAAAGGGACAGGAATTATTTATTTGCATATTCCTTGTTGTTCCTGTAGAATTTAAAGGGCATTGCGGAGAACGTAGATTAAGAATTTTGTGTAATCCCTATTTTGAATATGTTGATGCACACCACCTGAATCAGGTGTCCAGTATAAATACAAAACAGCATACTTCTCTGCTTTTCCCAGAAAAGATTATTTTGTAAATGAGAAACAAATGCAACTTTAGAATCTGGACTTGTAAAATAATATCAAAAATTAATCTTACCTTTTTGATTCTTGTTTAGTTTATTAGCTCTTACTGGCAGAAATAATTAGACCAAATTATGGTCACCAATACCAAATATATAGACCTTATGTACTTTAATGGCTTTCTAAAATCCTATTTTTAATAGGTGACTGGAGCTTGCTGCCTATTCTTAGCAGGAAAAGTTGAAGAAACACCTAAAAAATGTAAAGATATCATCAAAACAGCTCGTAGTTTACTAAATGATGTTCAGTTTGGGCAGTTTGGAGATGATCCAAAGGTAAACTCAGATGTACTAAAGATTCTCTGACTTAAATTTGTCATGGCACAATCCAAGTAACATGTAGCTGTTTTGGTAGCATTCATAGAATAAAATACAGGTAATCCTTGATTTACAGCCATGCATTCAATGATGATTTAAAATTATGATAGTGCTGAAAAAGGTGACTTATGATCTGTCTTTGAAGTTACGACCATCATACTATTCCTGTGATCACACAATTGTGTTTTGAATGCTTGGCAATTGGCTAGCATTTACAATGATTTCAGCATCTTGCAGTCAAATGATTGCAATTTGCAAGCTTGCCAGCCACCTTCAAACAAATAAAGTCAACAGCGGAAGCTGGATTCACTTGAAGACTATGTGATTTGCTTAATGATTGCAGTAAAAATTATCATAAAATGTTACGGGATAGAAATACTTTTAATAAATAAAAAGAGTCCAGTCGTGTGATTATTTGCTTAACTACCACATTGCTTAGTGGCTGAAATTGCAATTGGTTATAAGTCAAGAACTACCTGTAAATAAAACTAGAAGTAAGCTTCTATCACCCAAATACTTGATTTTTTCTATATAGAAATTGGCAATTTATTAATAATTGAAATATATTTCACTGTCTTCATTAATTTAGCTAGTTATTTTCAAAGGCAATATGTATTGCAGTGCTTGTGTTGTTCTCCTGTTGCATTTGCCTGTCTTTTCAGCAAAGAAATAACCCACTGCACAAGGGAAGCAGTGAAACTGGCCACACAGAGTGCAGCCATATGCATACAGTAAGCAAACTGGAAAAAATCAGCATTTGTCACATTTCTTGTTAAAGTATCTTAGCCACAAAGTCTTCCAATAGCTTAGCAGAAGGTATTGTTTAATAATAGTAATTTATGTTTGGAGATCCTGAAAGTTAAAATTGATATAATTCTTTACTGGCTTCTTTCTACATACTTTTATTTTAAAAGGTTTGTGTGTCACTAGAGAATTACATCACATGTAATGTTTAGTAATTTTTGATTGTTTTGTGATTAATGTCCAGTAAAATTTACTTTGGTTGTCTATGAACTAAGCTCAAAAATTCAGTTCATCTTTTGGTACTTGGCTAATAAGTGTGAAAGAAAGTACTTTCTTAATTGACTATGGAGATAGTGCCTTTTGTGAATCTTTCATCTATTTTCTGTTAGGGATTAGATTTCTTGTTAACTTCTTTAAAGCAAAATTCCCACTTATTATCACAGAATAATAGTAAAATACTGCTTGGCTCTCATATTTTAACCATGCTGATGTTTTAAATGAGAACAAACAAAAAGCTATCCACATAGACTAACAGGGGAAAAAATCCTCAAAGCTATATTGTTCATATTGAAATGCACCTTTATTTAGTTCTATTCAAGGTGGATAAAAATCGATAAGGTTTTTTTGGTTTAAATCAGATTTTTTAAAATCAAATTTATTTTAATAAAATGTTTTGGAATAAAAAATTTATCTAAAGATAGTTTTATTTAAGATACATTAATAATTTAATTGATTCAGCATGAAATGGAGCTTAGTTATATAACATGAGGCTGTATAGTCTACAATATTGGGATTGTCGGTGAGTCAACAGCAGGCCATGAGGAGCTGTTGCAGGACAGAGGTGACAGTTACCCTTTAAAAGTTATGATTTAAATCAAGCCTTTTTACTAGTGATTTAAATCATGATTTAAACTGAGTTGATTTAAATCAAATCCACCCTGGTTCTATTATTGCCAGGCAACTGCTTTCCTTCTAGTAATTAACATTTGATTGCCCATTTAAGCAGTTTCACTATTCTGCCACAAACTGTTTTAACACTAATATGTCCCCTATCCCATCCCAGATATGATTGTTAAATAAGTAGCTGAATTTATCATTTGGACATACTGCAATGTTAGTGAAGAACAGTAAGTCTTAACTACCCCCAAAAAATCAACTAAATTATTGACAACAGTTGCTGACAGTCTTATTGGGAATGTGGCAGGATAGAAATACAGTTAATAAATAATAAGAAATGGTGATTCACACCTCTCTTTCCTCTGCTGCCCCCTGTTTTTCCCTTTTTGACATTCCACCTTATAGGTCTTGAGTTTTAATGTTAAAAAGGAAACATGTAATTGGTCTCAACCACAAATAATTTATACTGGAAGCTATATTTAAGATATAATAACACCATGTTCTGGAAACAGATAGGTCCAGAATTATTTTTGATGAAAGTTGGTGTACAATCACAAAATATAAGTGTCTTTATGTACTTCTGTTTAAATGCTAAGGGGATTTTTAAATATTTAAAAATAAATAAGATTACCTTCATAAGCAACTGCAAATATTGCTTCCCTTAGCATTATTGATTGATTGTTTTAGAAAATTTATATTGTTGTCTACTTGCACATGGTGACTCAAAGCAGCTTACAAGGATATAAAAACACCATAAAAAGAATAAAAAGAAAAATAATAAAATAATAACCTCCCCATCCTGGTGACAACACAAATTCCTACTAGCCATTTAAGGGGCTTCATCCCACTCTGAGTTCCTCAGGCCCCCTGGCAGAACTACGTCTTCAGTACCCTCCAAAAAAGTTTTAGAGTGGGGGGCAGTCTAATCCCTGGGGGATGATGTTCCAGAGAGAAGAAGCCACCATGAAGAAGGATTCTGGATCCCACCAAATGTATCTCGTTAGGGGATGGGACCTGCAACATTCCTTGCCTCCCCACTCTAGTGGGCTGGGTTGATGTGACCAGCAAGAGATGGTCCCTCAGATAACCTGGTCCCAAGGCATGATGGGCTTTAAAGGCAACAACCAACACCTTGAATTGCACCCGGAAGCAAATCGGTAACCAGTGGAGTTCCCACAGGAGAAGTGATACATGTATACAATGAGGTCTGCACAAAACCATGCTGCATTTTGCACCATCTGGAGCTTCCTGATGCTTTTCCGGGACAGCTCCATGTACAGCATGTTGCAATAGTCAAGATGAGAGGTAACTAGGGCATGAGTGACCATAAGTAGGGATTGTTGGTCCAGGAAAGGGTGAAATTGGCACACAACCCGCAGTTGCATAAAGGCCCTCCTGACCATGACTGCCACCTGCTGTTCGAGTAGGAGTCATGAGTCCAGGAGAACCCCCAGATTACGGACAGGGTCTGTTTGGGGCAGTGCCATCCCATCCATCATTGCATAATGATAGCTGAGATTTTATAATTAAACAAAACTAATGAATACAGGTATGCAACATTTTAAATTAGAAATATTTTAATTTAAAATATTTTTAAATAATTTAAACATTTTTTTAAAATATATTGAATGCATAATGACTGTACTGACTAATAAATTGATCTCAAAACATTGTGTGCACTCACATTTGCTCTCTTTTGATATTAGGAAGAAGTTATGGTTTTAGAGAGAATCTTGCTGCAAACAATAAAATTTGACTTGCAAGTCGAACACCCTTATCAATTTCTACTTAAATATGCAAAGCAGCTCAAAGGTATAATCATTTTATTTCAATACATGTTAATAAATCCTTGTTACAGGTAGTCCTCAATTTATGACTGGTCACTTAATGACCATTCAAAGTTATGACAGAGTCAGGAAAAATTACTTGTGACCTGTCCTTGAAGTTACAATTGCCCCCTGCCCCCAGCATGGTCACATGACAATTCTTATGCCTGGCAATCATGTTGAATTTATTACTCTTTGCCAAGGACTGATCTGTGAGATGCAAGATTTTTTTCCCCACCCAATGCTGGAGTATCTCCCCCTCCCTTGTTTGTCCAATGGCCTCATGCTTAGCAACCACAGTTTTTTGCAACTAAAAATCAGTCCAATTGTGGTTATAAATCAAGAACTATCTACTACCACTACTTATGGGCTGTTAGACTGAGCTCTGAACTTGGCAATTTGGTTGTAACACTCAGCTCAGACCAACAATCCAACTACCAACCTGAGGTACCTATATTCAAATACATTTCTACCTATACATATGTCCATGATTGTTATGCATAGTTTATGCATAGAAGAGCCAAGGTGGCGCAGTGGTTAAAAAGCAGCACTGCAGGCTACTGCTAGATCAGCAGGTCAGCGGTTCAAATCTCACCGGCTCAGGGTTGACTCAGCCTTCCATCCTTCTGAGGTGGGTAAAATGAGGACCCGGATTGTTGGGGGCAATATGCTGACTCTCTGTAAACCGCTTAGAGAGGCCTGAAAGGCCTATGAAGCGGTATATAAGTCTACTGCTATTGCTATTGCTACTGCTATATTCTTGTAGTAGGATCATCACATAAACTTAAACTTATTTTTCTTGCTTTATTCTGAAGTCTGGTGACCCTGTAATAAGCCCTTCTTCTTTTACTTTTAATTTGGGAGAAGGGAGCATTCTCCATTGGGCTGTGTTGCCTATATACACATTAGAAAGCAAAGAGTGACACTCTCTGTGTTCTCCAAAATTTCCAAAAAAAAGTGGGATGATATCCTAAGAAAGCACCTATCTATGGTTACTTTTCCCCTTCAGAACAGTGAAGACAAGAGTTAGAAATTGGTTTGAATTAGATCATGTCTGATGATGTAGACATAAAACAGTCCCCAAACTTCCAACATATCAGAGCAAGGGAAAGTTGGCATATGATTGCTCAGACAATTCTCACTCTTCACTCCAAGTTAAAAATTGAGAGAAGACATGCACACTCAATAGCAATAGACTTATATACCACCCCACAGTGCTTTTACAGCACTCTCTGGGCAGCTTACAATATCAGCATTGTTGAGCACCACACTCCTTTAGTGGAAATGTTTATTGAACCCTGACAAACAACATAGTAAGGTTCTGAATAACACTGAGAATATTCTGTTGGCATGGCTATTTATTGGCTTAACCTAGTCGTTCTTTTTGTCTTTTTCTAATAGGAGATAAAAATAAAATTCAAAAACTGGTTCAAATGGCATGGACTTTCGTAAATGACAGGTAAGACACCCTTCCTCCATCTTCAGTCATATGTTATAAGCATTTTGTTCATTCTGTTGCAGATTCTAGGCATTATTTTCCTCAGTATTTAAAAATAATTTAGTGAACCTGGTGACTTCTTAGTCACAAATTGTTTATGTGCTTTGGAATGTGTTAATTTCATGAAGTCATTTGCATAAATCCCAATATATGGAAATAACTATCTGTTCCTTCTCTACAAAGAAAGAGATGAAAGGACAACAGAAAGTGAAAAATGGTGCATCAGAAATAATGGATTCTTCCATCACCTTTGGATCTAGTTCCATCAACTGCTAGCTTCAACTTCTTATTCTGTTTATGTCTGAGGTCCTTATTAGTATATAAATAATGTCCTTAGAGGCATAGGATTACACACCAACCAACAACAACTATTCTTGAAAGCACACCTCATTCTTGTGCGATATTCTTCTATGCTGCATGAGAATAGTGTATGCTCAAACCTCTCAGGATCAAACTCCAGTCTGTGGGCAGTGTTTGTCCATAATGCTGCATTCTAACCTCCCCCAAAGGGACACGGTGGCTCAGTGGCTAAGACGCTGAGCTTGTCAGTCAGAAAGATTGGCAGTTTGGCAGTTCGAATCCCTAGTGCCGCGTAACGGTGAGCTCCCGTTACTTGTCCCAGCTTCTGCCAACCTAGCAGTTCGAAAGCATGTAAAAATGCAAGTAGAAAAAATAGGAACCACCTTGGTGGGAAGGTAACAGCATTCTGTGTACCTTCAGTGTTTAGTCATGCTGGCCACATGACCACGGAGATGTCTTCGGACAGCCCTGGCTCTTCAGCTTTGAAAAGGAGATGAGCACCGCCTCTTAGAGTTCGGAACGATTAGCACATATGTGCCAGGGGAGCCTTTACCTTTAACCAAGTCTGGAGTCGAGAGGTTTGGTTAGGGAAGAAAAGGCTCAAACACATTCCTAACAAGTCTGAATGAGTTTGGGTTTTGGGGCCATCTAGATGCAGAGAATTTCCATCTTTGGTTCTGGATATGGTCTCAAAATTGAGGGTGTACTTATAGTCAGTCAGAATTGTGTTCACCCACCTGATGTATTTTGTGTTTGTCTTTTTTTTTTTTTAAGTTTGTGTACTACACTTTCTCTGCAATGGGAACCTGAAATTATAGCAGTTGCAGTTATGTATCTAGCTGGTCGCTTGTGCAAATTTGAAATTCAAGAGTGGACCTCAAAGCCCATGTACAGAAGATGGTGGGAACAATTTGTACAAGATGTACCTGTTGATGTCCTGGAAGGTACCTATTTTTAGTATTTTAGTATTTCCAGCCTTTTTTGTTTTTTCTAACAGGTTGAATTCTTATCTACTATATATAAATAGTAGTTTATCCTGACTAAAATATAAAGTGTTCCTTATATTCTTGTTTTGAAAATGTATGAGGAAAGTTTAGTTTAATTTACTACCAATAAGTATTTATGTAAAATTATATTATTCATAAAAGTATTTATATCAGTGTTGGAAATGAAGCCAACCCCAGTCCTGCCCTTTATGTGTATTGAAGTCAAGATAATAATGTCAGTAATTTGTAATTAGATATAAATATAGGTCCTTAAATAAAAACTACATGTTTAAAAATTGGCAATTATGTCTATATTTTTTAATCTTAATATTCAGTTTATCATTTTTTAAAATATGCTTTGAAAGCATGTACTTGAAATCAATTTTGCTTTGGATAAAAGGCCTTTGCCTTTCCAGAGAATCTTAAGAAAAACTGCTTTGAACAATTTCCAAATGTTGATTGTAAAAGTCATGGCAAGGGTGGACAGAGATGGTTTTCAAAGGCCCTAATCACAGAGAGTCCATGTCTGGGAGAGAGGGGGGGGGGGGAGGAAGAGAGAGAATGAGAGAGAGGAGGGGGGAGGGAGGGAGAGAGAGAATGGGAATGAGAATTACAACATGGGCTTCCAATATCATTAGGGTTTCTGATAACAATCTGGGGTTGCAGTATGTGTATGTTTGTACACAATCACACACACACACGTGTGTGTGTGTATATATATGTGTGTTGTGTGTGTGTATGTATGTATGCATGTATGTATGTATCTGCCCAATGAACTTCCAGAGATTTTATTTCTTTAGTTTTTGTCTAAAGCAGAGCTAAGAAAATGCACAATAACTAAGCTTTGTGGATTTTGGTAAAAACAATTAAGATTGAATAAATCTGGTATGAGTTTGAATGCATTTTTTTCAAGAATGCATTTGGCTGATTGTTAAAATGTGTAACTTCTGTAATTCTATTCCCTCCTCTTCCCTAGACATCTGTCATCAGATTCTGGATCTGTACTCCCAGGGGAAACAACAAATGCCTCACCATACCCCCCATCAGCTGCAGCAGCCTCCTTCCCTCCAGCCTACATCACAAGGGCCTCCAGCACCACAGTTGCAGCCTTCTCAGAGTTCAGAGCAGTCTCAACCTCAGCAGTCCAAAGACTCCCAACAGGGAGGGACGCAACAGCAGCAACAGCCGCAGCAGCAACAACAGCAACCACAAATTCAGCAACCCAAAAAACCGTCTCCCCAATCAAGTCCTCCCAGGCAGACAAAGCGACCTGTGGTAAGAGTGACAGAAAGAATGCTTTGTGCTACAAAATGTGATGGATCTGTTTTTCTTATCTATTTTTGTCAAAGGGTTTCTAGTACAAAGAATCCTGAAATTTGATGACTCAGATTTATTGCTTACAAAGCACTAGTAAAAAAAGATGCTGGATGTGGAAGGAAAAACAGTTGTTTTTCTGCAGCAGCCTAAGAAAGTATGAATTGGAATGGACATGAGTACAGTGCTAAGTAAGCGCAGATGATACATGGCTGGAACCTCAGACATTGAAAGGCTGAAGTCTTTAACAGTTGTTACCAGTTATAAAAATGGTGATAAATTTTGCTTCTAGTTATATTGTTTATTCCAAGAATCTCAATCTTCAATATCAGTTCTTGAATGCGAGGGTAGATAAGGCTATTGCTTTGACTTACAATATTTGCAGCCCAGATGTGGCTTAGACTGGGGTTTTGTTTCCAGTGCTTTTAATGCTGCTATTGTGTTTTTAATAGTATTGTTGATTTTTTTTCTTAGCAGGCTGTATCACCAAAGGAAGAAGCCAAACCTGCAGGTAAAATAGATTTTTTTGTATAATTTAAAAAAATAGTTATTTACAATACATTGCTATGCATGTCTTGCTCTCAAGTAAGTACCATTATCCTTAAATTCTATAATTAAATTATTAGTTTCATTATTTTTAAAAGGTTTTTTTTTGCTATTTTTTAGCTGTTAAATAAAATGTAACATCTAATTCTTGTTTTGTTTTCAGAGGTGCCTCCTAAAATTGCTAAAATTGAAACTGCTCATCCACCAGTACCATCTGTGCATCCACCACCTGGTAAGTTCTTCTGTGAGGTAAAAACACTATGCTTAATAGAAAGCTAAAGATTTGTTTGTTGTTTAATTTTCTGAAAACTATAATTACATGCATATCAATAATCCTGAGTTGTCAGCCTAAACTCAGCTGTATCCTGTACATCTGCCTGTTTTTTATCATTTGGAAATAAAATTTAGAAATAGGGAGCTCCGCCTGTTGCCTTGGTTTCATGTTGACTTCTGATAATTAATGTAGGATGTTAAGAAGCATTGCAGCATTTGACCTTAGAGCAGAATCATCTTTCCCTATATGTGAGAAAATATTTTGACCATGGTTCTAATATAGCCTTAATATTTACTGAGCTGAATTTACTGAGCTTAAAGGACTATTGACAGCAAATTTTGTTTTCAGACTATATGTTGCTGGAAAATAATAACAAGGAAAGGCATTATAAATCTTCCTATCATAATTCTGTTTCTTAAATATAAAATATCCCTCCTATACAATTATTGAAGATTCTTCAAAAGTTATAAATAATGTATAAGCTACCTGCTATATTTTACTGCTTTCTGTATATGTTCATTAATTACTGGAATTAGGAGAGTGTGCATGAGATAAAACATGCTTGTATTTCTTTAATAATTTCTACAATTATTCTGCATATCAGGGATTAGAAACTTTTACCAAATAGCAAGCCCTGCTGCATAATTTTGCATGTTACAAATACCTCTTTTAAATATTAAAAATAGCGAACATAAAATACTGTATAAAAGCCAAATCTTGAAAGATCTCATCTCTAAATTCCATCTTACACATGTGCCATTGCCAAGTTGTTAGTCCTAGTGATAAACATTAACTCAACTGTTACTTTTTTAATCTAAACTTGGCATTAGCAAATTGCCAGAATTTTTAGGCAAATTGGCTAAGGAATACGTGAAGTAACAATATTTATTATTTTTCTAGACTTTCTGTGACAAACGTTTCAATGCAAGTTTGGCTGTTACATGTTTGTGTAAATTAGGATATCCAGATGCATCCAAGATCTCCAATGATCCCTTTTTGACACCTCCTTTTGCACCGAACATACTCCCTGATTTAAAAAAAAAATTGTCACAGAAGCTTTAATTTTATGAAAGGGAAAGTTGCTATACTGTAAAGCAAGATACCAGTTACTCAGTATCATTTTTATTTCAGAGAATGCTATAGATTTTTTAGAAAATAAAAATTTACTGCTACAGTCCAATGTTTTGTTTGGAAGTGTGGCCACCCGTCCAGAGGACAAAAGTAAGAAAATTTGGGAGTGTCTTGCAAACAGGTAGGACTGGGGGAACTAACAGATAACATTTTGGCAATCAATAGTTTGCAATTAGCTATCCCCCACCCCCTCAGAACCATTTTTCAGGAACAGCTCCATAGAATTCCAAATTTATCCTTCAGCCCAAGTGACAGGGCACTCTTCACTGGCATAGAACTTTACCCTGAGGAATGTAAGAGAAAGTCAAAACATATCTTTTACTAGTTTTGAATTCCTTTTCTAATTTGGAATTACGTTTCTTTGTTAATGTAATGCCCTTTCTTGACCATGTTTTTTTCCCTTCTCGAAAACTGCAAGGGATCAAATTTTGGCTTCAGAATCTTTTGTTGCAGCTATCTGATGCTTCATCAGTTGTAGGTGTTTCATATGAAGACTTTAATTGTTCTAATATATTTTGACTTTATAGATAGGTATATTAATATACATATTTTCTACTGTTTTTCAGAACATAAACCTCCATTGACAAGTACAGTTTCCATAGGAACTGATCAAGTTACTGCAGTAGATTCTGTAGATATAACCAAGGTCCAGATTGCTCCACCATCTCATCCAGCTCCTGTACATCAGCCTCCACCTATGCCTCATCGTCCACCACCACCACCACCACCTTCCAGCTACATAACCGGAATGTCCACTACTAATTCATACATGTCAGGAGAAGGATATCAGAGTCTCCAATCAATTATGAAAACAGAAGCACCAACTTATGGAGCTTTACCACCCAGTTATGGACCGCCAACTCATTTGCCATATCATCATGTTTATCCGCCCAATCCTCCTCCTCCTGTCCCTCCTCCTCCACCCACATCATTCCCTCCACCTAGCATTCCTCCTCCTACTCCAGGATATCCTCCGCCACCTACTTACAATCCTAATTTCCCACCTCCACGGTTACCTCCCTCTCATGCAGTCCCACCTCATCCCCCTCCAGGACTTGGCATGCCACCTGCAAGCTATCCTCCTCCCACAGTGCCCCCCGGTGGACAGCCACCCGTACCACCTCCAATACCACCTCCTGGGATGCCACCTGTTGGAGGACTTGGCCGGGCCACTTGGATGAGATAGCAGTTGTACAGAGCATCTTTTTTTGTCTTGGGCGAGGTGGAGAGTATTATAATTAGATAAGGATACAGAGTTCTGCTGTTTGGAAATATAGAGGGCAACGATACTGGTTTGGTTACAGTTTGATCAGCAGAAAACAACAGTTTAAATATTACAATGCTAACTAAAATATAAATAATTTTGTTAATTGTGCTGGATTACTCTATAGTAATATGTTTTGAAAGCCACATTGGCTGAGTTGTATTGGTAAGAAGAAATAGAAAAGTATATGCCTACTTGAATATCAGGATTAAGGTTATTCCAGATGAAAGGGGGGAAAGCCCTTTCTGATTTTATTACATAAAGTTCCAGCAAAACTTTGCTCTAAGTTGCAATATCGATTTATTTTATGCCTCTCTGTGTATATGTATGGATACATACATACATACATACAACATCACTTTCTGCCATCGTTCTTTTGGAATGAATGTTCAGACTTAATTTGAAAATTTCTGTATATACATATATTTTCAAAATGTAAAAAAAACACCTGTAATGGGATACAATGATTTACACCTTTGTTGTTTTTGATTCTTGAAAAAACTCTGTTGACATGTATCCAAATAAATCTGCTTCTGAAAGCTGAAACTTTTTCACTGCTATTCGATGCCAATGGCTCGCTCTTATTCCCCATGTCCCCATCTAAATGAAGTGCCCAACCAATTTGCTAATACATGTTTTCTCCAAACAATGTCTACATCCAATTTCTAATCCTTTTCCATCGGCTTTTGCCCTTATGCTGTTTTTACATGCATATTTACCTGACAGTATTCATCACTATATGTAGAGAGATGAGTAAACCTATTTAGCATTACATATTATATGATTGAAAAGGAGAAATATTGATCCAACAGAACTCAAAAGGATGGCTCACATTTCTCTATAATTTTTAGCTTGATGTTAAAATATGCAGTGTAATGAATGAAGAATCACAGATTTAACTAAAATTGTAATTTTATGTTAATTTCTAAGTATTTTAATATTTTTCAACTTCTCAAAAATACAGTCATGTTACAGCTCCCTTACAAAGAATGTATTTTATTATCTTCAATGGAATGCATACACTACCACAAACCCTTATTTTTTACTAAAATATTTCAAATGAAGGTTTTACACACTTAAAAAGTCTTTAAATTTTCACTCTCCCTGCCACAAAAGCAGTGCTTCAGTAAAAGGTATAAATGTGTGCTAAAATCTAAAGACATTGCTTATATACTATACATGAGCACAGGTGCTAATTTACTTTTTCCAATCATATGTAGAAAATATGGCAGGGTTGTAAGATCACAGGTTTAACAGAAATCATAATTTCATACTTATTTCCAAAAGCAGCACAAATAGACTCTTTCCCCACATTATGAAAAATATACAATTTTATCACTTTACAGTCATGCGCTTTGTTTGAAAAACAAAATCAGTACTTTTTTCTCTATTCCAGTTTCTAAAAAGGTAAAAGGTCACTTTAAAACATTGTTTATTTTTAATTGCTATCTTTTGGGTAAACATTTGCCTTTTAAACAAGTTATGTTCTTTTACCAAAAAGGGCAAAGTGCACCTGGATTTTATCCAATTGCCATATTTTTTCCCCAAGAAAAGCAACCAGTTGCTTAAAAATAGAGCAGTCCGAAGGGAAAGAACCAAACAGGAATTTTGTTTTGAAGTTGGTATAGACTGAATGCTTCTACATTGTAGGAGTATAAAAAACTTTATGAAGCAGGTAGGTAATGAACATTATTAAATGGGGGTGGGAAAATGAATATTGATACTCCAGCATTGTATTTCAACTTACATTTCCTTCTACATTAATATTCAGAGTGCATTTTTCCTTTTGAAATTACTCATGTTTAGCATATCAGTCATGCACTATTAAACAGCCCTCTCTAAGACAATTGTTTGCCCTGGGGATGATGGGAACTCTTATATAATTCATATGGACAGTGCAGTAGATTACGAAGTTATACTGTAAAGTAAACCATTGTCCAAGGAAAACAATTTTAGCTTATTTCAAGCTAAAAAGAAAATAGCAATTAAAAAGTACACATAGCACTGCATCTGTAGAGTCTATAGTTTGTAATTTGCATATATTTGGAAGTACTGCATTTTCATCTAAAAAATTTCACTTAATACCATAGTGGAGTTACAAATCTGGAGGACTTTGCAATTTATTCATGTTATTTGTATGGTTTGGTTCCACAAACATGTAATATTCACTTTAGTATATTACTAAATACCGAGTACTTTTCATTTTATTTTGGCATGTTGGGTCATCTATACCTCACCTTGGTTTTGATTTCCCTGATGTGTTCAAAGCATCTGAACGTGCTTTTGAAATAAATCAAAATTCAGATTTTTTTCTTCAGCTTTTAGGTTTCCCAGTTGATTGGCATAATTCCACTAAAATAACAGATTGAGCTGTTATGCCTGTTACATACTCAAGTACATGAAGCCACTCATCATTATTATCATAATTAGTCATATAGCCAACCAGATGTTTAGACTGGATTTGGCATTTTTGCCAATCTATTGAGTATTATTTATTATTATTTCCTCATGTGGATTGTACCTGCACCTCATCATCATATTGGAAGCTGTTCAAATGTACAACGGCAACAGAATAAAAAAATCCAACACCTAAGAGAATGTCTACTATCCTTTTCATCTTACATCATTGCTCTATGGAACTCAAAAGCAGCATATTTGGAAGTTCTCAAGACAGACTCACAGGCAGGCACCAATCACATATGTATTCGGACCAGATCATGATTTTGGCATAACATAATATGAATTATGAACCCAGTTATTGAGATATATAAATCATGATTTATTGCTTGATGTGTGAAGCTAATTTATTCAATAAGCAAATATAACTTGTTTCAGAACATGAATTTTCCTCTCGACTTAAAAATACTTTGTTGTTTTAGAGGCCGGCCGCAGCCATCATTAACCTGATTCAACAGATCAACCAATCAAACCAATATAAAACTTAAAATACTGGAATTAACTGTCAAGAATATAGAATAAAAGAGAAACTGATAGCCAACTAATAACAGCACTTATAACTTTTGTTAAGTGATAAGCTTTTTTCATGAAATGCATGAAAAAAGCTTATCACTTAACAAAATGCCAAGTTGTCAGCAAAGTGTTCCAATAAATTATGAGATTTTTCTTTGCACATGATGCATACACTCAACTTGAATTCTGACAGACTTATTTCTGCAGGGGGAGGGACGTGCTCCATCTGCAGTAATGAGAACACTTGAATGGCCACTATAGGGAATAATGTCTATTTTCAAATGTTAGAAATTCCACTGCTTTTAATTCAGCTAAATCGAAATATTCATGTCCTAACTTCAATTAGTTATACACAGGGAAGAATATGTGAGGGTTGATGTCTAACGTGTGAATTTCTTAAAATGAATTAACTGCAGTAACCTATTGAAAGGCCTTGGTGGGAAATAGAACCTAGAGCAGATAAATTGTATACATTAACTTTGTTTATCAGTGCTGCAGTAATGAGGTTAGCAAGGAACCATGCATTTAGTAGGCACATGCATGGGACCACAACTCACTGCACTTTTGTGGCATTGGACCACCCTTGTTTCCAAGCATTTAGTTACTTTAATTATTCCATTGCATTTTAGACGACAAATACAATTTGTATGCTGCAAACCAAACTATTGGTTGTTTGGACCACTTCTGATGATCTGAAAACTTCTTTTAATAGCCCACCCAAATTCTCTGATAATATTCACATTAATTATAGATCCTTGAAAACTTGATTTGTTCAAATTCTAAGTTTGTATTTTAAATTACTTAAGGAACAGGGAGGTTTTCACTGATACCTTTGCCCATAATGAGACAAAAAGAGAAAAAGGAAATTCACAATTTGCTCCTTAAGAGTACCAGGTGGTTGAGATGACAAAAAAAAAACCTCTCCAAGTGGCTCAATAACTAGGTATAGAATGGACTTGCAAAACCAAAAAGGCAGGCTGTAATGAGAAGGAATAAACTTGATCAGATAAAATAAATCTGAATTAAGGGCATAATCTGTAATTGGAGTAATCACCTCAGACAGGAGCCTTTCTAGTTCTCACAAAGATAAAGGAGGGAAGAGGAAAATCTTTCAGCCTTGCAAGACTTGGTTGCTATAACCTTTTAATACAATTAGTATTAGCATTCAAAATTCTGGTTTCCTAGTCTTACCTACCTTGAAGAGATGACACAGGCAGAAAGAGATCAAGAAGAAAAGAAATATAGTCTTTCTGAAAGAGGTACTTGAGAGAGATACTGAAACTTGAATAGTGGACTATCTAGGTGAGTTCTTAATTTAAAAAAAAGATTGAAAATAAAGAGAATTCAACAAAATATACATCCAAGTAAATGAACAATAATCAAAGGTCTATGAAACCAGATTGCCAAAGGTGAAGTTGTAGCATATTGAAATTCCACATTTCTACACAAGCAGCATTTAATTTACAGTTTTCTCTTTGTCAAATGATATTACACAGCTTGGATCCAGTGGCCAGTTAAGTGTTGCACTATACGGTTTTAGGAAATTTACAATTATCAGATGAAATGAGATTGGGGAGGGGGGGAAATGATTACAGTTCAAACGAAGATTGGTTTGGTTGATCAGCAGCAACAACAACATGAATTCTCATGACAACCATTTCCTGATGTAATTTAAATGATTCTTCTTCTATATCTTCTCCAAATACTGTAACCAGGTCTGTATTCCCCCACTTACTTCTAAGATACCATGTCAATATTATTTTACCTAAGGGGCCATGATTTTTTTTAAATTTAGTATATTAAAAAGACAAGGCCAAAAGGGACATTGCAGGAACTGTTTCGCATATTATATTTTTCTAATGTGGAGTTAAGGTCAAAATAAGCAAAAATCACAACAGTGGAACGATCCTCTCCCTTATATATATCTGTATATCTATATATATATATACTGGAGGTTAATGCAAAGGAATGAAGGACTTATGCATCTGTAGCAACAATGTGAAGATTTGCAGAGCACTGGTTCAGTCATACAACTGCCTACTGCCTTCTCAGGGAGTATCTTATCTAAGAACAGGCCAAAATCTGTAATTGGTATTGACAAGGCTCATGTGCTTCTAGTAATTGGGTAGAAAAAAATGGTCAATGCCAGGTATAGATTTTGGCCAGCTCTTAAATCAAACACTTCCCATGAACTCACCTCCCTTTTTCTTCTTAACTGCTCATTTACTTACTTCTGTGAAGCCTACTTGCAACCTTTCCCGCAGGAAGGATGAAGTATGCAGAGATGCTCATTTCTTGCTACTCTTCCTCCAAGGAGAGGTAAGCAGCAAAGAAGCAGTGAGAACGTTTAAGGTGCAGGACAAAAGATGCTGAGCAAATAGCTCAGGTCTGAGATCTGCTGCTACTGCTACAGTTTCACCCAAACTGAATCACTCAAAACTAGTGAGCCACCAAGTTAAAGGCAGCCTCACAATTACAGATTATGGTTTGTCAGATTCTTGACGATCCAGAATGGGTTGCTAGAATATTCAAAGCATAGCCCAATAAAAGTTGCTTGCACCTCAGATTCGTCCCTTTAAAAATAAAATCTAACCCTACAATCTCTGACAAAACGTCTCTCAACCCGACTTGGACAATGACTAAGTTAGGTCCTCATGAATTCCTTGGTATTTTCTAAAATCATACAACAGAGAAGCCTTTTTCAGACAAGTGTCCAACAGCTGCAACTCCAATAATTTCTAGTCATCATGCCGGGATTGGTGGGAGTTGCTGCCAAATTGGGGAAGACTGCTTTGGGCAGCCACTACTGCCATGCAATTCCATGGGTAGGCTAAAATAAGGCAGTGGAACTGCTCAGAGTTCTTCTTTTTTTATGTTTAATATTCTACCTAGAAATCATCGAGAGTCAAGAATGTATATATGACCATACGGGAAAGTGGGGATTTCATTACAATACAAATGACAGAGATTGGCCACGAGAGGGTAGTCATTAACCCATGTATCATTGTTCTGGATCAGGACAGCCCACAAGCTAGGCCTTTAGCTGCCTTATTTACACTATGGACACAGTTAAAAGGAAATGGGAGGAAGGGATAATGCTGGCAGCCAGAAGCAAGGAAGTTCCTTTGCCTCAGATCCTTTTCACTTCCAGTCTTGCAGCTTGAGGTGCTTATAAAGGACCCTTGAACTGGTTTCCTGAAAGATGTTGCCTGATTGATGGTTTGGAGCTTGCTGCATCACCTAGTTTTCGCCAGACAACCTAAGAACAAGAAAAAAGACAAAAGTACAATGTGTAAACAGGAATCAAGTTTTCCAAAAACAGAGCTGCCGGAAAACCTGCAGCTATTGAGGTCTGGTAATACCTTGTTGTTACACTAGGAGGCATCCAGGTCCTAACATAATTTTAGCCTTCAGGGTGTTTTTAAATAGTAATTTTACTGAACGTTACTATTGAAAAAGAACTAATACTAAAAAAATAAAAAGTAAAAATAGCGCAAAAAGAAAAAAGAATATAGTAAAGAGAGAGAGAAAAAGAAATATACAAAGAAATGACCTCTCTTGATAACAATTATAAACAATTTTCAGTGTAATTTAACCTCCTCGGTTAAAAAACAAGAAATTATTTTCCCATATCTCAGCCCTTATCTATAAATAAATCTTTAAAGCCTTGTTTTTCAATCCTAGTCAGCAAAATTCACCAAAGGGAATTAGAGATAATATATTTATTTTAAACTTGGTCAAATAAAACAACTTCATATTCATTTATTTTACTTTAACAATCTTGATTTTTGTATAGTCCTTCCCTTTAGTTTAGCAACAGCATTTTCCCATAGGAATATTTATCATTAGTTTCAGATTTGTCCCTGAATCCCTGATCTAACTCTTTAGTTTTGAGTGCTCATTTTGGTAAAGTGTCCTAACATTAGATATGTCTCAGTAAACCAGGAACTAAATTAGACAATTTGATCTGGTACTACATCAGAAAATTAATCTAAGTTGAATTTACTGTTAGGAAAAGCTTCTAGCAAAATTGCAAATAATGTTCCACATCAATTATTAATAACAAAAATTGGTGGCAAAACATTACATGGATCTCTGATATTTAATTCTCTTGCCTTATAAAATCCCTGAACGATTAAAAGACACAAGAGCAACTTTAGGGTTGATTCCAGGGCTTTGTGGTAGTGGTTTGAAAAACCTGTGTAGCAATTCCTCCCCAGGAGAAAGTTTTGATCCTGGCCAGGAAAAAACATGATCATTTGGGAGGCTGCATTACTATTAATTGTTCTGACCAGGGGGCAGCTTCCAACTCCTGTTTTTATTATGCAGAGTACTATTGTCAGAGTCTCCTTCAAGTTGGAAGACTCAAGAGCACAAATGCCGTTCTTGGGAACTGGGGAGCACTGAGACTGACTCCTCCAATAATCATCCAGAATAGGTGCAGGATAAATCTGACATTCTGAGCAACCATCCAGCCCAACAATGTGCTGCAAATCCTGATTCCTCAAGAAGTTACACCCCCCTCCCTTAACTTTTGTTGATTCCTTGAAAAACAAAAGTGGTAAAGTCCTTAACTGATCCTCATGTGCAACAGTGTATGCCACTGCAACAACCAGAAACTGCCTGTTCCATTAGGAAGTACTCCACTCTCAGTACCATGCTTTCATGTCTCTGGATCCCACTGCTATCTGAAACTCCCAACCAGGCTGGCTGACTAATGGTACCTTTCTATGATGCATAAACTTTGGGACTGCTCTTTGACTACGTTTACCATGCTCTGCCGCGAACTGCCACAGATAAGACTTCCCTATTTAGCATTACCAGTGAGTGCAAGCAATTGCACATTCCAATGCTCTGCCTGCCGAAGCCAGTAAACATTTGCAAGCTTGAAAGTAAAATAGTTCACAATCCACCTCCAAGTACGAGTTCAACCTGAAACAGGGCAAGTACAGAATCATCAAAAGCTTTGGAGGTCCTCACAGAAGCTAGGAGTTAGGAAAGCATTTCCATGGTATGCATGCATGCCATATTTTTCAGAGTATAAGACGCACCTTTCCCCCCCCAAAAAAGAGGGTGAAAATCTGGGTGCATTTATACACTGAATACAGCATTTAGGAGGCCTGCAAAGTGCTCCTGGGGGCTTGGAAAGGCAAAAACAAGTGAAAAACAGGCCACTTTTTGCTTGCTTCTCCCCACCCTGTCCCCAGGAGCACTTTCCAAGCCCCCAAAAGCATATGCATGCCCTGTTTTTTGCTTGTTTTTGGCTCCACCCAGCCCCCAGAAGTACTCTACAAGCCTCCTAAAGGCTATGCATGCTCTTTTTTTGGCAAAGAACGGGCCCGTTTTTGCAAAAAATGGGGTGGTTTTTGCTCATTTTTGCCCCCAGGAACACTTTGCAGGCATCTCAAACTCTCTGCATGCCACAAAAAATGAGGTATGCAGAAAGTTTGGAAGGTCTGCAGAGTGCAAAAAAAAATTTTCTTAATTTATCTCTTCAAAATCTTGGTGCATCTTATACTCTGGTGCGTCTTATACTCCGAAAAATACAGTAATATTTTTGTGCTCCTTTCTTAAATCCAGCATTTGGATTATCTTATTTGGGTGTTTGTACAAGTATTCTTATAAACCAGCAGTTGACCCTGGTTGGGAATCATGTGGTTCAAAGCTCACATATGGGAATTTTAAACATCCCCAAGTTCCAGATACATCTGGCTAGACAATGTTCCTGTGCTCAGTAAACCCATTTCAAAAGAAAACAATAAACAAGGAAATGTCAGCCGCATTCCTGCCAAATAGTTTGTCATTGCAACTTTCAAATAATATACTTCTTTTTAAAAAGTTGAGCAAAGGAAACTTGTTAAGGTGTGGCACATTCCATCCATTTGAAACGATCATTTTGGTGGTTGTGTAAGTAAAGTATTCCGCAGTTCTTCATATCCTTAAGGGGATTAAATACAGTATTTGCAAGAGCTAATATTGTGCACTGATTTTGAAAATTGCTTTGGTTTAATGGAGGACAGAAAACTTTTTGGGGACTGTCTTTGAATATATTTTGCTCTGTCAAGCAAGGAATAAGCAGCATTTTTTTACACATCAAGTGTAAAGAAAAGCATAGTTTTGTGTGTATTGTTTTTGTTCTTGGTTCTGTGCCATGACACTGACATTCTACAAAGTTATAATGCTCACATCCTACAAGTGTTAGTCATTTCCCTATCAACAATGTCTTGTTTTCTTTAATTGCAGTAGGACAGGATGGGTCTCAAGAATAATGGTTTCTATGGGTGATGGCCATCATTGTGTGCTTACGCCATTTGAATTTTCTGAAAAGCACACCCACGATATAGTAGTTGACGGGAATGGGTACAATCTAAATAAATTACAATAAATCTTACCCAGACTTCCTCAGGGTTGGACACCATGAGATTTATGTGCAATCAAGAGCCACAGTACTGAGCAGATTGCTACAATTCACTTCACCTATATATATTGCAGCTAGGCCTGAAATTGTACCCATCACTTTAAAAAGGTGTGTTTGTCTTTTAAAACACACCCCTTTGCTCTTTTCTTAATAGAAAAAGGACCACTTTTAAATTCCACAAGCAATTTGATATGTTTGATTATGGAGAATTAAGGATTACTTTGGATTACAGTGCAAACCTTTAGCCTATACAAGTATTGCTTGGTATACAATCACAATAGGGACCAGAAAATTTATTGTTAAGCGGCACAGTCATTACTGCACCTGATTTTACAGTTTGGGGGGGGGGGGGTTGCTGTGGTCATTAAACAAGACATGCAACTGGCAACTTGCTACTTTCTCTGCCGGCTTCTCCATTGGCTTTGGTTGTCAGAAGCCAGCAGGGAAGGTTGTAAATGGCAATCAGGTGACCACTGAACAGTAAACCATCATAATGCAACACAGTTTCTAAGTGCCCAAACCATGATCATAAGACCTTAAGGTGGCTGCCATAGTTGTAAGTGTGAAGACCAGTTATAAGTTGCTTTTTTCAGCACTATTGTAACTTTGAATGGTCGCTAAACAAATGATTGTAAGTTGAAGACTACCAGTAGAGCGCAGAAACACACACACACTGCAGTTTACACACACACCCTTCTTCCTCTGGTTCCAAAATGAGCTATTTACCATTTGCAGATGGCATCTCTTTACAAGGGAGTCTTCATCTTAAGGCCAGTCTGCTGTTGAGGCAGTTTAAAACTAGGAATGGGATACTTATCATTGCAAAGGAGAAGAAAACCATCTCTGTTCTAACTTTCCATGTTGCACGGAGGAGAGGCCACAAGTCTCCTGCATCTGCGGCTGTTTGGCTGTAAAAGACAACAGCCTTTCCTGGCAACCAAAATGTGCCTGGCTTCCTGGGTTTGGCACGAATCTCTACCTCCATCATCCTACAAGACAGCTACTTTGCCAGCCTAGATTCGGAGGTGCAGCAATTTCCCAAAGGATGGAGGAAGGTACATTGCAGGAATGTGGGGAAAGTCCAAAGAGACAAGGAATGGGACTATTGTCTCTTCTCTTCATCCCGTTTTACACAGTGAGATGTGTGATGTAGGCTCTCCTAAACACTACTGTATTTTTCAGAGTAGAAGACACACCTTTTTCCCTCAAAAAAAGAGGCTGAAAATCTGGGTGCATCTTATACACTGAATACAGCATTTTTGCCTCCAGAAACCCCACCCCCTTCACCAAAATGGCCGTCCATAGCCTTAAGGAGGCTTACACAGTGTTCCTGGTGGCTGGGGAGGGCAGTAATGAGCAAGAAATGGGCCGTTTTTTGCTTAATTTGCGCCCCCCCCCCAGCCACCAGGAGCACTCTATAAGCTTCATAAAGGCTATGCATGTCCTTTTTTGACAAAAAATGGGCCCGTTTTCGTGAAAAATGGGTCATTTTTTGCTCATTTTTGACCCTCCCCCCAGGAGCATGCTACAAGCCTCCTAAAGGCTATTCATGCACTTTTTTGAGGGGGAAACTGGCCAGTTTTCGTGAAAAACTGGACGTTTTTGGGAGGTCTGCAGAGCGCAAAAACTTTTTTAAAAAATTTGCCTCTCCAAAATATGATAATTACAAAAGGCAAGCGGAGCATTCATCCATAGCCACATTCAGATCAGCATCACAATGTCTATTGATGCTACCTATCTGGATGCTAGAAAACAAAGCAGAGGCACAGGAAAAATAACAAAACAGCACAGGCAAAACACTGGATGATTCATGGTAAAAGTGCATGTCTCATTTTGAAACTGTCAGCCAATCTGCTTGAGTGTAAGCCATTTCTTAAAGTAACAAGAAGTAGAGAACATGGCACTCTACACTCTCAGAAATCATTTGTTACAGTACCCATTTATTGGTAGTTTGTGTGATTAGTGTCATGGTTCTATTTCATAGTTTTTGTTTAGTATCTTAATATGTTTTTGGGGAGATGGAGACAGATGGTTTGGACAGAGTCATACACAAGCAGGTCAAAATAACATTGATGTTTTTTTCTCCATGTCTTTAAATTCTCCTGTCTTTTCTTATGCTACTGGTCTTTACTCTCTTTCTACTGTACTCTCTTTCATCTTTTACCTTTACCTTTTTCTGGTTATTTGTTTATGTTTCCTTACTCTGAGGCTGTTTTCAGTCAGTTTTGATTAAGAGGATGAGATTCGAATCTCAGCCCTTAGTTTTCCACAGGGATAGATGCTCTCTCAGCTCCCATTTACCATCTACATGAAACTGCTGGGTGAGATCAACAGTCATCATTGGAGTAAGATATCATCAGTATACTAATGATACGCAGTTGTACATTGTTGTTAAGGGGTGCTGCAACTGCCCTTTTGCAGTGCCCAAAAACTCTTGAGTTGTGGATGGGGAGCAACAGACTAAAACTGAACCCTGGCGAGATGGAGTGGCCTTTGGGTTTGAAGCTCCTTGGTTCTTGGGGAATGACTATTGTTGGTCATGGATAGGGTTGCATTGTCCTAGATAGACCCAGTGTGTAATCTGGGGATTATTCTGGACTCGTGCTTGAGGAACAGGTGGCAGTCATACCCTGGAGAGCCATGCACAATTTCAACTTGTATGACAGTTAACCCATTCCTGGCTCTCCTCACAGTCATGTCCTAACAACCTCCTGTTTGGACTACTGTAATGCACTCTACATGGGGCTGCTCTTGAAAATTATCTGGAAGCTTCAGTTATTCAAAATGCAGTATAGTTCTATACAAATCAAGATTTGAACATGTATCATCTCTTTTGCATTGGTTATTTATCTTCTTCCAAGTGCAATTGACAATACTGGGTTATCACTTTTAAAGCCCTAATGGCTTGGGGCCCAGTCATTGAAGGACTGTTTCTCCCCAGTTACCCAGCCCACCAGAGCAGCAAGGCAAGGTATGCTGAGGGTCTCATCTTATAAGATCAGAAAAGGGGCTTCTTTGTGATGGCTCCCTCCTTTTGGAATACCATTCCCTCATAGATAAGATTGGCCACTACCTTGTTACTTTTTCTGGAAGCCTCTAAAAATGTGGTTTTCACAGTGGGCCTAGGGATTCCATGGTAGATACGGACCCAATCAAATGGCTGGGGTGACTGTGTGGTCATCACCATTGGGCCAGGTGAGGGTTTATGGGCTTTTACATGGTGATATTTTGATGTTGTAAGATGCCCAGAGTCACTGTGTATGAGTTGGGCAATCGTGACAAAGGTCTTAGAAATGATCATTTAGTATCCCTTTTAACAGATAAAAACAATTCAGACTTCAGTCCAATGAAATTGGGTTCCTTGTAAGTGTGTTGACCAGGAAGTTTAGCAGTTTTTGCCCAACACAACTAGAAGACACATATTTGAAGAATACTGGTATACAACCTTACTTGAAAATTAATACCACTGAATTTAATAGGATTTCCTTGATTAGATATATCTAGGACTGCATTGTCACTTGTTTTGAAACTTGTTTTTTTCTTCAGATTGTGAAGACAACAATTAAATAAGTCTGCACAGACAGAACAGATCCTACAAGATATTGAACAACATCAACACCACAACTAGAAGTGAACAGCTAACACATGAAAGACTGTGAAAATGGATTCATTACATTGCACATTTCACGAACAATTGCTTTCTCCTTTTCACTCAGGTCTTCTTCATAGTTTTCTTGTATCTGCCTGTCCAAATTCTCATGGACTTCAAGGACCTATAGACAAGCACAATGGAGATGAAATTATAAAATATGTCACATCGTGATTCATTACAGCCAAAACAGAACAAAACCTCACAACACACAGAGAGAGATAAAGAGAGAGAAAGAAAGAGAAGGGATAAAAACTGAAAAGATTAGAATGCACCAATAAAATATGATCAAAGTTTTTCATCCACATGCCATGTAACTCTAAACTTAAATTAGTGATCAGCAGGTAGGAGATCCAGGAAAGAACATAATTGATATTTAACGTTAGATAAACATGTACACATCAAACACATTTTATTGGGTTCTACTGATATAGCTAAGACATTATGTACATCCCAGCGCTGGGGGAAAAAACAATAAAACACACAAGATTTCAAGATGTGCTGATAATGAATTAAGTAGACCATGATTTAACTCAGTTCCTATATTGCTCCTGTTGAAAATTATTTCAATGAATAAAGTTCTTTATCATTGTATAAATATTTGGAAAATACCAAGAATGGGGCTTCCTCATGGAAAATCTAAGGCTTGGTAGTAAAGCCCATACATTTGCTACAATCTTTTCCCAGGAGACATTTGTGAACCCAGGAGAGCTTCCATCAGTCAGTACAGCATAGTCTTCTTTAACCTGGCAACTCATTTGTATTGGGATCAAAATATCTACAATTTTCAGCTAGTTTCAAGACATCTGGAAAGAAGTTTGTAAAAGACAAACCTAGTGCTAAGCTAGGTAGAAAAAAAAAGGAGTTTTCTATGTTTTCACACTCAAATCATTTTCTCAGGATTTTAATCACTTCTGAATGGAAACTTTGACTAGTTTGATGATAACCTCATACTCTCTGACTGGCTGAGATACTAACTACTTCCACAAAGGAGAGAGATAATATTCATCCATTTCCCCTGAAGTCTGATTATTCCTTAAGTTCCCATAGGAATAGATGCAAATGGGATTGCATGAGAAGGGTACTGAGCTGATGAAAGAGAACCAGCCAAGCGCTTGTTCTTGCCAGCAGAAACAAGCTGGGTGATACATTAAGGGAATAAATATGTTTCTGCAATTTTTGTTATACCAATCCTATTACTCTATTATAAACCCAACCACTAGATTTTTTTTAAAAAAAAGCTATTGAAGAATTTTACAAAATAGTAAAAATTATCCAAATTGAGAAAAAGAGAAAAGAGTAAAGAAAAATGTGTGTAAAGAAGAGAAAAAGGAAAAAAAAAGAAGAGTCTCCTGATCTTTATAGCAGTTACAAATACATTTATTTTCCCTTTTTAGGGTTGCATCATCATTCCCTTCTTTGTCATATTTACCCTTTCTAATCATCCAATTCATAAATCACCAGTTCATTTTTTCTATTTTCAGTAAAAAAAATCATAAATGGTTTCCAGTCAAATATATGTAGGATTACAAGGAACCATTTCTATAAATTCTGTCATTTTTTACCAACCATTCCCCTCTTGTAGGGATTTCCAAATCTTTCCATCTTTGTGCATATTTCTGCATATTGTTCAACTCACAATGAAAAAAAAATCTTGTTGCAGCTGAATGTTAATTGTTACAATCCTTTATATCATTATATGCTTTTGGACTTAATTTTTTTTTAGCTTTTTTTACAAACCCAACATGTGTGATAAAATCACCCTTTGTGTCTTCCACATTTCCAACATAAATGTGAAGTATCTTTATACATTCTTGATAATCTTTCTCATGCCATGTACCAACAATACATCATTTTGTAAAAGTTCTTTTTTAAGTTTACATGAAGTAAAATTCAGTCCTTTCTACCACATTAGTCTTTCTATCTCTCTCTCTCTCCTCCCTCCCTCCCCCCCTCTCTTTGTATAAGGTCCACTTCTGAGAAAGTGCCCATTTTGTGATTCTAACTTGTCATTGAAAACATATTGCTTATATTTACTTATCAATGATCAGAAACATTTCTCTAGAAAGCATCAATTCACAGAATCACACCTCTTCCCTCCAGGTGATTTGGCCTTGAAATATGTCTTAAAGATGAATACTGTACATATATGGGAAGTAGAAAGCAGAGACCTCCTACAAGACAATGGAAAACATCCCGTTGCTTTTGAAAAAGTCAAACACCTAAAATGTTATCTACAGAGGCAAACTAGACCTTCTTGCCTTGACAAGTACCTTCCACAATAGCACTACATCATCTTGTGTAATCAGGCAAGGAAAGGACACTGCAGGTGTCCTTTTCTTTGGGATATTAAAAGGGCAGGAAATTGGAGCCAGGAATTTTGGTTGGTAGCATCTACTAGTTATCATCTGACATTTGGATAGTTCCCTGTTCACAGATTTGATGGAAGATTGTGCTCCTCTGGTGAATATTTGGAGTTTTCAAGAGCTTTTTTAAAAAAAACATTTTTTAGTTTTGTCATTGAATTGATCATAGGATACTTTGTTTTTATAATTCTATGTGAGTACCCCAGAATCTATTGGATTAGGGCAAGATATAAATTCTATAACAAATGAATACATTCCGGTTGCAAAACCCTGTATGACTTTCCTTGGGTTTCAAAATGAGGATAACATTGCAATCAATTTTGATTCAAATCCACGTAACAATGTGTGTAAAATATACTTTCCAAAATTGCATGCCATTTTTCCATGATATAACTGCACATTGATTGCTTAGAATTAGACCTGTACTGTAATTCCTTTTTCCTGCTTATTTTTAAATCCTCAATTACAAAACTGGGTCATTTGCTTACTTAGCTTAACCTACTTTAGAAACCGTATAACTCACTAGCTTAACTGACATTACGATCATTGTTTGCATGGCTTAAACTAATTCAATCTGTTGCTTTCCTTTTTTTGATGGGGAAGGATACAAGGAAAAACAAGAGGGATTTAGTGACAAATAAAACTAGATCTTAAACGAAAAGGAAATAATTAATTATTGATCCAAGTGGGTGCAGACTGTGCTGCTAACTCATTTGGTCACTATATGTCTGCCATACACTCAATTATGTGGACAATCAAAGCTCGGTCAGAAATGGCACACTGGGAACCAACAACTGACTGCTCTTGGAGAATAAATGAACCAAGCAAATTGAGATGGTTTGATTAATAGTTGCTGGTTATCCAATCTGAGAAAGTCTGCCATGTTTTATTACCATCTCAAAAGTCTTTCCTCATATTTCATTTATTAGAAATACAAAGCTCTGAAATAGCACTTTTGCTTCTTTTGCTGTCATATCCTATTGCATAGTATTGCCATTATTTATAATATGAATGACAGCACATTTGGGGGCAAAACTTTTAAGAGATGGAATACTGTTAAGATTTCCCCACTCTATATTTCAGTAGTTTCTTCCACTCTGATGTCCTTCAGGTTCCAACACTCTAGAGGACATTACATGGCAAAAGCTAGCAAAGGATATCAGTGGCTTTTGAAGTAACTATTCTTTGTGCCAGAATGGAAAATACGACTTATTGCACTCACAAATATATACATACCTTCATAGCATGTACCACTGCTTCAGGTTTCTGGCTTAGAGGAATATATCCAACTTGAGGAGTAGCAGCAGCAAAATCAGGAGTCATTCGAAAGGGACCCTATCAAAATATCAAAAGAAATAAATCCTTATACTATATAGCTTTGTAACCCCTACTTTAAGTTCTTCTGTAGTCACATATCCCTAACAAATCAAAAAAAATTAGTGTGGTTTGTTGCTGTTTTGGATAAAATTCCTGAAAATACAGTGAACAGCCAAGAAAATAAACAAACGGATCATCAAACAAATCAACACAAAGTTTTAACTCAAGGCACAAATGATCAGGGTCAATTATGTGAAATATTGCATACTTCAGTCACATTGTGTGAAGACCCAGCTCTCACCATCACCATTAGCCACCATTTCACATTTCCTGCTGCTTTGGCCTAGGGAGATATTTCCACTGTAATTGATTCCCATGATTGCTAATGCTATGGTTTCAAATGTTGGCTTATTCTGGAATGTAAGGGTACTACAAGTTCTTGTATAATGAACTGAGGACTTCTTGAAATCAAAAGAATTGAGTCTTTTCATAAGCACAAACAGGAGATGAATGGTGTTTCTGAATTAGTCCAAAATATGATGTGATGCTAACACCAGAACACAAATGAAAACATCTATTGGCAACTCATTAAAGAGCAGTTGCACAACCCTAGAAATAGTCACAGCCATCTTAATACTGTATATAGTACTGATGATGCTTCAAGTACAACTGCACTGGTTTTAAGTTAGAGAAGTATTTCTTAACCTTGGCAATTCCCCAGCATGGAGGATCCTAAAGTTGATAAAGTTGATAGCTGATTTAAAGAATCCCTTCATAAACATCTTGATTTGAAACAAAATATTGTGACTCAATGACAGCAAATGAAAACCACCATATTTTTCAGACTATAAGATGCTCTGGACTATAAGACGCACCTAGCTTTTGGGGAGGAAAACAAGGGGTGGGTAATCTCACTACTATTGTTTAAACATTTAAAAGTATTGAAGTGGCATAAAGTATTGCTGGATGTATGAAATTCTAGAGCAGTGTTTTTCAGCTTTACTAACTTTAAGATATCTGGCTTCAATACTCAGAATGCCCATGCTGGCTTTAGAATTCTGGGAGATAAAATAAACACATTTTAAAATTGCCATGGTTGAGAAACACTGCTTTAGAGTAACATCATGAGGTATAACAATATGAGAAGAAGCATAAAGTTTAAGACACACATGATAGTAATGTAATGAATTATAAACAAATCTCATTGCAGAACTATTTGCCTAATTTAGATATCGAACCTATGTATCCATCACCTTAATCCTAGGTTGTTGTTTTTTAAAATTTATATATAAATTTGATCTTCCTCCCATATTTGGGCATACCAGGGGTTGTGACTTTAAATAAATACCTTTCACCCTGGCCTGGCTGATAAGGAGTCGAGCTCTGTAGCTCAATGGTTAACACATCTGCCTAAGAGGCAATAGAGCACAGGTTCGATTCCCAGCAAGGGTATGGCTAGCTGATGAGAGCTAAATAGCTTGAAATAGATCTATACTAGTCTCCCTTTATTTATTTATCAGCATAAATATAACAAATGTAACAAAAAGGCAACAGTAAAAAAATATTGGGTTTCTGTCTGGATGGTCTCTTGTGACGAGCCGAAGGACAGAGAGTGGAAGTGTGACCTTCCTCCCATATTTGGGCATACCAGGGGTTGTGACTTTAAATATATATATATATATATATATATATATATATAACAAATGTAACAAAAAGGCAACAGTAAAAAAATATTGGGTTTCTGTCTGGATGGTCTCTTGTGACGAGCCGAAGGACAGAGAGTGGAAGTGTGACCTTCCTCCCATACTTGGGCATACCAGGGGTTGTGACTCTAAGTATATACCTCCCACCCTGGCTGGCTGATAAGGAGTCGTTCTCTGTAGCTCAAATGGTTAACTCCCTGCCTGGGAGGCAATAGAGCACAGGTTCGATTCCCAAAAAACTTGGGTATGGCTAGCTGATGAGAGCTAAATAGCTTGAAATAGATCTATACTAGTCTCCCTTTATTTATTTATCAGCATAAATATAACAAATGTAACAAAAAAGGCAACAGTAAAAAAATATTGGGTTTCTGTCTGGATGGACTCTTGTGACGAGCCTAATGACAGAGAGTGGAAGTGTGACCTTCCTCCCATACTTGGGCATACCAGGGGTTGTGACTCTAAGTATATACCTCCCACCCTGGCTGGCTGATAAGGAGTCGTTCTCTGTAGCTCAAATGGTTAACTCCCTGCCTGGGAGGCAATAGAGCACAGGTTCGATTCCCAAAAAACTTGGGTATGGCTAGCTGATGAGAGCTAAATAGCTTGAAATAGATCTATACTAGTCTCCCTTTATTTATTTATCAGCATAAATATAACATATATATATATATATATATATATATATATATATATATATATATATATATATATATATATATATATATATATATATATATATATATATATATATATATATATATATATATATATACATACATACATACATACACACACACACACACACACATACATACATACATACATACACATATACATATACATATATACATACACACACACACACACATACATACACATACACAAACACACAAGATTTCTCAATTGAGCATGAGTTACACAAGAATCATTTTGCAATAATACTTTATAATAACTCCTAAATACACTACAATTCTAAATACCGAATATCTGTATTCCTTGTAATAGTTATCTTTTTTCCAACTTATGAAAGCCACTGTTTTTCTTTGGCCCTCATTTTAACATGTTTGCGACATTAACAGCAGCTTGTGGGCGACTTAAACCATTTTTCCTCACCCCTTCCCATGTATGCACACATGTATATGCACACGCATATACACACACACACAATAAAATCCTTGACTGTTATGCTATGATTGAAGAATGTGTTTGTGCCAAATGGAACCTACGATTAAATTAAAGGCTAAAATTAGATCTAAAATATGCTAAAGGCTAATTGTTATTTTTAGGTCAGGGCATATGGGTAGAGACCAAGAAATTTCTGAACACTTTCTTTAACCATTTCCACTACATGAGAGGAAAAGGTAATCACTAAAGAAGAACCTTCTGTGAGGTCATTCTGGTAAGATGTGTTCTTGACAAAACCTATGCTAGGCATGTGTAATGGCAGCGTTCTTTTCTAAATGCTTGCTGACATTTTGCTTGACAATCTATTGCCCATTGCAGTCATTAAATATATTGATCTGTAGCCTCTCTTCTTTTGTCCATTGAACTTTGGAATTTTTTGCACTTCTCCAGACTTCTAGAGGGGTGGTTTTTTTTTGGGGGGGGGGGAAGGTTGAAGATTATACTCTGTGGTTCCGAAATCATTTATACCAGATGCTTCAGGCATCTAGAATTTGACAGTCCTCTGGCCTTGAATTGGATTATGTTCTTACTGTATTTTGATCAGTCCTGAGCTGCCTTCTCGCCTGCTTTAATCCATCAAGTTATGAATAATGTTTCTAACAATCAAGAATCATCTTGATCTATGACTAATTATTGTGAAATCTAAGCAGGCAGAGGAACAAATACTATACTTTTACAATGGATTAAAAATATGTGCGGATGAGGACAATCTTCTCCAGAATGTGAAGAACATACTGATAACTAACTCATCCAGTTGTTGGTTCTCACTTGGTTAACTATCTGAATTCATCTAGTACACAATCATCTATTTTGAAGGTCACACAAGAATCTTCGGATGAAACTCCAGGTACATTTCACATAACAAACTGCTTGCTCCTTCCTTCCTCCTTCCTTCCTTCCTTCCTTCCTTCCTTCCTTCCTTCCTTCCTTCCTTCCTTTTTTCTTTTAGAAGTCAAACTATAAATTCTGTGTATAAAGGCTATCAGGAAATGTCTAACCATTCAGGGTCTACATTTATTGTACAACTTTAATTGATATTTCCCCTTTGTCCTTCCTGCTACCCTTTCCCCCTTTCTGCATCAGTTTCTATGGAAACAAACAGCAAGATAATGCATAAATGCATCTACTGATATCATATGAAAAATCAGTCTGAATGGTGGCATGGGAAATGCACACTATGTGATAGAAATTTGACAGGTTCAGTCACCTGTTAAAATCAGCACATACACTTTAGTTTTCAAAACACTATATTTTCCAAAAATACTCTGTTGGCCATTGTCCTGCTATGCCTTCTACAATAGTAAACATTCATGAATAGAAAAATGCAGAATGAGACTTATGGATCAAATGTTAAAATGTAAATTTCTGTCTCTATCAGTTCTTTAATGATAATATTTCAAATGTATATGCATATTTATTTTTTCTTGGCAATGCTATATAAATAGTTTCTCATTATCTTCTGCCAGTAGGTTTTTTAAACTTTGCAATCTAGCCACTAACACATACATTCCTAGGTAATTTCACTATTCAGGCACTAACCACAGTTGATCATGCTTAGATTTTGAGTTAATTAAATCTGATTAAAGACTACATAATCATCTGCTAAGACCTCTTCTATTTATATATTGTATTTTTCATAATAGTTTTATTGCATTTTTTGTTGTTTAATTAATCAGTATTTAATGTGCTCTAAGTTATCTTGGGGAAATTTTCCAGTTTAACAATTAAAATAGGTAAATAAATAAAATTTAAAATTTCTCCATGCTTTAAAATTTAGGGCCCAAGATTTGAGATCATTTGAATTCTAAAAGCTTAGTACTATAGATGAATTCCAGTTAACATCACTTATCTAATTTTAATCATAGATTCTGAATATCAAATTTGGATTTGAACCAAAAACATTGGAAGGTAATGGTATTTTTACACCAGAACTTCTTGCCACAAAGTTCTCATCAAAACTGTGTTTGCTTTGGTTATATTGGAAGTTAGTAGAGCCCATTTTGTGCTATAGTACCACTGAGCATCATTACCTCCTAGAAACTCACTTTTTAATTCTGCAGCAATTGTGTGAGGTTTGAAAGGTTTTTTTCCTGCTGCAGTTGATTAAGCAGTAAATAAAATTATACAAAAAGAATTACATTGTTGCAGACTACTTTCAGGCCCATTTAAATACAGAAAACGTTCCAGTCCTTCAAGGATAAAAAGAAAAACATTGAAGAGGCCAGCAACGAAATAACAGAAAAAGAAAAATCAGCAATTAAGGTGATAATTCAAAATTTTCACATTCATGCCTGACTCACATTGCACATCAGGGGAGACAGCTCAAGCCCTATCATAAACTAGATTGTGGTAGCAGCTCTTCCAAGCAAGCATCTATTTAACTTAAATTGCAGGATGATTCATTCAGAAATGTGCCGAGAAATCACACCATTCAATTTTAACATGCTGTCATCATCACTTGCTGGGAAGTACAGTTGGTGAGAACATGTTAAAAGGGAAAAGGAAGAAAGAAAAAGAAAAGCTACCCCCTCCTTCTCCTCCTGCTTTCAAATCTGAACCCTTCCGTATTTTTGCAGAAGAAAATATTGCTCATTACGGAGGGAGGGCACTGAAGTGTGAATGACAAACATATACACAAAATCCAAACAATAAAACAAGAGATTCTTCCTTCTTTTCCTGCATGGATTTAATCTTCCTTATATTTCTAAGAAACTGACTTACAATTAATTAATTACAAATGACAGGAAAACCATGTTTATGATAAAACCAACCAACTCAGGCATGGCTGAGTAGACGCATTTCTCTTCAATTTTCTATATGATCTGAGATGGGGAAAGATTAATGCAAGAGTTCATGTAGTCCCACAATGAAATAGTCTGTTCCTACTGAGCCAGATCTACTGTTTTGTTCAAGAGAAAGATATTCTCAAGGCAGGTGTAAAGTAAGGTGAGAAATATTGAAAAGTCCTAAGCCAAAATAAGTCTACCATCTTCCAGTTTCAGAGTTCGGGACCTTTGTTCGTTTGTTTTTAACACTGATCACAAGTGAGCTTTTTCTAAACCAGCTTAAAAATGAAAATATAGAGCATGAAATAGTAGGGCTTGAGGAGTTACATACAGAATTAGAGAACTTGTGTGTGTTTTGTATTGTATGTGTAAGAATGTATGGTATAGTTTATATATGAAGGACTGAGCTCAAATCTCTACTTGATTTGAATTTTAGTCTCTGCTATCTAGAGATAATCGAGGAATAAGGACAAAATGCATTGTAATTGAGATGAGCAACTCTGGTTATGTCCTTTTGAATGTCTTGGTCCCAAATCCATTGGCCAAAATTTTATCAAGAGCATGGATAGCCTTGATATTGCCATAAAAGAAAAGCTGCAGTATATCCAATCATGATTAATTTATTTCATTAAGGAAGAAGAGAAACCTCCCTAACAAGAGCAAGTAAACCTGGGATAATTTGTTTCAACCCGAATCTATCAGGACAAGTGCCAAAGAAATGCAACTAAATAAGGGCATTAAGAGTTAAGTAAAAGTAACATTCAGTAGCCCTTGTTTAATGACCACACATTCAGTAACCTTTCAAACTTACAGCAGGTGTTTGATTTGATTTGATTTGATTTATTTGCATTTCTATGCCGCCCTATTCCCAGAGGGACTCAGGGCGGCTCACAAACCAAAGTAGGGGGGGGGGAATACAAACAGGAGGAAAAAAAGACAGCGGACAAACAACTACAGACAATTTAAAAACACTCAACAACCACACAATTTGAGCGGGGGCGGGGCAACCGTCAACCCCAGGCCTGTCGGAACAACCAGGTTTTAAGGGCTTTGCGGAAAGCCTGAAGGGTGGTGAGGGTCCGAATCTCCACGGGGAGCTCGTTCCAGAGGGCCGGAGCAGCCACAGAGAAGGCCTTCCTCCGGGTGGTAGCCAATCGGCATTGGCCAGTAGATGGAATTCGGAGGAGGCCTAATCTGTGGGATCTAATAGGTCTGTTGGAGGTATTTATTACATTTTACATTTATATTTTTATTACATTTATATGCCGCCCTTTTCCCCCGAATTGGCAGCAGGCGGTCTCTCAAGTACCCAAGTCCAATACCATGAAGGGCTTTATAAGTGACGACTAGCACCTTGAAGCATATCCGAAGACCAATAAGCAGCCAGTGCAGCTCGCGGAGGATAGGTGTGACGTAAGTGTACCGGGGTGCACCCACAATCGCTCGCGCGGCTGCATTCTGAACAAGCTGAAGTCTCCGAATGCTCTTCAAGGGCTGCCCCATGTAGAGCGCGTGTTGAATAAGTGGTAGTTACAACTAGTCCCAGAAATTCCACGTATTGCAGCATCCCCCCTCCCAATGATTAGTATCTGCTTCTTGGCATCTGGCTCATGATTATTATGCTACAGTGAGCCATGATCCCATGATCACAATTTCTGATATTCCCAGCTGGCTTTCCACAAGCAAAGTCAATGGGAAATACAGCAGGAAGCTGGAAGTCATGATCATATGAGGTCTTTGCTTAACAACCCATGCAGTTCTTGCTTAAGAATGACAATCGGACTGCCAATCATTGCACTTTACAACCACATTGCTTAGTAATGGCAATTCTTGTCCCAATTGCCATAGTAAATCAAGGACTACCTGTATAGAAGGTTAAGAATTTTGATTGAATGACATGAGGTGTTTTGGGAGATGTACAATTAAACACACCATACGGCATCGCAACTAGAATTTTAGCATGAAATAATTTAACTTCTATTTGGTTAATACAGTGTTGGACTGTATATTTAACAATCTCTAAGGATGTTTTTAAAGTCTTATTTTAAAATCATTCACTTGCAGGTGCAATGGATGGAAATTTGAAAGTAATCCCCTAAGCATTCAGAGGTTGTAATCCACTCAAAAAGTCTCCCACTGATCTTCCAAAATAACTGGCAACTTAAGCACTTTCTTGGGAATACTAAAACCTTTATTTTAGTATTCCCTAGAGGCAATTTAGAGGGCCAGTTTGGTGTGCTGCTTATGGTGCTGAGCTAGAAAGCAGGAAACTGTAAATTCATACCCTTGGACATAAAAGCAAGCTAGGTGACCTTGAACAAGTCAATCTCTCTCAGCCCTAGGAAGGAGGCAAAACCAAACCATTTTCAAAATCTTGCCAAGAAAACTGCAGCGACTTGTTTATGCAGTTTCCAGGATCAACACTGATTCAAAGGTACACATGCGCACATACAAAATCTTTAGAGAAGTAAAATGATAGAGTTTTAAATAATCTATATGTACTGAGATGAGGTATAGATAGAATACTTAAATCATCCACATATAAAAATGGAGACGGGACAGTGGATGAGAGATGCAGGACAGAATTCTGGTTTAGCAAAAATATCAGTGTTATCACTGATGTAAACAATGAAAAGAAAAGTTCCTTGTCTCATTGGTAGATATGTGTTCGGTTGAATTTCTTTTGTGATTATTCTTCTGTTATATAGTAACATCTGGTGCAATGATGTTATAATTAAAAGAGACAGCATTCAATCAATGTAACAGCTAATTTCTTCCACAGTCTGTCATATGGAATTGAATCAAACTCTGCCCTTTAATTTAAAAAAGCAACATACAGTTTTTGATTAACTGAAGTATGTCTTGGCTAGGTGATGTTAAATTATGCTTAGGTCCATTGTTGAATGTTGAAATCTGAATGCCGCCTGTTCAGGGATCAAAATGTTCTCTGATAGTACCCAATTCAATAACCTCTATTATAAAATGTAGCATATAATTTGCTGATTAGGAATAAAAGACTATTTGGGCAATAATTAGTTGGGTCACATTTGGTTAGGTATGGGAAAGAAAGAAAAAGAATAAATGGATTAAAATTCTTAAATTTCTTAGTCTCCCACAAAGATAGTTGGTGGATTATATATAAGAGAATAACTTGGATAAGAAGGAAAGAAACTTAAACATTTTCCCAAAACTAATGAGGGTGGGAACTACTGTTCAACTGCAGTCAAGAAGAAAAGTCTTGTGCTTTGACTTGCATTTATTTTGGGATCCTAAATAGTTTTGCTTTTCCCCCCCATATATGATCAAAAAGCAAACCTGTTCTGGTTTAGGAATGAAAATGTAGTCTCTTTAAGAAGATAACATTACTCGATTAATTCTAGGTTCACATATAATAAGGTTGGCATAATATTCACAGGTAATTCTTTTCTTTCTTCCCCCTCCCCCAATCTCTCTCTCTCTCCCACACAGAGAGAGCATGAATTTCACTTTCTGATGAAGGATAATGGAGCACTAATCATAAACTAGTAATTTCTTGTTTTAAATTAATGAATACTGTCAGTGTAACAGATGCTATTTTTATTATTTTTGGTCCAGTAAAGCTTTATATGTAGTCGAATCTTATTCTGTTAAAAGTGTACCAAATTATCAGTTTGTTAGTATTCTATCCAGCCAGCAAGCTGCCTATTTATTAAGAGGACATTTGATTCAGAATAACAGTGACATTTCATTATTGGACATCCATAATTCACTTGGACTGCAGGCATCCAATTTAAAGCAAAACTGGCCTGGCTGTTTCAGTCTCTGTCTTTCATATTTAAAGAACTGTGTTGTCCTAGATCACATGGAGATGGATTTACAAAAGTGAAAAAACAGAATTCTCTGCCATAGGGCATAAACTAGGGAACACACATCCTTGCAGAGAAGGGACACAATAACAAGACTGAATAAGAGATTTTTATCTGAATCAAAAAAAAAATCTCTGTATTGTACTGTGTCCCTCTGAAAAATTCTGTCAGATAGATAGATAGATAGATAGATAGATAGATAGATAGATAGATAGATAGATAGATAGATAGATAGACAGACAGACAGACAGACAGACAGACAGACAGTGTTTTAATCAACAGAATTAACAAGAAAAGGGGGGAAGGAAAAGGCCATTTTCCCCCTCACAGTGAGAAAGGCTTTATTCCAGATGCTATTCTCTCACTGAATATTTAATTTGCATCTGATCCATCTATTAAAAAGGTGCTCATGAATTAACATTTGGGGTTGTTCAGAAGCCAAACCAATCTACCTATCTGCCTAGCCCAGCCACTATCTTGTCTCGTCAGACACAATATATCATTAGCATCATGGCAGCGTTCCATAAAATCTACTCAACCCAACCAAAAGAACTTATACAGCCTTTTCATGGAGTAAGGAACAAATCAAAAGGTTTGTTTAAAAATGTGCATGTACACAGACACACACACACACACACTCCTTTTGTCATATGAATCTGGCTCCATATAAGCTTCTATAAAACTGCCACTTTGGAAGAATAATTTTGGGACTTATGCCCAGTTAGAAGCCACATGAAAAGGCATTCTGCCACAGGAATTTGCTAGGATCAAAACCATAGGATATCCAATGCTGTGGGTGTGAAAGCAGGCAAATAATTAACTGCAAAACAAACTTGGCTCTCCAGAGAAACTCACAGAATGAGCATCCCACTGTATTTGAAGTAAAATGAAAACCTTGGTATTATTACTTATTATTAAGTCTGACTAGTGTAACCAAAAGGTAAAATTTGCTAGTTTTAGGATGATCTTTTCAAATATGGTATTTTCTAATCCTTGGAACATTTCAGTTACTTCATGCATACAATATACTTCTCTTGGAACTAAATATTTCTTTCGGCGTATAACCTCAACTTTTACAAGTAATTATTTGGCATATTTTAAAAGGCTCCTCTTTATCATTAGTATAAGCATCTCGCTCAAATGAACCAATAAGGATTCTTTTATCCTTGACACAAATGTGTAGTATCCATAAGCTAGATAGTTAGGTGTTCTGTCCCCCCTTCTCCGCTCGTTAAACAGACGACAGGCAAACAAACTTAAAAGGAACTCTCTTTATCAGTTCTCGGCTCAGACTGGCTGCGAGCCCAAACATAACATAAATAAAGTCTCTGACTAGATAACAGAATACCAAACAAAAACTCTTACAAGCAATGCACTTCTCCAAGTGTCTTCTTGAATCAGGCTTACAGAAACAAAGCACTTTTCCAAGTGTATCTTACATAAACCACGACTGATGATCAATCAATGTTGAACGAACCAAGGAACGTTGACTCCTGCAACTAGGGCATGGCACCATCCGTCCTTTTATCCCCAGAATATGCCCCTAACGAGCCCCAGCTGCATAATCAACATGCATCCCAAAAAGACTCACAGAAGACTGCTGCTGAGTAACAACAGTTAGGTATTAGAAATCTAAAAAAAACAACTGTCTTTCCCTCATATTTAGGAAGACATTCAATAAATTAAAAAACAAGCTGGACCCATGGACCTTAATATTTGATTAGTGACAGATGCATGTAATAAGTATCAAATCTCACCGGCTCAGGGTTGACTCAGCCTTCCATCCTTCCGAGGTGGGTAAAATGAGGACCCGGATTGTTGTTGGGGGCAATATGCTGACTCTGTAAACCGCTTAGAGAGGGCTGAAAGCCCTATGAAGCGGTATATAAGTCTAACTGCTATTGCTATTGCTATAAGTATCAGTTTACAGAGAAATCACAACAAAGTTATTTTAATCTTCCAATGTTGGACCTAGTTGAGTGAGTAGAGGATGGACTTTGCACTCTCATACACATGTAAGACTAAGTAAAGACCCAGTTACTGTGTTACACCATGATATGGTTAATATAGGAAAATAATTTATAGATATCAGTACTATAATCTATAATCCATTGTTTATGATTAGTTGTGTTATGTAAACTTTGCCAGTTACAATTTATTCAAATAATTATAGATATGTCCTATTTTAATATAACAGTATACATGTGTTGTATATAGCTCTCTATGGAATTTTGTGATCCGTGAACCCACACATTATGGCTTATAATTATGTGTTAATGGTTTGTTCAAATAAACTATGGTTTGTTCAATGACCTATGGTTAACATTTGGTTTAACATAATGTGTAAACCAGGATACATGGGTATCCTTTTAGGCTATCAAGTCAGACTATATGTAATGTGCATATATTTATTCTTTTTCCCTTACTACGTTTCTTTTAATTCCATCAAAATGATCTAGTACTAATAATAAGCAGTGCAACATAATATTTATTACTTCTTATATTGTATAAAAGTATTCTAGTACAGTTAACCCTTTAAAGAAATTTGACAATTAGTTTGTATTATGTAAATTTTTATCAGCAATTAAATTCTAATAATACAAGATTCCATAGTTCTAGATAAATATTTAGGAGATTAAAACACGAAGACATGTAATTACTGACTTATGGAGATAACAAAAAAAATCCTCTTAAGTTTCTCTGTAAAACACTGAAAATAGAATTAAGTGGCTTATGAACTAAGAAAAAATATCAATTTAAATAGAAAACAAGAATGTAAATAGAACATGGTTTTACAAAACATTGTATACTATACACAATATGTACAAAATACAATGGATGAAGTCAATACAAAAACAAACAATACTAGCTTAGCACCACATATGTTCTTAAATTGTT
Source organism: Thamnophis sirtalis (assembly GCF_051295495.1). Classification (NCBI taxonomy): domain Eukaryota; kingdom Metazoa; phylum Chordata; class Lepidosauria; order Squamata; family Natricidae; genus Thamnophis; species Thamnophis sirtalis. Next base: position 141,503,186 of record NW_028261381.1, read on the forward strand.
GGTTTCAGAATGGAACATTTAGGGAAATGATGCTAAATTCTAGTCAATCTGCTTCCTACAGGGGACAAAGTACTATTTAGCACATGACATAGATGTACAAATCTCTATCTTCTGCTGTTTTGACAATCTTCCAGAAATGAACATTCTTCAGTTGGGTTCTGGCTCCTTTTCTATACAAATCTAAGACTCCCATCAGCATAATGACAACGAGTGGACTTCTGTGTGTATCTTACATTTTGCATGGCATCCTGATACTGCGACAATGAAGACAGTTGAGACTCAGAATGGTATGGGGATAACCCTTTCCTAAGGGTCCTCAAATCCCCAGTGCTTGATTGCTGAAAAAAGAAAGACAAAGACAAAGCAGGACATCTGTTTAGTCCCAAGTAAACATGAAATTTAATTTCATTATATTTCTTTCTTTGGCTCTTATTCCATCATCTAATACATCTTCTTCAAGGCACATTAATCTTTGGATTGTATGGAGGGCTGGACCCTATTGTTTGGAAGAAATCAGCTATATAATTGGAAGGGAGACCATTCCATCTCTCTTTGTAGCTCTCAGTATCAAATATTTCTGAAGGTTTAAAGGAGGATTCCCCCCCCCCCACTCCAGCAATCAGAAGGGCTGCACAGTGGAGAAAAATTAAGATAGCTTTTTGCAACAGCTTTCTGCTCGTGGTAGTGAGAATAGGTACTGAAAATAATTAAATTTTCAGAAATATTATATTTAAATCAAGAATTTGGGGGGAAACAAACTACTTTAATAACTACAAGTAAAGTATTTTCTAAAACTTAGGAAATAGTTTTCCAATTGTTAAAATTTTTGCCCTGATGTTATTTTGTTGATCTTCCATGTAAAATAATATTTTTGGAAGTAATTTGAGACAAAATACATAATGATACACGGGCTATATTTGTTTTTCGTGTCTGTGTGTTTTAAGGGTGGGACTTATGATTTGAAAATTATGAAAACATAAAATTAGCTATATATCTTTAGACATTTCTATTACTTTTTTATAGAAAATTAATAATGATAAACAAGTGGGCGATTTAGAAATAAGTTTTGGAATGCATCCATTATCTATTCCAAATCTATTACTTTTTCTCGATCAATAGCAACTGCATCTAAACATAGACTTAACAATATCTGAATTTCACATAAATTGACAGGTAACATATTCAGATGAGGAAAATGCAAACATACGCATAAACACATAGCCATTTAACAAATATGTGACATATCAAACAAATAGTTTTCACTGCAATGTTACAGACCATGGCTTTTATATTGCAAAACAGATTTGGGTATGCTTTGCTTAAACCTTTGACACTGTTTTGGAAGGTAGTGTTGGGGACGCATTTGTCATTTTGAGACTGTGGTGGAATATTCAAAAAGTAGCTGTTATGGGAATGTCTGTTTTTTAAAAAATGGCAGATAAAAAAGTATGGCCAATCACAACCGATCAGGATGTTCTTAACCATTTTATAGTGATCTTTATTATACTATGCTTTTCAACACACCTGCTCCCTATCTGTCTAAAAGGTCAGGTGCATCAGGAGGCTGTAGGCACTAAGGTAGGTATTTTCTGACATGTGTGTTCATGAGCACCACACCATCTACTTTTGACATATGATACATCTTGTTTTTTCATCTAAGGATGATTTCAAAGAGGTTGAGGCTCTACAAAGAGTGCAGAGAAGAGCAATAAAAATGATTAGGGGACTCAAGGATAAAACATATAAAGAACAGTTGCTGGAACTGGATGTGTCTAGTCTTATGAAAAGAAGGACTAGGGGAGACATGATGGCAGTGTTCCGATATCTCAGAGGTTGCCACAAAGAAGAAGGAGTCAAACTACTCTCCAAAGCACCTGAGAGCAGAATAAGAAACAATGGGTGGAAACTGATCAAGGAGAGAAGCAATTTAGAACTGAGGAGAATTTCCTGACAGTTAGGACAATTATCAGTGGAACAATTTGCTTCCAGAAGTTGTAAATGCTCCAACACTGGAGGTTTTAAGAAGAGATTAAATAACCATTTGTCTGAAGTGATGTGTGGTTTCCTGCCTAAGCAGGGGGTTGGACTAGAAGACCTCCAAGGTCCCTTCCAACTCTGGTATTCTATTTCTATTCTATTTCTGTTTTCCCAGTGCAATAACAGTAAATAACAGAATTGGAAGGGACATTGGAGGTCTTCTAGCCCCAACTATCTGCCCAAGCAGGAGTACCTATACCATTTTAGACAAGTGGCTGTCCTCCAGTGATGAAGCAACCACAACTTCTGAAGGCAAGTCATTCTACTGGTTTATTGTTCTCCCTGTCAGGAAATTTCTCCTTAGTTCTAGTTTGCTTTTCGCTTTGATTAGTTTCCATTCATTGCTTCTAGTCCTTCAGATGCTTTGGAGAATAGACTGACCACTCTCTCCTTTGCGACAGTCCCTTAGATACTAGTATCATATCACCACTTTATGAATTTCATTATTGTATTGTATCAGTTGCTAATGTTAATTACTGTCCCAACTATATTATCCATTTAAATAATGCAAATGTTTAATTAATTAAATCTGTGTGTTTCTTTTCTTTGTATAATTCCTTTCATATTCATTATGTACTATCAAGTTGATGTCAACCCTTAACAACCACATATATTTTCTATTAATACAACACAGAAAATAAACACTGTGCTACAATTACTTGTATAATCCCAAAAATATATTACTATCATCCCCAGCCAGTAGGTATTGTTATAATACCAATTAAGCACATTATTTTTTTATTTCAATAAAGCTATATCTCTGTGGTATATTTCAATAATACAATAACATAAGGCATTTGTTATTATTTATTTGCAATATTACTATTATATTAAGTCATACAACAAAACCCGCATAATAATGCTACTGTATGTCAGCAAGAATGCATTCAATGTGGACCAACTTAGGCTTAAGTACAACAGCCTTGCTACTTTATTACATGAGAAAAATTAAAGTCATTGCCTTGGAGAGTTTTAGGGGGGAAGTTTGCAAATTTTTCATTGAAGACTCCTAAATATCAGCATTCACATCAGTAGGAATCCAAGAACATGCAAAAGAAATCTGGTGGGTGATCCTTGATAGCCTGAGAAACTACTAATCTTCTTCATGAACAGAAGTTTCTCTACATCAGCGCTGAAATAAGCAGCAATTTGGACGCATCTTCAAACTGTCACTCAAGGAATGTTTCATGTAGTAGCATGGTATGAAGCCCTATGTTGAACATCAATGTACAGCTAGTAGACATTTTAACTATGACTCATCTATATTTGGCAAAAATAAAGGAAAGCTGTTGAAAGAGATGCTGTATTTTTCTCAGAACAAAGGTAATTAAATTCTTGCATATCACTCAGTGATATAAAAAAAACACCAGAGCTGTTATAAAGTATGTTGATTGATTAAAATATAAACAGGTTGAAAAAATTACGAAGTTGTAAAGCATGCCAAGTAGAAACAGTTGGCTAATTTAATTCTAATATGGAGAGAATGTCCAATTAATATAAACAAGACTCAGGTAAACTTTATATTTATTTGTTTAAATGTAGTTAAAACAAAACTAAAATCTGAGTCTTCCACTATTAAAATCAACTTAAAATGAAAAGGTACATTAAAAAAAAACAATAATAAAAAAAGAAAAGTACGCCCCAACTAGGTATCTAGGTACAACTAGATAACCATTTAACAGGTTCCATATTTCCTTGGGATCCCCAGCCTGATGTCACATCCTGGTTTTGAGAGCCATTAAGAAGGTTGGCAACGTTGGGACCAGTTTCACTTCAAGGAGAATATGTTCCAGAGGGTGAGCATCACAGCACATATGAATTATCTTGTTGCACTGATAAAAAAAATTCTGAAAGCATCTTGTTCCTAACAAATGTCATCCCTTGATTATAACACAGAACTATAATTCTAAACAGCTTGACTGATTTTGATTATTTCAGAAAATGCAAATGTACAAGAGTTTGGAACAAGCTAAAACAAGATTTGCAGACACATGTCATGTCTCTGATATTGCCACTGTGCATATTTTGTGAACAATGTGTTCCAGTTTTTCCTAAAACCTAGTAAGATATTATAGCAGCCATAAGAAGGCTAAATCATTTTAATTACCTTTAGGAAACCTTACATACTTCTGAGATGCTTCTAAATTCTTAGCCATTAAAGCAAGCTTTGTAATTTACCGTAGTTTTAAAAGATTGCTAAGGAATAGAAAATCCCAAACATCCATTAAAAAGACAAGAACTAATAACACATCAATAGAAGATAATATAATTCTATTTAAATCTGTACTTTAAAGTCACTCACTTGGCTTGGTTGGTAGGTTCATTCACAAAGAAGTGATCCAGTATTGTTATTATCTTTCCTATTTTTGATTAGCAGAGAGATTTATGCTTGACTTGCAAATAATTACTTAAAGGTGGGAAAGAATGTCATCTATGTTGCTGCTGCCGCCGCCCATCTCTTTAAATAACACTATTTTGGAAGTAAAAATCCAAGAATACATCTTGGAATTAGCAATTAGAAATCTAATATCAACATGTGCTTTGTAAAAGATTAGGAGACATGTCATTTTTTCTCTCCATATAATCTCTTCTGCTATGCTATCACTGTCAGCCTCTGTTTCACTACTTGCTTTCGGCTGCCATTGAAATGGGGAGGGGAAGGTATGGTATTTGGGAAGGGAAGTTTTAAGTACAGAAGAGATTGTGAAAAGAGAGTTTTGTTCTCACCATCTACTGTGCATGTTGGAGATAGTAGATGGGCCCGCCAAGGCCAACTGTCCTGCATACCAACCTGATGATGTTTTTTGAAGATGGAACTCACATGACACCTGAGGGATATGCAGAGTGGTCTGTGGGATGGGGTTACCAGGGGGAGGGGGTTGGGTCACATATTGATATATATGATTACGCGCACTTTTGCCTCAGATCTTGCTTTGCTTAGCTGCTATCCTTTCATAACCAGTAAAAGTACTCTTAATTCTGCGAAATGGAGTTAAGTGGTTTCTTTCTTGGTTGCTGAGGGAGGCTGGCTTGACAATCACTTTGCCTTATTTCTTTAACTTAATAAACTTCATTTTAAAGCCAAGATTATCATGAAAGCATACTATGGGCAGTTTTCTTTGAAATAATAATTTCCTGGTATTAATCAATAGCTGGGGTCAAACATTGGCGAACCATAGTGTGATTTGTGTGGCTTTGCCCAAACACTACAGTTGAGCTCAGGCACTATGATTCATGAATGCAGTTTAACAGAGTTGGAAAGGACCTTGGAGATCTCCTAATCGCACCTCCTGCTCAAGCAGAAAACCCAGCACTCAGGAGAAATGGCTGTTCTTAAAAACCTCCAGGGATGGAGTCCCCGCAACTTCTGAAGGCAAGCCTTTTCACTGATTGTTATATCAGGAAATTTATGACTTAGTTCTAGGTCACATCACTCTTTGATAATTTTCATTCATTACTTCTTGTTGCCCTCAGGTGCCCTGAATAGCTTGTGCCCCTCTTCTCTATGACAGCCCCCCCAAATATTGGAAGACTATTATCAAATCACCCCTAGTCTTTCTTACTATGATGTGTAAATCCACCTGATTATGGTTTATTCAACAAGCTATTTTTAAAGGAAACTTTGGATTACTGCAATCAGTAGTCACTAAAGACTGCTGCCCTCTAATATCCTGTTTCCCCTAAAATAAGACCTCCCTGGATAATAAGCCCAATTGGGCTTTTGAGCGCATGCACTAAAATAAGCCCTCCCCTAAAATATTTAACCGCATGAACACCGGTCCCCACCATTTCCTGTCTTATTTTCAGGAAAACAGGGTATGTGGAGGGGGTCTCATTTGAAACCTTATAGGGACAATCTGCAGTTACTAAGAGGAGAAATATTCTGCCTTTCAGATCAGACACCCATTTAGCTTTAAAAAAAACTTTTCAAGTAATAAAGTCTGCTTTGATATAGAAAGAAACTTTCTGGTCTTGCTTTGGGTTGAAATAAATCAAGCTTTTGTTTCAATATCGTATTCAAAAATGCATACATGAACTGGATTTCATGCAGTTTTAGCTCACAGCAGTCAGCTGCCATTTCTATCATCACAGCATGCAATGTTTAAGAAAAAACAAACAATAATTATATCTTCTTGATTTCAAGAAAAAATAATAGTAATAATATAGTATAAATTGATGTTGCAACTGTTATCCTTGGCCATGGTTCCTCTAGTAGCAAAACTCTTTCATAGGATGTACTTTTCCTAGTACAGCAATTACCAGCATGTAAAATTGTCATGAAATAAAATGAGCATTCCTGAATGTTCTCCTCTCTCCTTTAAAACCACTTTCAAACTGAAGACACCAAACATGCCTAATGTCAATCTCTTTTAGTTTTGTCCCTTTTAAAGAGATTTACAGAGTTGGAAGGGACCTTAGAGGTCCGTGATGGTGAATCTATGTTTGTTAGGGCACGTGAGGCATTGCCCTGTCAGCTCCAGTGTGCATGCACAAGCTTGCAGGCTGACTTCGGCCTTCTTTTGAGGCCATTCGGGAACGGACTTTCAGTTTGTCCGTAGGACCTTTTTTTGCCCTCTGGAGCCTTCAGAAGCCTTCAGGCGGCTTCCCTGAAGGCTCCAGAGGGCAAAAAAAGTTTCTACAAGCAAACCGGAAGTTCATTGCCAAACTTCCGGTTTGCCCGTAGGACCATTTTTTTGTGCTCCAAAGGCTTCAGGGAAGCTCCTGAAGCTCTGGAGGGCCTCTGGGGGGCAGGGAGCTGTTTTCACACTCCCCAGACTCCTAGAAAGTCTCTGGAGCCTAGGGAGGGCAGAAAAAGCATGCCAAAAGTGGGGGAAGCACTGGTCACACGTACATAGCATTATGGGTGTGGCATACCATGCACAACTCCCTCCTGCACTCCCCCAGTTTTTGGCATGTGAGCCAAAAAAGGTTAGCCATCACTGTTATAGATCATCTAGTCCAACCTCCCCCATGCTCAAGCAGGAGACCCTACTTCATTTCTGACAAATGGAAGTCCAATCTTTTCTTGAAAGTTTCAAATGATGAAGCCCCCCACAGCTTCGGAAGGCAAGCTTTCCATTGGTTGATTGTTCTCACTGTCAGAAAGTTCCTCCTTATTTCTAGGTTGAATCTCTCCTTGTTCAGTTTCCATTAATTATTCCTTGTGTGGCCTTTAGATACTTTGGAAAATAGCTTAACCCTCTCCTCTCTGTGGCAGCCCCTCAAATATTGGAACACTGCTATCATGTCTCTCCTGGTCCTTATCTTCTCTAGACTAGCCATGCCTAGTTCCTGTAACCATGTCTTGGTTAACATCATTGTCCCATTGCTGGTGGTTTCTCCATCCTCAACTGCAGAATGCTCAGGTTCTTGGTCATTTTTTTAGTTTTCCCAAGCTAGAAGAGTCAAAGATGGAAATAGTAACAATGGTGGTGCTGTATTACATTCTGCCTTTGGATTTATTTATTTATTTCCACCTTTATTATTTTTACAAATGACCCAAGGCAGTGAACATATCCAGCATAACTTCTTTCTCCTAATTTCCCCACAACAAAAACCCTGTGAGGTAGGCTGGACTAAAAGAGAGTAACTGGCCCAAAGTCACTCTGCTAGGTTTCAAGGCTAAGGTGGGACTTGAACTCACAGTCTCCTACTTTCCAGCCTAGTGCTTTAACCATTAGACCAAACTGGCTCTCAAAATTGTATAATTTTAACATAAGCTGTTACTTTGGGTTCCTTTTGAGAGATGAAGGTTGGCATACATTTTAGAAATGAATGAATGTGTATGGGCAATTATTTATATAGATTTAAAGAATACCTGATTCCCAATATCTCTACCTACTTTACATTATTTAACAGAGTGCAATTGTCATAATCGTATCTCGACGCAAGTAACGATAGAACTTCTAATCCAATGCATCTGAAGGCCATCAAGCCTTACAATCTCATTAAAAATGTAATGAGGCTATTGTTCTCCCTAAGATAAGCTTTGTCACTGTAATACCATTTTTTACCTCTCTCGAGTAATTTATCACCCAGAAAACCTTCTACTTTGAACTGTCAAGGCTGCCAAAGGCTAGCCTAACTTGCAAAGGGATAGGGAGCAAAACATCAATCTTGTCAAGTGCCATACCATTAGAAAGCTTCCTTGATGATAATGCAGGTGTCTGGAGTTTTTAGTTACTGTCAGACAAATCTTAAATTCAAGAGCAGCCTAGCCAGTAGATATATAACAGTAGCAGGTTATTTCAGAGAATTTTGCAGATTGCTAACTTTCCTCTTGCACGCTGGCACTGCTAACTCTGATTATCATTGCCAGAGTGCAACAATTAAGCACGTTTTTGCTGGTTTTAAGTTGCTGATGTGAATGAAAAAAAGAGCATATTTTACAGGCAGTCCTCGACTTACAACAGTTTGCTTAGTGACCATTCAAAGTTATGGCACTGAAAAAAATGACTTATGACTGTTTTTCACACGATTGTTGCAACATCGTCATGGTCATGTGATCAAAATTCTGGTGCTTGGCAACTGATTCATATTTATGACTTTTGTAGTGCCCTGCAAAGTCATGTGATCACTTTTTGAGACCTTCAGACAAGCAAAGTCAATGGGGTAGATTCATTTAACGATTGAGTTTCTGACTTAACAATAGCAGTGATTCACTTAAGCACTTTGGCAAGAAAAGTGTTAAAATGGAGTAAAACTCACTTAATAAAAGTCTCACTTAACAGAAATGTTGGGCTCAATTGTGGTCGTAAGTCAAGGACTACCTGTATTTCATCCTCTGACTGAAACTGAGCAAAGGTGAGAGAACATCACTGCAAATGCAACAAAAATAGCAAATATCAAAAAATCAAAAGTGCATGTAATTTACCGGGCTAGATAGTGTATGTTCCGCATGGAGAAGGCTCAACTATCAACCCTTCAAATTTCAATTACAGAATTTCACAGGGGAGAAAAAAACTATACTTGAGAAAAATTGGCAATCTGTTATATCTACCAGCTAAAATGAGAAAGAAATTTCACTCATTGAAAATTACTTCTAATGTTTGCATAGTGTTTATGATTTCTGTGACAGCAGTGTCTGAAATTAATGTGATTTATATCATAAAGCTATTTTTATGGAAAGAGGGATATAAATATTTTAATTAAAAATAAAAAAATAATGTCATTTAGTCAACACGGTTTATCACCATAAAAGTGGGTATGCAAAATTTGGAACTACAAACCAGCAAAAACAAGTAAAGATTGTTGTATGAAAAAATGAAATATTGGATTTCTTTCCCCCTCCCCTCTGCTACCCAACCACTACAATGCCCCCCCCCTTCAAATATGTTTATTGTTCCATCCTCTTAACAGAAGTTTCTGGATTTTTTTTAGCCATATCAAACTTCAAAATGAAGACGGTAAATAGAGTAGAAATGCTATAAATATCATATATTTAGATATTATACCACATACCATCATATGGTGATATATTTGCTATTTCATTTATAAATGTTAAAGTTCAAATAGATTTTTCAAGATCACTATAATTATTGAAAGGCCTTTTTTTCCCCTTTTCGGTTGTCTCACTAGATTTCAGTCCCTTCAACCTTTCATTTGTGGAAATGATTCTTCGGAAAATATATTGGGCAGAAGCCCTTAGAAATGAGTTTGGGAACATGTATTTTTTTTTTAAGTTAGATTTATATCCTACCATTTCTCCAGTCTCTAAGCTCCGTTTTCTCTCTAACAACTGTGAGATAAGGCTAAGATTAGTCTTGAGAGACTGATCATTTAATCAGCAGCTTTCATGACTATGGGTGGGATCTTCTCATTCCTACTTCAACATCTTACTGTAACTAATAGATGAGATTAGCTCTTTTCTCTCTCTAGTCATGTAATGTCCATTTACATTGAATTAGCCACTGCAGGAAGATGGCTCTAGAGAGTGATAGCTAACCTTTTCCAGACCGAGTGTCCAAATTCGACCTGTTTTAGAGGCAGAGCAATGGCATTACTTCTATTAGTTAATTTTGAATGAAATGTTGTTATAAAAAGAACATTATGCTTTCATTTTTTCAAAAGAAAATTAAACAACCTCTGGAAGACAGTTGAAATTTTCCAGAAATAAATTGTGAATCTGTCATTAATACTACGATTAGACTGAGAGTACAACATAGTTATATTGACCATTTTTCTAGCTGTAATCTCTCTGGGTTTTATTAATAAACATCTCCTTTCCCTAAGGAAAAAAATGACAAAGAAAATGTGAATGCCAGGGTTATTGAGTAGAGGTGGGTCAGGGAGAGAGAGAGACACATCATTATTCACTATCAAGTCATTACAAATATAGTAATTATTCTCATAGAATTGGACATATCAAAGGCACTGTCAAGTAGATATAGCATGTCAAGAATGAGTGGCAACATAAAGCCATCCTGGAAAATAATCCGAAGACTAAATTGCATCGCATTGGACTGGAGGGAGTCATGAGAATGTCTATAAGTATCACTATCTGGTGATTTAGATGCATAAGGGTTACAGGTAGTCCTTGACTTACAACCATGATTGAGTGGGGCAGTTTCATTTTATGACATCTTTTGTCATGCTGACTTTGCTTGTTGGAAGCCAGTTGGAAACGTTGCAATGGAGATCATATGGCCCCAGGATGCTGCAATCATTGTAAATACATGCTGGTTTCGAAGGGCCTAAATTTTGATTGCATAATCGTGAGGATGCTATGATGGTTGTAAGTCACTTTTTTCACTGCTATTCTAATTTTGAATGATCACTAAACAAATCACTGTAAATTGACAATATCTGTATTGTCGTACTGCAACTCTTGTCTCTTAGATCATTCTAACATCTCCAAATACTTGGTCAGTATGTTATTGAAAGCAGAAAAAAGTTCTTTTGCCATGGTCTCAGAAAAACAAGGACAGATGGTAAAAGAAAAGTGTATAAATAGAAAACTATTTGTAATTATTATGAGCTATAGGGATGTATTGTTGAGCAGGGCGAATGAAATGAAACATGCCATCCAATGACCCTACTGGGTTTTTTTTTTATGCATCTAGAAAATATGAATGATATCTAAGAGGAAAAAATTGGCAACACAATTTTAATCATTAAAACCAGGATGAGAAAACTTGTTGCTTCAATCAGAGTTGACCATATTGGAGCTATAGAGAGTTTCGGTACACTCTATCTAGACAGCACACATAGCATTATTGGTGCAAAGTGCCTCAGAAATTGTCTGGAAAATAATTAGTTCAGTTATTAAAAAGAAGAGCCTGTTCTTCTCTGGAGAGAAGCAAGTTAGAACTAAGGAGAAATTTCCTGACAGTTTGAACAATTAATCGGTGGAATGTCTTGCTCTAAAAATTGTGGGTACTCTAACACTGGAGGTTTTTAAGAAGAGATTGAATAACCATTTGTCTGAAATGGTATAGGGTTTCCTAACTGAGCAGGGGTTTGGACCAGAAGACCTCCTAAGTCCCTGCCAACTCTCTTATTTTGCAATTCTGTTTCAGTAAATAACTGAGTGACTTCTCTTCTTATTATCAACAAATTGTGCCAAACTGTCAAATAACTGAACATCTTGTTTAAAAATATGGGCTCACTAAATAGAAATTGCAAACATTTGTATCTGCAAGCTAGATCCCAAACAGCAGGAAAAACCAAACACTTTCAGTGCAATCTAGATTTTCCCGCATTCAGCAAAAACTGAAATTCCATAGATTACCTTTCTGAAATTTCCTGGTAAGTTGTTTGAACCAGCTGGGACTGAATAATATATTATTCATTGCAAATTATAATGTAAAGCAAAACAATATTTATAAATAGTTCACTAAGCTCTACAAATTTTTCCTTTCCTTATATGCACATTTATTTTTCATGCACTAAATAATGTGTTATTGTGAGTTTAATACCCAGCAAAAAACAACAGAAAAATGTGAACACTTAAATAGAAAATCTTATAAGATGTATTTTTAAAACAAGAATTGCAAAAATGCATAGATACTACTTTTCACCCCAATTAAAAAAGACATCAGTTAATATAGAACTGATTAAATTAAGAGAAAAATATCGAATGCTCCAAATTTCAACAGCCCAGCTTTTAAGTATGCAACAAGAAATGATTATGAGTTACAATGGAAAAGGTGCTGTAATAGGTATTTCAATGAAGTGGTTCAAAGTAGAATTCATAATTGACAACCAGGAGATAATTCTATGAAGGAAGATGATAAACAGCAAGAGACTGTTAATAAAGGGTTTTGCTGTGTGATACATCAGAATGTAAAATTAACTCTAAAAATATTTAACGTCAGCATTTCTTTGGGGTATGAACATCAAAGCTATCTGTGGCATCATGTGCTGTGCATTCTACAGAGGCAAGTTGAAATGAATAATGACATTGATAAACCTCCTCATACATGGAACTGGCAATTGTGTAAAAGTAACTCTTGACTTACAATTGGATGCTTAGGGACTAATTGAAGATATGAGGGAACACACAGAGCTACTTACAATTTTGATTCAAAGTTCTGATGGCTATCCTCCCACCTTGCATTTACATTATGCCATTTGGAGTGCCCAGCAACCAGTTTGCATTTATGGCTGTTTGCAGCATCTAGCGGCCAAGTCCTTTTTTACCATAAACTAACATTTGCTTCTGGTTTCCAGAAAAAAAACACCCACCACAGACCATGGATGTATTTTACAACACTGTGGCATTCACTTTACAGCCATTGTATTCGCTTAGTGACCATTGCAAAAAAACTCATAAAATTGAGTGCAGCTAGAGGGTGATCCACTTAATGATGGGCATGACATGATCATAATTCCAGGATCAATTGTGCTAGTAAGTCAATGACTACCGTACAGCATTATTTCATGTGTCTCTAGGTCTTCTTTTAAGATGCCCAGAAAAGCATATTTTACCTACCAACACTTCTTGCATTAAGATGGAAGGGGATTTGTGTGGATGGAAGGCTGGGTAGTCTTCAGTTGAATGGAGATGCCCTTCCCCCAACTGTCATTTGAGGAAGGGGTACTGACAGTTCCATAGGATGGATTCATTTCAATAAGTAAAGGGAATTGGGATTTTCAGCTTGTTATACATATTTCTATCTTGCAGTTCTGAGAACATCTATTCTCTCAAAATGGCTGCCATGGAGACTGTGACCCCAAAGGAAACTTTGACAGAACAGAAATAAAAAAAAACCATAAAAGACAGACGAAATATTTAGACACAAGGAGTGTATTCTCTATACTGAATGACAATGAAGTCATATCAGTACCAGTAAACAAATGCAGAGGGATAGAACAGAAAGATATGACAATACAGTGAAATTGGACTAGGAAGAATACAGTATAGGTGAGATGTCTATGTTTGTGCATGGTTGTGTGCAGAGGTGGGTTCCGGCTTCTGTTACTCCCCGTTTGCTCAGGGATATGCACTATGTGCAGTAGTAAAAATATTGCTTCTGCGCATGCGCAGAACCAAAAAACAAGATGGCAGTGCCTATGGCAGTGCCGATGGAACCGGTTTGGGGGTGTGGCTGGCCGAGTTACTACCTACGCCGTCGAATCGGGCCAAACTAGTAGGAACCCACCTCTGGTTGTGTGTGAAAGATACATACAAATACACACAAAACACTTCACCATTTGGTAACAAAATAACGCAAATTATAACTTGTTCATTATTTTACATTTTTTGAATCCAAGAAGTTGAATGTAGAGAACGGTACTCTTAATGCGATGAGTCATTCACTGTCAAGTTCAGAAACAGACGTGTGATGTTGTACATTGAAATAATAGCAATTTCCACCCCCACAAACAGCAGGAGACTTGGAGAAATAAAGAGAGGTTTGCACTGTTATGTTATTTGTGGGAGATGCACGCAAAGTCCCTTAAGGAAATAATTGGCACATTTGCAAAGCTAACAAGCACCAACTAGAAAAGGGTACATGGGGGAAGAAGGGAAGGGATTAATATTTATTGCTAATGAGAGGTCTGTGTTAAGGAACATAGAAGTGGGAACCACAAGTGGCTGCTAATATAACAGGACAAAAAAAGGATGTTGTTATTGCAAAGACAGAAGGAAATATTTTCCTCCTTTTTAAAGCTGGAAAACATAAGTATTAACAAAGCTACAAAGCCCTCAACATATATTTCTTACAAATTCATAAACAGCCCAGGTGACTAAAATCTCTTTAAAATCTCAAAGTATGAAAGGAAACTATCCCTGCTTCTCATTTTAATGCAAGATTTATCTTCAGCTTGCCATTTCATGGAGATAATCCTGCATCGTGCATCTGGTGAAAAGAATCTAGCCCATAAAAGGCTAGCTAGCCTTTAAAGTCTTATAAGATTTTTGGCTGTATAAGACTCAGCTGCATGAATGACTGCAATGCTCATCCTGAAAACATGTCCTTGCTCACATTAGTACCACCATGGGAGAATTAACAACACATGATGGATAGCAGATGTAAATCTAAATCCTAGTACCAGCACACAGATCTGTTGAAAGCACCTCAGGACATGGCATGAGAAGTAATGTGAAGCTTTTATGGAAATCATGCCATGAACTCAGTGAAAAACATCCCTTCAGTTTTTAGTCTTGCTGAAATGCATGCCCAATTGAAATCAGAGGGGTTTTTTCCTGGGTCCAGAGCAACCAATGAATAGCATGGTTCCAGTATGCCAGTTTTGTTCTGGTATCTTGCAGCTGATTCCATGCAAAAAAATAAGAACAAAGTCAGCCCCACTGAACCTCATCTAAACGTCTTAACGTTTATTCCAGTGGTAAACTAGAGACTGTGCAGGGCAGACATTTCTATTTCACAACTCGCACAAAATGGATATGGAGAAATCCTTTTTTAACAGTGCTAGAAAAACAGATGGTAATTCAAAATGCTAGGCTTTCAGTGGGGGGGAGGGGCACTAGCGGCTTTAATTTAATCTGCATAATTTATACCCAATCTGCTGGAAGGCTGAACCTGGGACTTTCTGCATGCAAATTGCGTGCTTGCTTTTTCATTCAGCTTTATGTCCCTTTCCCTGTTAAGACTTCCAGAGTGCCAAAGAGGCTGGGCCTAAGGAACAGCTTGTAAGGTGGGAGCTAAAGGTAATAAAAGGAAAAAGTCACACAGAATGACATACATTTTAAAATTCTACAGAGTTTGCTATGACTCATTTCTTTTCAGAACTGAACGCGACAAACCACTGGGGCGAATGATTAGCACAAGGCTATTTTTAGAAGTTCTCCTGTTCAGAACTGAATGCCACGGATCAAACTACACAAGCAGTTGCTTTTTGGTAATGAGTGTACAGCCAGTTTTCATGGAAACATGTGGAATATTTGTTGCAGCAAGGCACCATTGTGCAAAAGCTCTACCTTTGGCTTTGATTTCCATAAATTACTTCAGTGCCAGAGTTTTTAGTCTTGTGCGATTAAACAATTTGACACTTCTCCTCCTATGACGTGCATATCTACAACAGACAATCCTGCTGGTAAGAAGCCCTATCCTAAAAGTTAACTATATGGAGATGAGTCAAGTTGCTTCCCACCCTTCCGAGCACAGCCTTTAAAAGCCGCCTTTGGAGGTTTCCATTTGGTTTTGTTTGGTTCAAGGAAACAAGTCAATACAAATATGAATTGTGAACTCTCCTTCAAAGCTTGGAATGCTAATAGAGCCAAGAGTTGAAAAGAAGTCTGATCCCTGTATCTTTTATCCTTCCGTGATGACATTTTATGTGTACTTGGAAAGTCGATTGCTTCCTGGTGGAGAACTGTGTTGACAAGACCCTGAAAGTGATGAAATCAGAGGTACTAAGCATCCGACAATGCCTTGCATTAAGAGATTAGCAAATCGCTAGTGATTATGGAAGTCTACCTGGCATTTTTCCAAGGGCTAAACTGCAGAAGCAAACCGAATACTCAATACTAGTGAAGTAATTCCAAGTAATTTGATCTTTTGGCTGCAAACTACATTGCAAGTTCTTTGTTTTAAAGATCTCTGTTGTACAGAATCCTCAGGACACAGAGATTTTCTACTAGTGGATGTCTCTCAGGAAACATATTATTTGACCTGCTCATAGACCTGCCATAATGAATCAAACCCTCCTTTGTGTCTCCTTCTACTCACCATCCCTATCTGAAAAAGCATAATATTTCTAAATGAGCTTCCGTGTCTCCAGACGTCTCTGTAATCTTTCAACACATAGAGACACAATGTTGGTCATATGAATAAAAGGACATTTGCCAGAACCTCCTCAGATTTCCTTTTGTGTTGTTACAGATACTCTTGATATTTTTTTAAGATCTTCCCCCTTACACATGCAGAGATATTCTTGACTAACAAGCAAATTCTTTCATTTTAAGATTTGACTTACTCTTTTTTTTTCATTATTCAATTATTACTTTTATTGGTTCAAAAAATGTCAATAATTACATGATTCTAAATGCTACAATATGAAAACCAATGGAGGTGTAGCACCAGCAGTGGTATTATATATCCAGCAATATAACAATATGCAAGAAATAATCTGGATCTCTGTAGTTAGCACAGAACATTGCCTCAAACCAGTCAGGCCAGGTGACCTTTGATCACAGATCTGTGACCAGTGTGTTTCCCAGAGCCTCTTGTACGGGAACCTCCCATAATTTTATAATTGATTTTAATTAATAGACATGTGAGATGCTAAATTAATTTGTATTCCATCTTTAAAATATCCAACACACTTTCTTCCTCCTATTCCTTCCCCCCCACCAAAAAAAAACAAATTTCTGAGGTGGGTTGAATTAAGTGGTCTTGTGGATCATTAAGTGGACAGAGTCCCAAGTAAGGAGCATGGAGTGTCTCCAGGAGATGGAAGACACCCTGGGTGGTCCATAGAGACCGTGCATCATTATCTCTCCACTCAAGAGCTGAAAATCCTACTATCAAAATCTAAGCAGGATATTCAGCCCCTGAACAGGGAGACACACATGAATGGTTTGCACCAGGCCTCCCAGCCCCTCCCCTCCTGTGAGGCACCCCTGCACTGTTTATCTTACCACACTGAGAACTGTTCCTTATCAGGGCAGAATATGCCAGGTCACCTATTCTTAGGGTTTCTGGAGGACAACCAAGATTTAGATGACCACAACTGAGCAGCAAAAATCCAGATAACCATGAAAGAAAAACAATGAGCCGCAGAAAGTTCTAATTTGCAGCTGCTGACTTGCTGCCATCCCTACTCCTGTAACTCTAAGCTGGTAGCTCCTACCTATGAGAGGCACCTCTCATTTGGCCTACACCAACTCTTGTTTTTTCCCTTAGTCATAGGATTGCCTAAACTTCTCATTAAGCAACTGTAGCGCAAAGCCCATATTTACCTCAGTAACAATAGAGGGCACAATAAATTCCATAAATTTGTTTTAAGAATTTTTTTTCTTTTCTTCTCCCAAAATGTTCTGCTAATTTTTCAAAGGGATGCCAAAATCCCAGTACTAAAGTAATGCATACGAACTGAAGGAAATTATTTTCGTTGTTGCTGCTCTTATTTAATTCAATTTATATTCATTCAATTTATATAGCTACCAATCTCACTTTTATGTGATTCTAGGAGGCTTACAATAAAATACATAAAATACACACTATAGTACAAAAAATGAAAATAAAACACGTGGCTGTCAGGTATTATTCAACTAATCATCCATACAGCCAAGAGATGGGCTTTATCCCACTGGCAGGATCCCGAGTTATTCTTTTCTATTTGATGCTCAGAATCAGTCAAAATGGCATCACTATGCACAAAAGAGAAATATTAGTTGCTTGAGGGGAAACCTCAAGCTTTGCAGAAGTACAAGAAGAGTAAGGATTGGGTATTGTGATATCCAATTGGCCTCGAGACAGAGTTAATTTGAAGCCACGCCTCTGGGCTCCTTGCTTCTGGTTCCCAGTTTCAACGAGTCAAGACCACTGCAAAACACCTGAAAACAAGTCATAAGGGTACACACCCTACCCCCTGAACTCCCCCAATCCCTGGACCAAAACTAGGGCAGGAACCTGGCTAATCCTGCAAAACCTCCTAAAACAACAGTTCAGGTAAGACCAACTGTCATTTTCCAGAGGAATTTTGCAGAATTAGCCAGGATTGGGACATACCCAAGTTAACGTCCCTCAGGGGGGACACTATTGGTCCTGGGCTCCTCATGCGCTACCACCTGTTGTAACACCCTATGACCAAACACCGCATCAGCCGATGCAAATGTGTCTAACCTGTAATGCTTGATAAAGGAGATGGGGACCCCCACATAGCTGCCCTGCAAATCTCCACAATAAGCACCTGTGTGGCCCAGGCTGCCGAGGTAGCCGTACTCCTGGTGGAGTGTGCTGATGCCCTGGGGCACCGGAAGGTGCTGAACCTCATAGGTCAATGCAATGCCCAGTTTGATCCACCTCCCTATAGCTGAAGAGAACACTCTCTTCCCCAGGGAAGATGGATGAAAGGAAAGAAAGAGCGCCTCAGACTTCCTGAGCCCCACCATGCGCCTCAGGTAAATGCGCAAGGCACGCCTGACATCCAGCCGGTGCCAAGGCGCCCTCTTATCATGAGACGGGTCTGGACAAAAATCCGGTAATACCACCTCCTGTGATCTGTGGAAAATGGAATTAACCTTGGGAATAAAGGTCGGATCCAGTTGCAGGACAACCCGATTATTGTGGAATGTACAAAGATCTGACCTGGAGGACAATGTCCCCAGTTCAGAGATGTGACAGGCTGAGGTGACCGCCAAAGGGAACACTACCTTAAGGGTTACAAACTTCAGGTCAACCGTCCTCAGAGGTTCGAATGGTATTCCTGTCATTGCTTGGAGAACCATAGTGAGGCTCCATGTTGGAAACCTGTGGACAACTGGGGGATGGAGATTCCCCGCACCCTTCAAAAACGTCTTAATTAACGGGACCTGGGAAAGTAGAAGGAGCCCCTCTCCCCAAATAATCGTGGAGAGGGCCGCCCCCTGTCTCCTGAGGGTGCCCCCCCCATCCAATCCATCTTGGAGGAACTCCAACACTACCTTAAGGGTTACGAACTTCAGGTCAACTTTTCCTCAGAGGTTCGAATGGTGCTCCTGTCATTGCTTGGAGAACCGTAGTGAGGCTCCATGTCGGAAACCTGTGGACAACCAGGGGATGAAGATTCCTCACACCCTTCAAAAACCTCTTAATTAACGGGACCTGGGAAAGTGGAAGGAGCTCCTCTCCCCGAATAATCGTGGAGAGGGCCGCCACCTCTCTCCTGAGGATGCCCCCCTATCCAATCCATCTTGGAGGAACTCCAAGACGTACGGTACCAAAGCCTCATGAGGATTCGCTCCAGAGACCGGCACCGCTCTGCAAAGACCCGCCAGGTGGAATCATAAATCCTAGTGGTGGAACCCTTGTGTGAAGCCTCAATTGTGGAGATCACCCTCTGTGAAAGCTGGGCGGCCCTTAGGCGCTCCCGCTCAATATCCACATGGCTAGTTGCAGCCACTGTGGCTCGGGATGCACCAGGTTACCCTGTCTGAAGTCCACATCCGTCCCTGGGATCCTGCACGGGTGTGACACTGACAGGCACATTAGGTCCGCAACCCACGCCTGGCACGGCAGTAGGGCACCACTAAGATGAGTTCCGCCTTCTCTGATATCACTTTCTGAACTACCTCAGGGAGAAGGGGAAGGGGAGGGAAGGAGTAGAACAGGCCCTCTGGCCACGGAATCCGAAGCGCGTAGACTCCCTCCGTCCCTCGAGCCGGGAACTGAGAGAAGAACCGATCCACCTGAGCATTCTGCGGTGTGACAAACAGGTCCACCTCCAGATGGCTGAACCTGGAGCAGATGGCCTGGAACAGTTTCAGAGAAAGGCTCCACTCCCCGTGGTCAACCCTGGCCCAACTGAGCCAGTCGGCTTGATGGCCATTCAATCCTGTGATGTGCTCTGCCCTGAGTGATCGAAGATGCCCCTCTGCCCAGGCGCCGAGTGCCATTGCCTCGGTTTGAAGAGCCCTGGAGTGTGTGCCGTCCTGTCGGTTGACGTGGGCCTTCACCGCCATGTTGTCAGTCAGCACCAAGACATCTTGATCCTGTACATGGTCCTTGAAGTGCCGCAATGCCAAGTGAATCGCTCGCAGTTCCAGCCAATTTATATTGTGTTGGAGGTGTAACCAGATCCAACGCCCCTGCGCCATCTGGGACTCCAAGAGAGCTCCCCACCCATACAAGCTGGCATCTGTTGTCAGGATGAGGTGCTCCGGCTCCTTGAACCTGCAGCCCTCGTGTAGCGCTGGAGAGAGCCACCACCTCAATGACAGCTGCACCTGTGGTGTCACAGGAATCTTTTCCTTGGAATTGCTGGAGTTTGACCTCTGATGCGGCAGGAGACACCACTGGAGCAACCTGGCATGTACACGAGCCCAAGGCACCATGTCTATGTAAGAAATGAATTTCCCCAGCAAGCTGGAGAGCACTACTACAGGAACAAAACGTTGACTTCTAACTTGTCTAATTAAGGCTAACAAATTAACTTTACAGTCGTGGGACAAGATCACCTTCCCCAGCTTAGAGTTTATGATGGTCCCCATGTGAGGAATCCTGGTGGCGGGAATGAGGGAACTCTTATCTAGGTTAACCGAAAAACCTAACTGCTGTAGTGTGAATACCACCAACGAAAGATCCTCCCTTGCCTGCTCAAACAATGCTGCTTGGACTAAGATGTCATCGAGATAGCATTGGACCCTGACAGAGCGCTCACAGAGGTAAGCCGCCACTGCGGCTAGGACCTTAGTGAATCTTGATGAGCACACACCTCCCCCTTTGCTGCCTCAGGGCCTGGACGGATTGTTGTCATTGATGGGACAATGAATTCCAGGGTTTATCAAGACATTTTGCAGGAAAACATACGACCATCTGTCTATCAACTGAAGCTCCGCAGAGGATGGGTGATGCAACTGGACAATGACCCAGAGCACACAAGTAATTCAACAAAATGGCTTCAACAGCACAGAATACACCTTCTGGAGTGGCCCAGTCAGAGTCCTGATCTAAACCCAATTGAAATGCTGTGGTATGACGGCCTCCACGGGACAAAATCAGCCTCAGGTAGACCTTTCCTGCCCCTTTTGCAAGCCATGCAGCTCCAGGCCTCCTAGTGTCAATCTGGGCCTGCAGGGCCTTGCCACTGCCACCGCTGTAGAAAAGATGGCCACCCAGGAAGGCAGGGATGAAAACGAGGCTTCATAGTAACCTCTGTCCCAGCCCATATGGCCTGCAGGAATTGAGGCCCCAAAATGGCCACTGTAATGGCATCCTGCCTCTAAAGCCCCAAGAAGCAACTTTTAAATCCCTTACCGGTGGCCGGGAGCGAGCCACACCAAGGGGAGGCATCTAGGTATCAGATGGAGACAAGGGGAAGAAGGCAGGGAGAAGGAATTTGCAGGATGGCACTGGATTGTTTTTGGAAGAATCAGGAACCAAAAGCAACTTTTCTTTCTTTAGCCAGACAGAGTTGAA
The DNA here is from genome assembly GCF_051295495.1 of Thamnophis sirtalis. Lineage (NCBI taxonomy): Eukaryota > Metazoa > Chordata > Lepidosauria > Squamata > Natricidae > Thamnophis > Thamnophis sirtalis. The sequence goes on from NW_028261381.1 coordinate 141,524,752, forward strand.
ATTGGGAACCAGAAGCAAGGAGCACAGAGGCATGGCTTCAAATTAACTGTCTCGAGGCCAATTGGACATCACAATACCCAATCCTGGCTAATCTTGCAAAATTCCTCTGGAAAATTTTCACTGGCAATTGTGGAGAGCTATCAGAAAACTAGGGAGCAAACAAGAAGGAAGCAAAAATGCTGAAATCTTCAATAGAACATTTTGTACTACAACAAATAGGTTCATACAGGTCTCATTTCTTGTTCTTTGTACATTGCTATCTACTCTTTTCTTTCACAATGCCCTGTAAAATGCAGGTTTAAATCGACCTAGGGCCAAACAGCTTCTAGTCTAAGCACTAGAGAATTCCTGAGTCAGAGATAGAGCAAGTACTGAGGAATTCAGGAAAACCTACAAGATCAAAGAATGTTTCAGTCAAACTCCTGCTAAATCTGTGGTCTAGTTGTGAAGCAAAAATATTAGCCTACTAAAAAATACATATTCCTATGTGCTTAGGTATTTTTGTTGCCCACGTGCTTTTCACCTATTGCTTATTGTTCCTTCTTGTACCCTTCTTTTTGTAATTCATGTAAGTTAGGAAAACATACAGTTGCAAGAAAAAGTATGTGAACCCCTTGGGATTATGTGGAGTTTTGCATGAATTGGTCATAAAATGTGCTCTGAATTTCATCTAAGTCACAACAATAGAAAAACACAGTCTGCTGAAAATAATACTACACAAACATTAGATGTTGCCATGGTTTAATTGAACATAACATGTAAACATTCACAGTGCATGGAGGAAAAAGTATGTGAGCCCCTAGCCTAATGTTTTCTCCAAGAGCTAATTGGAGCCAGGAGTGAGCCAACCTTGACTCCAATCAGTGTGATGATATTGGATGTGTTGCTGACAGCTGTTCTGCCCTTTAAAAACACACACCTGTTGTGGGTTTACTGGTTTCAAGAAGCTCTGTCTGATGTGAACCATGCCTCGCAGAAAAGAGCTCTCAGAAGACCTACGATCAAGAATTGTTGACTTGCATGAAGCTGGAAAGGGTTACAAAAGTATTTCCAAAAGCCTTGATGTTCATGTGTCCACGGTAAGACAGACTGTCTACAAATGGAGAAAGTTTAGCACTGTTGCTACTCTCCCTAGGCGTGGTCGTCCTGTAAAAATGACTGCAAGAGCACAGCGCAGAATGCTTCATGAGGTAAAGAAGAATCCTAGAGTGTCAGCTAAAGACCTACAGAAATCTCTGGCACATGCTAACACTTTTGTTGACACAACTACAAGAAAGAAAACATTAAACAAGAATGGAGTACATGGAAGGACACCACGGAGGAAGCCATTGCTGTCCCAAAAAAATATTGCAGCACGTTTGAAGTTTTCAAAAGAGCACCTGGATGTTCCACAGCACTACTGGCAAAATATACTGTGGACAGATGAAACCAAAATGGAGTTGTTTGGGAAAAACACACAACGCTATGTGTGGAGAAAAAAAGGCACAGCACACCAACATCAACCTCATCCCCACTGTAAAACATGGCAGAGGGAGCATCATGGTTTGGGACTGCTTTGCTGCCTCAGGGCCTGGACGGATTGTTGTCATTGATGGGACAATGAATTCCAGGGTTTATCAAGACATTTTGCAGGAAAACATACGACCATCTGTCTGCCAACTGAAGCTCCGCAGAGGATGGGTGATGCAACAGAACAATGACCCAAAGCATACAAGTAATTCAACAAAAAATGGCTTCAACAGCACAGAATACACCTTCTGGAGTGGCCCAGTCAGATCCTGACCTAAACCCAATTGAAATGCTGTGGCATGACCTTAAGAGAGCGATTCACACCAGACATCCCAAGAATATTGTTACACTGAAACAGTTTTGTGAAGAGGAGCGGTCCAAAATTACTCCAGATTGTTGTGTAGGTCTGATCTGCAACTACAGGAAACGTTTGGTTGAGGTTATTGCTGCCAAAGGAGGGTCAACCAGTTATTAAGTCCAACAGTTCACATACTTTTTCCTCCCTGCACTGTGAATGTTTACATGTTATGTTCAATTAAACCATGGCAACATCTAATGTTTGTGTAATATTATGTTCAGCAGACTGTGGTTTTCTATTGTTGTGACTTAGATGAAGTTCAGAGCACATTTTATGACCAATTCATGCAAAACTCCACGTAATCCCAAAAGGTTCACATACTTTTTCTTGCAACTGTAGAGTACCAGAAGCCAGTTACAACAACCCAATCCATGCTTCCAGACAAATCTATTTATTCAACTCTATTTTTAAAAGCTAAAAAAAAAGACAGCTTGAAAAAATAACTAGTACAGCACAAAACATTAAAATGTAATGTGGCTTCTTAAAAATCATATGCATTTCAACAGAAATTATGAAATGCTTACATATGTATATTCTCCAGATTGGGGCTTAAGGTGCTAGGAGTAGAGACTCAAGTTCAAGTCTACCCTCAGTATGGAAGCTCACTTTGAACCAACCATTCTCTTTCAGCCAAACATACCTCACAGGGTTGTTATTGTGGAATATAAATATGAGGATACTGTATGTACAACTGCCTTGAGATTCTAAATGAAAAGCTGAAAACCAAATATATAGATGTATGTTGTTGTTCGTTGTGAAGTCGTGTCTGACCCATCATGACCCCATGGACAATGTTCCTCCAGTCCTTCCTTTCCTCTACCATCCTCTGGAGTCCACTTAAGCTCATGCCTACTGCTTCGGTGACTCCATCCAGCCACTTCATTCTCTGTCGTCCCCTTCTTCTTTTGCCCTCAATATTTCCCAGAATTAGCCTCTTTTCCAGTGAGTCCTTCCTTCTCATTAGGTGGCCAAAGTATTTGAGTTTCATCTTCAGGATTTGGCCTTCTAAGAAGCAGTCAGGGTTGATCTCCTCTAGGACTGAGCGTTTTGATAGCCTTGCAGTCCAAGGGACTCGCAGGAGTCTTCTCCAGCACCATAGTTCAAAGGCCTCAATTCTTTGGTGCTTATGAATCCTGAATCTTTGGCGCTCAGCCTTTCTTATGGTCCAAGTTTTATAGCCATACATTGCAACTGGAAAAACCATAGCCTGGACTATACACACTTTTGTTGTAAGGGTGTTTATCTTACTATATTTATCTTTACTTCAGTAAATTTTATTCAACTGAGAGGGACTGGATTAAACCAATGCACTAAGAAAAAACTAAAGCCATGTTATGATTTAGCCTGTTATGTGAATCTAGGTTCTGAAAAATTATGCATAAAAAATAAACAGAACATATACATTCCAATAACATTTAACCTGCATTTAAAACCAAAAGGTTCTTCCCTTTAATTTTATATCAGATCTTTAATTTATGATATTTATATCTGGTTTATAACTTTATTATATCAAGGTTTGTCTTAACAAAGTTTATTTAATAAACCATAATTTGCTGAGTGTGCAAAACATATTACATTGAAACCCATAAATATTATTGCTTAGCATGATTTGGGAACTCAGTCTTCATCTAGAGGTGCTTACAGTAAGTGAAAAGGAAGCATCCATATGAAAGATTTCAAATTTAAGTTTGTGTCCTATTGCATATTGACTATATCCTGCTGAATATTTAGTAAACAACATTTCTTTTAATCCAAAGACCTGCCGTTCAGAGTAGGTGATACAGGATTGTTATGTTCCAATGGCCTAATATATGGCAGAATCATTAATTTTGGGGACCACAATCTAGGTTTTTAAAAAAAATCAGTAATTTTCATAAACTTCATAATTTTCTATAATGCTACTGAGAATGAGTTTAGTAGCTGAAAGGAAAAATTACTTGGGAGGATGAGGGAACTGGTATATTTAAATGGAAAGAGATTTTTAGAATGGTAGCTGCAAAAGGAACTAAACTTTTAATACTGTAGCTATATGAAGATACCCTGGGAGTAAAATTAGGCCAGGTTGGAAGTGGCCAACCTGGCCTAAATTATGCCAAAAAGGAAAGTAGTGACTCCTCCCAGATCTTTAACAGCATGTTTGGTAACCTTTAAACAGCTTCAAAGCAATTTATCTTTAAATAAAGTTATTAAATTTGGTATAATATAAAAATCAGCAGGAGTAAGCAAGATGTAAGCTTCAATTTTAGAAAATACTCTTAGAACTCTTAGGAAAAAATCTCTTAGAATGTGTTCAATGTGGAATATAAAGAAGATAAAGAGTTAACTTGCACTCCCCCTACTATTTATGTCCTGGGGCATTTAAACCTGAGGTTGTTGCAAACAGCACCTTTGATGACAAATATGCATGGGTAACTCTGCAATCTCAGAATCTGAGGGAGTCTCCCAAAATTCAACACTCCCCAAAATCTTGATATGCACAATTCGATTGGGGGAACCCCAGAAAGCAACTTTTTATCTTTGGAAATGTTACCTTTAACAAAATTTAACAGGAACATTTTGAAATAGATACCTCCTTCCTAGAAATTTGTCTCAGCACATTTTTCCACCAAAACAGAAAACATATTCTTTTATTCTTCCAAACTGCCTTTCTTGTTTATTTATATGTCACTATTTATTCATTAAATGCGTACAATATACTGCCCAAATGCTTAACATTTTTTTAATGGTCTTGTTTCAGTCCCACCATTAATGGTAGAAGATTAGTGTTCTTCATTCTCAGGGTCAGCTTGATCCATTGCTAAGGATAAAAATATGGTTATTTATTAAACGATTGTATTTAGGGGGGGGGGGGAATGAAGAGCCACCTACCTGAGAGAGAAGTTTGTTATCATCCTCTAGCAGTTTGACTTTCGTTTCAAGTTGTCTGATGTAGTTGGAAGATGAATCTTTAAAGAAGAAAGGGCGGGAAAGAGATTAATCTTCAGAAGAGATTGTACTTTAAAGTCAGGCAAGATAGCTTCACTGCTAGACTTAGGATTTTCTCATGAAAAGAACAACACCTGCAAAATCAGTGGTGTTTCTCAGATTAAATTTAAAGACTTAACAAAAGAAGGGGGACACAAAACACAGAACTGAAAAAAGCCTGCTGTAACCCAAAGTCTCCATTTGCCACAACAGAGTTGTGAGAAATACTGAGATTCAATTCAATAACCTTCAGTATCAGCCCTTAGTGCAGAAACCTAGATAATTGTCATACTATTCTGAACCTTAACTGATATTATTGTCATTGATTGCATTGCAGTCAAGTACAGTTCTTGTTATCGTCTTCCTAGTTATGAAGCCATTTTGGAACCTCTTTTGCTTTGTGCATTCAGCAAATTTTGCATAATTTGAAAGGCTGCTTTTAGCACTAACAGTATTGGTTTTAGTCAGTTCTGTCCTTATTTATTCTGAATGACTTTTGCTATGCTCAGTAAATATCTATTTTATCAGATATTTTAGCCAACTATCTATAAATTTAAAAAATAATAGCTATATTCACCATGAAGAATATACACTCCAAATCATCTTTTAAAAAGTTATACACATACTTTTAGGAAGAGAACAGAACGTTTTTAAATACTAAAATCATTGCTTACTGATAACTACAAGAACATTTTCCATCTGCATTTACAGATGTACCAAAATATTTCTAGCAGCCAATTAGGCAAAGAACAGCTCAGCAGCTCCAATAACGGAAGCTACAAGAGTTACACTCAATCAAACCACTGCCTTGAGACCTTAATCTTCATTTAAATGAAATAACTATTTAGATCTTTGCATTCTCTCCCATAAGGAAAAGCAAAACACTCATTGTGCCATTCAATTTCACTTAGGCGTGTTATGTCAGTATAGGGTGGCAGGAAAGAAAACTGAATGAATTATGCTGCTGCAGATGCAAATTGCCTGAAAAAAAGTGTGACCTGGTGCCCTTTATCTGCTTCTCTTCAAGATTAATCTCCAACATCTTGTCAGCAAGATTAATCTCCAACATCTTGTCATCTGCTACAAACGGTGAATGGAACACGGGTGGGAGGGAGGGAGGAAATTCTACAACAAAAAAAAACCTTGGTACCTATCATCACAGTGATCTCATTCACACATTGGACAGAGCCATAGTTAATTTCATCACTGTTTCATAAGTAAACGGTAATTGGCTTCGTTCACATAACACTGCCAACTCCTGTTACAGATTTCAAACAATTAAGCAGGGTTCCTGCACATTTAAATTAAAATTAAGCCAAGTTAGTTCTAGATCCAGCCTATACATATGTTGTAATATAGAAATTGGCACACGAGCAGTCCTCACCTAATGGCCATTCATTCAATGACTATTCAAATTATTATGAAAGCAATGAAAAAATGGTTAGTTATGACTGGTCCTCAAAGCTGCATTGCAGCACTCCCATGGTTACATTATCAAAATTTGGGCACTTAGCAGCGAGCACTGATGGTGTTATCTAGTCAGGTAATTAAATGTCTGCAAGCAAACAACCAAGCTCAGAGAGCATCAAGGTCTCCACAGATGCAAATTATGGTAAGTGTTAATGTAACGGAAAGAAACTTTTGGAATTATAATTATGAGGCTATGATCAAAATAAAAAATAAAAACAAGGGTGTCTTATTGTTGTGAATTTACTCTGAATTATTATAATGTTAAAGTCTATAAAAGAATATGTTTTGCATTTATTTATCCCATTAATTTTTTTTCCTAGGCAAAAGAGCCTGAAACAAGTCCAAAACAATGGGATAACATTTGAAAGCAGCTTGGCAGACATCTGATTAATTTGCTGGTGTATAAGATGGAAAAGGTGGTTTTAAGCTTCCTGTAGAGTTGATTTCCTGGTCTTGCCTTCTTAGTGAAGCTGATAGTATGAGTCAATTCACATGTAACTGGACTGGACTGGAAACGAGCCAAGAATATTACCTCCACAAAGTGTTTATATTCAAGCAGTAGCTTGGTAACCACAGAGTCTACAAGAACAATAGGGGTATGTATATATGAAGTGGCACCCAGGAAATTGAGCTGGCTGTCAGAGGAGAAATTGAATACTTGTCCCTAAGTTAGCTCAGAAAGCAACACATTTCACAGAAATGCAGAGCACGGAACACTTCATCCTTTTTCAAGCCCCCAGGAGGCCACTAAATACTTTGCAGGCTAATAGCTTTTGTGAGTTTATTTACAAGCTTAGAGGAAACTAAAGTCCCAAATACAATGTCAATTCTAATGAAAGAAATACATAGTAGAAATAATGAGGAAATAGGTAGAAAGCAGAGTGTACACCATAATTTACTCCTGTGTCTTGCCACACAGCAATTATTTTTGGGAAGCCAAGTTGAAAAATCATTGTAACTTCTATCAGAGTTTTATTTCTGGCAGAGAAATGTTAGTGATAAGATCAAACCTGGTTTCCTTTCACATTTCTCTGATCTCATTAATTACATGTTTTTATATTTATTTGTACAAGGTTTTTTTTTCTCCTTCAGGTCAATATTGACTCCTGGCAACTGCCTGGACAAGTCCCTGCAGTTTTCTTGGCAAGATTTCAGAAGTGGATTGCCCTGTCTTCTTCCTAGGGTTGAGAAAAAATGAGATGGTCCAAAGTCACCCAGCTGGCTTTGTGCCTAAGGCAAGACTAGAATGCACAGTCTCCCAATTTCTAGCCTGGTGCCTTAACTGGTACATCCATCTGGCTCGCATTTATGCAGCTTACAAAGATCAAAAACATTCAGGCAATGGTATCCCCTGTGGCATTCTATGGAAATAAGCATTGGAAAGCAGCAGGAGAGAAACTGTATTGATATTTTGGAACTTTGTTATTGGAGATGATGTCTGGGCATAGTCAAGAAAATAAATGAATGAATCACAGAGCAAATCAACTCAGAGTTTTCATTTGAGGCACAACTAATGAGGGTCAAATCATCATACTTTTGCACATTTCATTTGCTATCTTGATAGTGCTGGGAAAGGTGGAAAAAAGAGACAAGAATGATCAACAGCAAAAAGAATGGATTCAATGACAGCCGTGATGAGTGCATTTCTAGACGAGCCAGGTTGGAGATAAATAAAAAAATAAATGAATGTCTATCAGTAATATACAGTGTCCACAGCCAATATTACAGGATGTTTTGAAAGCCTCAAAGAACTGCAATGACCTATGATACTAATTCTGTGCTTAATTACTGTTATAGGTAAACTTATTTGCTTGTATATACAGGTAGCCTTTGACTTACAATCAAAGTCAAAGGCTTCTGTCAGTGACAGTGCTGAAAAAAGTAATTTATAACCGGTCCTCACACTTATGATGACTGCAGCATCCCCAAAATCATGAGAACATGATTCAGGTGCTTGGCAACCAGCATCTATTTATGATGGTTGCGGCTGCTGAGGACATGCAAAGTCTATGGGTAAGGATTATTTCTTTAATGCTAGTGGTGATTTACTTAACGACCATGACAAATAAGGTTGTAAAACTGGATATGGTGACATGATGATTTATTAAAGGATCACATCATTTATTGATGGAAACTCCGGTCCCAATTGTGGTTGTAATTGGAGGACAATCCCTGTACATGCTTTTTTTTTTGGTCTTATTATTTTGTCAATATTTTTGTTATTATTAATGCATTTCATAAAAAACAGACAGCAGCTGTCTTTATTGTTGAGGCCTTTTTCTCGTTTCTGTTTTTTACAGAATTGGTAGACTACAAGAATGGATAAGTCCCATCATCCCCTAGTATTGCTCACTGCGGCTGAAACTGCTGAGAATCAGGGTTCTATCGCTGGCTTATTGGCTAGAAGGTAGCAGAGGAATCATTTTCACTGGTACAAGATATTTTGTGTGATCACACAGAGTTTAGGAGCTTGGAAGTTACCGTATATTCCACACACTAAAAAGCAAACTATAATAACTACTTCAGTTTCTAGCTGTTGGCTTAGAAAATGCTTGGCTATAGTTTTTATTTCCCTATCCTGAGCATCTGAAAAGCTAATTTTTGCTTGCAGAATTAGAATTAAACTCATTAAAGATACTTTGTAATTATCATAAACGTATGCAGATTTTAAAATATTCCATCTGTTGTGGTGTATAATTTGACCTCATTTTACTCTAAGGTTTTTTTTTCCAGCTAACAAGTTATTTCCTAATTATTACTATAGGTAAAGCAAAGAGTTATAAATTGTAGTACATCTGTTTATTTTCAATGATGGGGAAATCTAGAAAAGCTCAGGAAGCATCCAGTTCATAAGACTGAACAAACACCATCCATTCTTCAAAATAAACAAACCTTTTCTTCTCATCCCTGCCAGGCCTGGTATTCAAAGAACACTTGCCAACCAGCTCTGAACAATCTTCCCAACCATAGTTCCTCCCCTCTTATTTACTGCTGCTGCCTCTCTTTTTTTGCCCTTACTGACAATGGAAACACAAAGGAAGAAAGTGATAGGCCATGGTACAATAAAATGTACTTCCACTTTGCTTCATGGAATAGAGATCAGCTATTATCAATATGTCTACCTCTTCAGGCCAGGTAGGTGAGGGGTTCAATGAGCTACTAATGTTCCCTTGGAATTGGATTTATGGTAGGGTGTTTCTGGAAATATTATAAGAGGCAGATTTACTCCTAGTCTTCCTTATTACTTGCTCTTCATAAACATTCTGCCAGTCAAGTTAATGAATTAGTCTTAATACAGAACAAGTCTCATTCATGTGTATATGCACAACCCTACCAAACAGACTATTGTATTCTGGCAAACTCTCCTCTAGGAAGCTGGTTGCTTCAAAAAACACAAATAAACTTCTAATCCATAAATTCTGTACAGGAAAACCTCGAATAATGACCACAATTGAGCTCAAGCTTTCAGTTGTTTAGTGAGACATTTGTTAAGACATTTGTTACAACCTTTCTTGCCACAGTTGTTAAGTGAATCACTGCAGTTGATAAGTTAGTAACCTGGTTGTTAAGTGAATTTTGCATTGACTCTGCTTGTCAGAAGGTGACAAAAAGTGATCACATGACCTTGGGATACAGCACAGTCATAAATATGAACCACTTGCCACATCTCTGAAATCTGGAATACATTTTTTAAATGTAACAATATTGAAAATATTTCTTTGAATTTTACAGTCAGGTGAATTATAAATAATTCTAGCTGATTAAAAAAACAACCAAGCAAAAATGACTCTCCACACTAATTAGAAAGTGTCTGGTAAGATTTTAATGCATTATAGCTCATGAATATTTGTGACTTATAATAAAAATTTGTTAGTCTTAAAAAGTGGTACCAGACTCTAGTTTGTGCACACCAAGAACTTTGCTACTCCACTAAAACCAGAATTAAAAACATAAATCAAAGCCTTGGCTCATAATCTGGATTACTAAGAGGTAAACCTGAAGACGTTAGAGACGGTGTCATATTTTTAAATAAATTGTGATGTTTTTGAACATTTCAGCAGCTCTTGTCTTTGGATGTGGTATCACTGTTCTTATCAAAGAGGGGTGGATGGATCAGTGTGTCACATGACCTTTGTATATTATCAGGCAATACGTGATGGTGAATTTTTCACTAGTCTCACTTCCCATCTATTTCCCATTCAAACACATAGCACCCTATTATAAGCAAAGGAGACATGGTAGGCGCTTTATTAAGGGCAACCCTCAGCATCTGTTTCTGAACTTCTGGAGAAGGTGGTCCACTAGTCCTATATGAAAGCTCAGCAGTCTCAAGTCAGTCTGTAAATGATCGATAAAACCTCTCCTGTATGTTCTTCTGTATCTGTCTCACAGTCACAACTTTAGAAATGACATCTCCTTTGAGCATTGCAACAGGAATTTTATCAGGCTTCAACTAGGAAGGATTTGACATGTATACAGTATTACACCAGCTCATGTCAGACAATCACATTTCAGAAAGCTCAAGCACTACCTGTGAAGTGTAGCTTAGTGACTTTACACTATAGAAACTACCTACTCAGTGGATAAAGGAAAAGCAATACAGCAGGATGGGGGAGCCTGCGTCTCTTCAATACTGCTGAACTGCAATTCTCACGCATGTTTCAATCTTCACCATGCTGAAAGCAAACAAGTGAATGGAATTCTTCAAGAAAAATGAGCTTGCAAGGTATTAGTAAGAACATACTATATACTATTAGAAATCCACACTGCTGGTTGTTGCAGTGGTGTGTTGCATTACTTAGAAGTAGAAGCAAAAGATAGAGAAGGAGACCTGGAACTGTCCCTAAGGAAATAAAAGGTGAAGAAACCCAATCTGTGGTTTGGTGGAGTACTTCAATAGTTAAATGTGAAACACCTAATGTATCTTGCAGATAGAAAGAGAGAAGACAACTTTTTTTACAATATACAAATAAAGAAGGCAACTTTGTACAATCATTGCAAGAAGTGACAAATTATATTTAAAAATTTATTAAAACTGCTGCCTTTTAAGAGGGCTAAATAAGAAAAATGAAATAGTAAAACAGTATGGAAAATAGATATATCATTTCTTTCTGATTCAAATCTTCTAAGAAATGACAAAGACATCAATAATTAAATTATACCCCTGTTACTATATGGATCCCTAAGGAACAGTTGAACAATGAATTAGAATATGGTTATTACAGGAGAACAATTTAAAAATCAACCAGGAAGGGAAAAATTCAATTATACAAAAATCAGTTTCTTATTTCTGGTAGACACATAAGAAGAGGCAAACAAAGATAATGAGCCACGGTGGCGCAGTGGTTAGAGTGCAGTACTGCAGGCTACTTCTGCTGATCACCGTCTGCCAGCAGTTTGGCAGATCGAATCTCACCAGGCTCAAGGTTGACTCAATCTTCCATCCTTCTGAAGTCAGTAAAATGAGGACCCAGATTGTTGGGGGCAAGATGCTGACTCTATAAACTGCTTAGAGAGGGCTGTAAACGGGGTGGGATTCAGCCAGTTTGCACGACTTCAGGAGAACCTGAACAGTTTGGTGTATTGGTGGTTGGATGAAATCATTAGGGCAGAGAACCAGTTGTTAATTATTTGAATCCCACCACTGGCTGTAAAGCTCTATGAAGCAGTATACAAGTCTAAGTGCTATTGCTATTTTAAAAAGTATCTTTTTGGAGCCAAGTCTCACAAATTTCTGCAGTACTCATTCAAAAATGTGAAGTGGATTGTTTCTCAAGTTGCCAATCCAACAAGTAGAATACTAAAATTGAAAGATAAGTTTTAAGTAATGGATTAAAAAAATAAACTTTGCTGACCCATACACTATTACAGACATTCAAATGACAATGGATATATTGTTCCATGCCAATCTGCTTAGGATGTCACAGTACATATTTTTGAGAAAAGTAACGTTTTACCACCTAAATAAGAATGTAAAAAATAAAATAGTATAACTGGTTTGCAGAACTCTCATATCGTTCTGAGGAAAAGACTTTGGAGGAAATCTGATTCATAAACTTAGTAATACTCAAAAGCCTAAGCTCAACTCTGTTGCCTCAGGCTTTTTTCAAAAAAATGCAATACACTTTCTAAGTAAGTTGTGACTCCCAAGAGATTGTGACCTACAATTTAAGCTACTGTGCCAAGCTATACTGCAGTATATTTGATTTTGGCTTAACCATTTGCAGTTTGTACCCTACAGTTTATGGCTTGGTGCAATTCATGAACTATACTACTATGGCTTATTGGACAAGTCATTATTTTAACAAAATATAACGTCGAATGTGGATATTTAAAATCTTTACATCTTTCTCAAATTCTTTTTACTTACTTTCATTGTTATTTTCATTTTTTCTATGATTGTCGTCCTTATTGTTATTGTTTCAATAAAAGAGGGGAAAGCTCTTGGTTTAGCATGTTATGGGGCAGATATATATTAAGAAATGGCCAGGAGGGAAGAGAGAGAGAGAGAGAGAGAGACTAAAGCAGGATTTATACATCACATGGAGTGCAGTATGCCTTGCTTGTTTGTGGCTCAACATATTGTGAGCAACCAGACAATTAGGTCCCAATAGCCCTAATAAACCAGCAAATTCAACAAGCGTTGGTAGTACAAAACATAGTTTAGCATAGGTTTAGCATACCTATCCTAAAATATAGAATAGAACAGTAAGTCACCTGTAGACGCAGGAAATTCCATAGCTTTAATGAACAGGAAAGGGTTAAAATGACCAGATGGGCAGTCTCAAGTCATTTAAGCTTCTTTTCTTTCCTCTGCAGTTAATCTTGATAACATTAGTCACATGACCCAGAAGAAAAAAGAAGCCGATTAGTGGCTTTTCCACTAGTGAGAAAAATTGAAACAGTTTGTTACGGTATTAATGTTTTGTATAAAGTTGACAGCGCTAATTGCTTCAGACTCCCTTGTCATCTGGACATAAATCTTGTAATTAATTCCTACAATAGACCCAAAATGAGGTCATCTTCATTTTCTCTTGAAACGTCCGTTACTTCTTTACTGTAGCATTAGCATTACCTCTAATCTTTAAGATCTTCTGTGTTACATACCTCATTCTAAGAAATATATGTATGGTAGCATTAGACATAAAATGATTGTTGTCTGCTATATTAAGGTAAAAGGGACGCAGTGGCTGAGCTTGTCGATCAGGATGGTTGGCAGTTCAGCAGTTCGAATCCCTAGCACCGCATAACGGAGTAAGCTCTCGTTACTTGTCCCAACTTCTTTGGTGGAAAGGTAATAGCGCTCCGTGAGCCTTCAGAATGTAGTCATGCCAGCCACATGACCATGGAGACATCTTTGGACAGCACTGGCTCTTCAGCTTTGAAACGGAGATGAGTACCGCCCCTAGAGCCGGAAACAACTAGCATGCATGTGCGGGGGAACCTTTACCTTTACCTATATTAAGGTGAATATAAAATTTCGATTTAAACATGCAAAGCTATCTTATATAAATCGAACCATTGCCCCCCCCTTGCTATTAGTCTGTATGGTGCTAGAGATTCAATCCCAACAAAGTGTTTCAGTGTGCACAAACACAACTCCTGACTCCAACACCTTAAAATAACTCCAGCCATGCAATACTAAGAGCTTGTGCAATATTTGTCCTATAACACTGAGCAATAAGACTTCCCAGCATCTTCCATAGTAATCTGCTATATTGCTCAGACATCCAACCCATGGTGTTTCTCATGTGGATTTTTATCAAAACATTGCAATGTGAGGTTTTCTTCATCAATATTCCAGTTTATTGTATGGTCTATGAAATTTCAAGCATTCCATTTTTTTCTTCCTATTGATAACAGTTGATCAAAAGTTTCCTTCCTTCCCTTCCTGTATTTTGAACTCACTTGTTTCCTTTTCTTTTTTGTACGGATAAAACTAGTTTCGATTCATAAGCAATGGCATTTACACTAAAACCAGAAGGAAGGATATTGTTTGTTAATTGTTTTTATTTAATTACAACAGCTTTGATATAAAGCAATCAATGTTAAAAAGATGGATAACCCTGATTAAGTATCCTGATGTTGTTTTCCATTCATCTTACACTTAGTTTTGCTCAAACCCATTCTATAGATCTCAACTGCACTCTTGAGATAAAGAATTAATTGTAAGGCTGCTGTCTAACTTAATACTTTTGCCAGGCAACAAGAATGTATTCAAGAGAACAGTCCTTTTGCCCTTTTGTTCAAGAAGGTTCCTCTCCAGACAATAGTATCTGCAGGTCTGCAGGGACACTGCATAAATCACTGGAAATCATAATGAATTCTCTTTTCCTTTAGTTGAATCTTAGCTATCACCAAACTGAGTTGCAGTATAAATTATTTGTCTAACCTTCTCCTTTGACAACTCAAGATTTTTTTTTTACAATGCTTTGCACAACACTTTCATCTTTTCTAATTTTTGCAGACAAAAGACAGAAGCACACATCCTTTCCACAATCCACAAGAAGTAGTATTCAATTTTTTATTTTAAAAAAGAGGCTACAATGAATCTGGTAACTTGACCATCCTGCTAAGATAACCAGGCTCGTCGCTTTTCATTTGGTTGTCCTCCTTTTCATTTCACCTTTATTACAAAGGCCTAAAATTCATTCACAACAGCAATAAATCAGTTGCTAGAAGCTGATGAAAGGCTCTCTGGTTGAGCTTTTTTCTCCTGAGAGAAATCTGTTTCAAGCTCACACTGTTCTGAATTTGGTATCCCATAGACCCAACAATGATATTTGCCTGAACAAATCTCCACTTACTTCTTCAGCCCTCTGTGTTTTAGTCATCTATCTTCCTAGCTTACACGTCTACTCTTTATGGCTTAGTTACAAATGCTGAAAAATCCCTATTTGATTATAATCCAGTTCAGGATCATACTGGGGCCCTTCAGATATACTAAGCTGCAAACACCACCATCCTTTACTAGCTGCAGTGATGGTCATTTGAGACTGATGTTTCTAAGGTGCGCTAGCCTTGTGAATGACTGCTTGTAGTCATTTGTTTAATATCCCCATTTTGTTCTAAGTGTTTATTAAAGAAAATAATATGTAGGGAGAGGAAGTGTTTTGTTTTATTTATTGACATTGAAAGAAATGCAGATTGAGTGGATTGGTGTTCACACATACACACACACACACACACACACACTGTGTGTGTGTGTGATGATCAGGAATGAATCCAACAGGTTAACATTTTGAACTTTCTCCCAAAGCTAAACACTCAGGGTTAAAAGGTGAGGTTAAAAGGTGAGGAAGACTGCTAATCCTGCAAAGTCCTATAAGAATATGTACAAATTATTTACTTCCGTACCAGGAAAATTAGTACTTCACTATATATCGGGCTGTTCCTGTTGCACCAGTGAGACCAGTAGAGTAAGGAAGCTAACTAAGAAAAAAAAAATTTCCCCTTCTATGGCATTTGTCAGATTTCCAAACAATACTGCAGTGTGCTAACATAGCACTCGATTAGTGAATACTAACCAGAAACTCTTTTGATAATATCAAACTTCAGACTTCTGCCTTAAGTTGCTCCTTTATCAGCAATTTCAGGTAATAATAACTGTTTATCCTTTAGGATATCGGCACCTGCAGTTTCTGCACATCAAGCTGTGGTAGATCCACAATAATAGATTAGACCGAGTTTTTCCAGGCCAGTTGGCACTCTTAGATTAGATTCACTATGTGGGCTATTATAAACCTGCCACCCATAGTTAAAGCTCATGATATTTCATTGACAGAGGCTAAATTACTTGCAAGGCACCATATACATTTTATTTTAAAAAAACTTGCTGAGCAAGCTTACTATAAGTAGATTGTTAAACCCAAGTATAACAATCATAATTAAACTTAAGTTATGCGTTATTTATTAACAGGCTTATTACAGTAGCATTAGTACTTTGGACTAAAGGGAACCTCCTATGCAAAGTTTCCCAGATAAACTAACTCTAATTATTATTTTTTTAAAAAGCATGACAGCAGCTTAAGAATAAGAGGTAAACACACAATAACTATTATTAATATTAATTACATAAAATTAATGCTAATTCATTTAAAATTTAGTGGCAACAGTTATTGTCCAGTCAGTCTGAAAAATAAGTACTTGATCTCAAACTGGTTTAGAGAACAACCCTCAAATTAAAATGAAGTTAGGTGGAACTTCCCACCTCCATACACCTCCAGTTAGGTTTGCTTGATTTTCAGGGCTGGAAAAAATGATCCAGTCAACAATTATTATCAAGAAACAACAGTGATTTAGAGCCAAAAAGAAAGGAATATTTATACTGTGCTCTGGTTTAGTTTCTATTATTGCAGTAAATGGTTAATTTTTCCAGACTTACAAATAAAGGACTCTGTATGTTAAGTTTGAAGCAAGAAACACAATGTTTACCCATACTTACTCCCTGTGCAGGGATGTCTTCCAAAATCATTAGCATCATCACTATCTTCCTGGTATACAATAAATTAGTAGCTTTAAAGCATGCAAGAAGTTTTTATTTACAAAGATAGAGAATCAAATATGGATGCTTCACTTGAAGCCTGAAATAGTACAGTGTGGAAATCCAGCAATCCTTATTGCATAATATCAACCTGATGACTTCTAAGTTATAAAAGAGGTTGGATGTCAACACTGCAGTACATCCTACATGTACAGAACAGAATGTTATTCTTAAGAACTAATCCTACTCAAAGCAACATTGTCCATATTCACGATGGACATAAAAATACATTTGGGGAACTGCTAGGTTTCCAGAAACCTAGGACAAAACAAAGAAATAAAAATGAAGAATAAAGAAATCCCTAAAAGTGGTTTGCTGAGGATTGACTTTGCTCTGTGACTATACCATGTTGATTATTTGGGGATGAGATGAGGTATTTTGGTAAATGTCAGTGCTAAATGGCAGGTACCCTGAATAAGAACGTTCCACATTACAATTTTCAGTTGCCTTTTTAAAACACACACACACACACACACACACACACACACACACACACACACACACACACACACACACACACACACACACACACACACACACACACACACACACACACACACATATATATATATATATATATATATATATATATATATATATATATCCATTATAGTCGCCTTTGAAATCTGACAAAATTTAATGAGTGGACATGAATTCAACCAGCCATGTAATACCCATTTATCAGAAAGTAAACTAGTTGACTTTGCTCTCCAATAACTTATATTATTGTCACTAGGAGTTTTTATTGAAATTGTTTACTTTTGTTATTATTGTTGTTTTGGGGCCATTAGTATTATGGTTTGCAATATGGTGGCTATAAAAATCTTTCAAAAATATTTATTTATAAAATTTCAATGCCGCACTTCTCCAACTGAACTCTGTCTTTTTTTGAAGTGGGACAAGTGGGAGCATTTCTAAAGTACTCGACTCCACCCACCTGCCATTATTATTTTACAAAGTTCAAAGGAACCCAGTGTACATATTGTCTAAGAATACCTATAGGCCCTCAATGGAACTCAGAAGCCTTTGTATGACAAAAAGGATTATAGGAGAGACTAATACTTTAATTTGCAGCATCGTTTTCCCCTTTATTTTTTAAAAAAATTAAAAGAATGTTTTAAAAATGACCAAGAATAGCAATTCACATGATGGGCTCCAAAACAAGTGTCAGGATCCTTGTTTTGCCCACCACTTAGAAAAGATCAATTACCAGTTGGAGCAGAAAATACTAGACTAGCTAGGCTAATCACAGGGTGGCCACTTACCCTTTGTTCCAAATAAAGCAATAACAGAAAATACAGTATATCACTAGGATTTGCATATACGCTGCTTCTGCTAATGTATATGTATACATCAGAGGTGGTATTCAGCCAGTTCTGACAGGTTCTGGAAAACCGGTAGTGGAAATTTTGAGTAGTTTGGAGAACCGGCAAATAAGCTGGTCCTGTCCCTGCTGCCTCCCAGCTGATCTTCTTTTGTTGCCTTGAACAGGAGAACGGAGCTGGAAAGCAGGTTAATGGGGTGGGGACTGAATGGGGATTTTGCAGTTTCCTTCCCCTGCCATGCCCACAAAGCCACACCCACAGAACCAGTAGTAAAAAAATTTGAATCCCACCACTGGTATATGTTAATATTTAGAGATTGTATATAGTTTGGTAATTTTTTTTAAATAATCCATATATTGATTTCTAATTTTAAAACAGTAACTGTAATCCTTTCTACGAGTTCCCTTTAAAAAAAACATCCACCTCAGTTCTTTCCAGTACTCAAACATTGTTTCCATAGTACACTACGCTATCATTTGTATAATCAACAAAAGATCAATTTTGTCAACTCTGTAGATCAAACACTGGAAAAGAGGTATAAAGTAGAACCAGGGAAAATTGGGTCTCACTCCATAAGTATATTTGAAATGACAGCATTTCTTTCCCGTTTTTTCCCACTGAAGGCCTTGTCATGCGAGAATAATGAGGCTGAAAACAATGCTATTCGTGTTGACCAACAGAAATCTAATCACTGAATAATAATAAACTGGGTAATACTCAATTATAGCTCTCCTTATTCAGATGAAGGGATTTAAATTTTAAAAGCCCTGGCAGCTTTCCCACGGTAAGAGACAAAACTGAGAAACGAGATTAGGTGAAAATCAGATTCCTTCTCCATCAGTGCAACACAAAGGGCTCAGCTCCTGTGCTGTTCACATAAATCTTTGTTCTGAATAGAAATACCCCCTCTTATTTTTTTTCTAGCTAACATCCTTTCTCTCTCGTCTCCCTCCCCCCTCCCCCAAATGACAAGAACTCCTTCCCAGGAAAGCTACCCCAAGATCTATTCATATCCGTGGCAGAGAACCTACCCTGCGTAGCAAAAGAAAAGGAAAATCTCCCTGAGTTGACTGGGCACACACAGCACTCAACAATAAACCACACCCGACCAACGCCCCCCCCCCAAAAAAAAATGCACAATGGCTGAATGCACATAATACATAAATCCAAAACTATAGAGAAGAATTATTGCTCAGCATGTTTTCTGAGCCCAGACTCAATCAATAAAGCTGGTCTGAATGGAGCAGTGGCCTTGACATCTTCTAGCTTCCTCTGTATTGAAGAGCAAGTGCTGGTGAAAAAGCTATCATGAAACCAAGGCATAGCTCACAATTAAGTGTCCCAAATGCAGCAGCACAAGAGAAAGATGGGTGGGAATGTAGAGATGACACTGGGCAGCTTGACAGATGTCTGAAGTGGTCAATAATAGGAATATGGCCTGTTTGTAGGTAGTCAAATAAGAAAGTTTTGTCCTTCCCTCCCCCCGAATTGTGAGCCGCCCTGAGTCCCCTCAGGGAAAAGGGCGGCATACAAATAAAGTAAATGAAAAAAAATGAAATGAAGTAGTTTTCTCCTAGCAAAATCCTTTTCAAATCCATTTTTTGGATAACATCTGAGATCTTATCCTAAACAGCAGCTAAGCCTAATTACATATGAACTAAAATTCAGAGGGTTCAGATTAAAGTCCCTCCTTGACCACATTGCTTACTAAGTAATTCCAGGTCAATCTATTGTTTCAGCCTAATATACTTCAGATTGTGTATTATTGTGGGATTACATTCAAAGGAGATTACATAACAGTATGGGCTTCTCAAGAGAAAAGATGTATTAAGAATTAAATTCATAGAATTCTATGCATACTGTTCGCAAAAAAATTAGAACCTGATAAATTGTAAGCTATTCCCCTCTTGCTCTCAACTGACTTTTGAGATAGGAAAATCATGTGCTTAATTAATATCATTATACACTAGCTATCTATTCAATTTTTAGTTCATTGTAATGGCTAGTCTTGCAACTTTAGTCCCATTGGGATGCAGTGGTTTCACTTTATAAGCAATGTTAGACCTCTAAGATCTCTATAAGAGGGTCTTCCATTAGATGCATTAGAAGAATTTGTTAAGTTTGCAAGCATCAGGAAAGAAAACTGGTAACCAAGGCAGTTCATGCAACAGCAATGTTATTTAAATGTGGCAGTCTAGGGCCCCACAGAACCAGGGGTAATATTAACTTATCTTCCCTACTGGATCGCAAATGTGAGTGCACATCTGTGCATGCGCTCTGCCTTTTGCGCATGCTCTTTGACTAAAAAAAGCAATAGCAGTAGACTTATATACCGCTTCATAGGCCTTTCAGGCCTCTCTAAGCGGTTTACAGAGAGTCAGCATATTGCCCCCAACAATCTGGGTCCTCATTTTACCCACCTCGGAAGGATGGAAGGCTGAGTCAACCCTGAGCCGGTGAGATTTGAACCGCTGACCTGCTGATCTAGCAGTAGCCTGCAGTGCTGCATTTAACCACTGCGCCACCTTGGCTCATAAGGACCTAAGTGGGATGCCGTAGACCCGGGGCAGGTGGGCAAAGCCACACGGGATTTCTGCTACTGGTTCGGGCAAACCAGTCAGAACCAGCAGAATACCACCTCTGCCCAGAACTGTGCATGCTTTTCAACCAAAACTTGGTTTAAAAGTGCTGTAAATATAAGATAAACTGGATTAGATCTAGTTAATATTTGCATGAGACACCATTAAGAAATACCACCAGGACTGTAATTAGACTGCATAATTGAACATCCTATGAGAAGAAGGCAGTGGGAAACTGGGTTATTGTTGCCAAGAAAATTACAAGGAGGTATTCATCTAGTCATCAAGACTGAGGCTGAAAAGAGATTGTCACATCAGATAGCTACATCAGAAGCAGAAATAAGAATGTGACAGGGGAGATATTAAAGGTGTAGCAGTTTGTAGCTCAAAGGTCTTATCACAGAACAATAATGGCCACTCTTGTAGTAACTCACTCCCCCCCCCTCTCTCTCTCTCCTCAATTCTTCTTAAATTCCCACCACTGCATCACTTCTAGCAGATTACATACGATTAGAAAAATTAATTTCAGCTTATTCATTTAATACAACTTTACTTAAAGATATTTTGTTTGAAGTTCTTCAGAACTTGGCTGCTACATTGTGTTCATGTGTATAGTGTGAGCATACATTTACATGCTTTACAAATTCTTCTAATTTTACTCCTTGGGTGGCTATATGATATAATGTCCAAGTTGTTTAATCTGTTCCTCATTGTGTTCCAACATTGACAACACTGGCTAATATATATTTATAATCTCAATTGACTTTGAACTGAAGACTTCATTGGTGAACATTTGACCTCATTTTTGGACTTTATTGCTTTTTCACCAATTCTGCCTTGGTATCTATATATAGGTATCTACATAGGGAAGCCATATTTTGTTCCATGGCTCACTTGTACAGCTTTCTAATTCTCACTAATTTCTACAAACAAACCTCAATCTGGAAGATCATCTGAAGGCAGAGTTTATTCCCTTGATTCTCTACTTTTCACAGCAATTAAACACCCACTATTCTCTGGGGTTTCCTGTAGCCTTAAGCTCCATCACAAATTCAAACATAATGATTTACAAAGGTAATAATCACCATGCTTGCCTCATTAGATGCTAACCATCTTCAAATTACATGATAAATATTATTCATTAACTCTCCCACATTAATTTGTTACAACTATATTATCATTTTTTTGGTTAGCAATTCCAATAACAAGACAAAAATCCAAAGTGTTTTGTTACTGGAATCATTAACCAAATAAACTCTAAAAATCCATTTAAGAAATATAAAACAGATTTCTGATTTGTTGCTTAGCTTTCATTACTCATTTACAAGTATTATATGCCTATTTTTAAAAGGTCATAAATTAATGCCATGAAGCTAGAAAAATAAATACAAGAGAAACAGAAGATCTAAGAAAGATGATTCTTTTTGAATTAATCATTTTTTCATTCTGCATGTCACATTAAGGCTGTAAATGCCAGTGCGTCTATAGGCAGGATGGCATCATACATGGATTAATCAAACAGGAAAAACTCAAGAAAAAATTTACCGTCAAGGAAGTAATTGCATATTCCTATTGTCACAACAATCCTATGAAGCAAATTAGAATGAGACATAGCAACCAACATAAGTTCACTCAAGAGTACATAATGACCTGACTCTTCCTCATAATTTTAATCATTTTCTAAATGTGTCAATTATTTTTATTAAAAGAAAAAGTAGATTAATCTTCCCCTACATAGTATCTGTGCTCAGTTTCAGCTATAAGCTGAAATTTAGGAATTTTAAATTCTGAAGTTCAGCAGATCTAAAGGATAACAACTGCTAAGGGCTGACTGGATGATAATGGTAAGTTTATCATGATAACAAGCAGCGAAAACCTGGTTTTCTCTCAGGCACCGGGGCCAGGATGTTAATAGAGCTGGTTTAAGGTAGCTGGTGGATGAATGCAAGTTTTATTAGGTTGTTCTTTGTTTAAAATCATCTTTTTATTGTACTGTACCCGTATTTTGTTCGCCAACCAGAATTGCTTCTAATAGATGGTCGGCTACATATGTATGTTTAAGCAATAAATTGCTTAATAATCAAAAGTATTTTTTAAAGAACATATGTATGGTTTTACTTTCTACATAGTATATTTGACAGGTAGTCCTCGACTTACGATCAGAATTGAGTCCAAAATTTCTATTAAGTGAGACATTTGTTAAATGGCTTTTACCCCATTTTATGACCTTGCTTGCCAGAATTGTTGATAAGTTAGTAACCTGTTGTTAAGTGAATATGATCCCCCATTGACTTTGTCAGAAATTTGCAAAAAGGGATCATATGACCTTGGGGCACAGCAACAGTCATAAGTATAAACCAATTGCTAAGCATCTAAATTTTGATCACATGGCCATGGGGAATGCTTCAAAGGTTGCAACTGAAAAACGTTCATTAAGTCGCTTTTTCCAGTGCCATTGCAACTTTGAGCGGTCACTAAATGAACTGTTGTAAGTCAAGGACCACCCGTATAAGCAAAGTAGGCAACCTTTTTAGGTCAGTAGACAAATTCATGGTTTAACAGCACACACCATGGGCACTCCCACAAAATGATTATGAAGGCATCTTCCCCATTTGCAGCATGGCTGCTACAGTGGATAATGGCCAGTTACAAATATCAAAATAAACTGATGCTGTTGCTCCCAGCCACCTCCTTAGGACTGTGTCACTCTCTTGCATTCTATTATTTTTCTGGAGAATGGGCACACTCACAATTTTTATTTTTTAAGATTGTCTATGTGGGGACTAAGTTGTATCCAGGGGCACTCTTGTAAATAACAATGAAGACAGCAGTTGATGCTTGCTGTGAATTGCTGCTTCTTCTTCTTCATGTAAAAAGAATATAAAATAAAAATAAGCACACATTTTCTACAACATCAAACCCCCCCATCCCAGTAGTTTAACTAGGATGTGAAGGAGGGGGGGATTGTCCTGTTCTTAGATTATTCTTTTAATGGTTGTTCTCCCCACCCCCCAGCATGAGCATTTGTTAATTGTATTTTACAATTACTTGTATTGCATTCTGCCCAGAGTCATTGTGCAGTTGGGCAGCAGAATAAATTTCTAAAATAAGATAACGTAAATATCTAGAGCCTTGCCACCTCAGGCCATGAACTGATTTAATCTGTTGTGTCACACAATAGAAAAGCCAACTGGATGCCATTAGGAAGCTCCCAACTTGGATTCCAAGGGAGCAACCCAGCAACCAGTATTTAAAGGCATGCTGTCTCCAATTCAGGCTGTAATCAGCAGGCATCGCTATCAGGAACACACACTGATCTACTAACCCTCCATAAACCTTGTCCTGTGCGCCCTTTAAAAACCATCCAATTTGGCTGTCATTACCCCATCGTTGCTGGCAGTGAATTCCACAGCTGAATTGTACACTTGGGGAGGTGGAAAGGGGGGTGGGAGTAATTCCCTAGGTCAGTCCTGAAACTCCTTACAGTTCAGTTTAAATAGATAACCACAAGTTTTAACACTGAGAGGAAGAAAAAGAACCCTTTTCTCTAGCTACACTATTTATGCCTTGAACAATTTTATATTTATCACTATATCTCATCTCTGTGTACTCTTCTTGCTTCCAAACTAAAATTTTCCAACTGCTGTAGTCTAATCAAGGACAACTGTGGCAAGACAAGTAGTGAGCAGAACTAATGCAAGTACTTACACTGATAGTAGGTACTATCATTTTATATATTTCTGATCTATCGCCTTCAGCCTGACATAAAATAAAAACAGGCAACTTATGAGTTCAACATGAGTTCACAGAAATCATGCACATTATTAATTTATACAAACACACCAATTCCTTCATTATATCATTACATCTTCAAAGAAATAGAAAAAAAATCTTTTTCCAGCATAAAGTTATAAAGGAATATTTACAAATTCCTGCTTCATGTTCCTGTTTGAAGACATATGAGGTCTGCCAGAAAAAGTGATGGTACCCATACTGAGAGACTGAAGCAATAAACACCCATCAAAAATGCACATCAATTCATGGCATAAGCCTGACTGCCAGCTAAGATTGCTGCCTTTCTCCGGAAGAAGCACAATGGCCTGTAAAAATGCTAATCAGTTTAAAATCATACATTCAAAATGAATTGAAAATCCCATCTGTGGTGCTTGATGTCTGCTAGCTCATTTTCACATGTGAGTCATCTTCACATGTGAATGGACTCTTGATGACTGGCAGTTGAATGTGTGAACCGACTCCACTGAAAAGCATTATATGAGTCATTATGCATGTTCTGTATTGACACAACCTAATGTTGCAATCTGCTACTGATGAATATGCATGCATAAAATAACCAAAATACAGAAGCAGAAACACTACCTACAAACACTGATGTATCCTGTTATCCACATATAAATGCAAAGCTAGTTCTACTCAAAAACTCAAGGCCATTATAACTCTAATTCAATTCTTTCTTGCAGAGGCATCTCCTTTGACTGTCAAATGCCATGAACAATCACTGCAACTAAGAACCTAAGACGAATGTAGATAACTCCATCTAATCTAGCATTTTGTGTTACACCATAGCCCCAAAGGTGCTTTTAAAAGAGGCAACTGCACCTTTTGGCCAACAATGACCTGGAAGATTGAGAATCTCCATAGATTGTTACACCATAGTCCACAGGTGTCAAACACACCATTTCATATTGCCATCACATGACATATCATGACATTTCCCCCCTTTTTGCAGACCTGGGGCATGGCCAATGCATGACACATCTGGCTCATAGGCTACCAGTTTGACACCCCTGCATCGAACAAGCAGAGCTGGGAGGCTCACGAGACTAGATTAGAGGGCATCAGTCATCTTCTATTCTCCTTTTTGCTCAGCCAGTATTTAAGGCATGCTGCCCCTAATTCAAAAGGTAGGGGGGGAAAACACCCATCAATATTAGTAGCCTTTGCTGAAGTTTTCTTTTAGAATCATCCAAGCTACAGCTGCTGGCAAGCCAGTACCACAATTCAACTGTGATCTTTGAAAAAAAACAAAATGAAACTATGTAGCTAAACCAAGTGGAAGTGCATGTTTATTGTAGGTTTCCTTGGCATGTTTCAGTTCATTTTGATCCTCCCCCCCCCCTCCATGTATCTGTAACAGCTTAAGCCATCAAATATGGTTAAGGGACAGATGGAGCAGGACTTCATCTCTTGTAGGAGGCTTTGTTTGGAGGCAATACAGCATCTGTTGCCTCGGATGTCAGGTTTTTTAATGAAAATTATTTATTTGATTTATACTCAGCCTTAATGCTCAAACAAGCAGTTGAGGCATCTATCATTTAAAAATATAATACTAAAGATTAAAAAAAAGATGTTTTGGTAATCAATAAAAACTGGCAAAAGCAATGCATTTTGTGGCTTTTCTTAATGCAAATGCCATCCCCAAGGGATGGCATGCCTTAGACTGGGCACACATGCAAGAAAAGGTACTTTCTACCACCAGATAGACAGGCCACTGACAGCTGGGCCTCTAGCAAATGTTAATGGCTGGATAAATTCATAACAGAAGAAACATATTTCAGATAGTTGGGACATAAGGGATTTAGGAGTTCAAAACTCTCTCAAATGGAGATCAACTTCTGGTAGCTACATGGGCATATTCATTATTATGCAATGCTAACCATTCAGAAATGATTTGCCCAGAAATGGGCTTCACATAATTGAACAATAACGTTCTCCTAGTGCAGAACCAAAAATGTGAGCACGCCTTCCACACTTGCATGCCACTTCAAACACACAGCGATTTTATGCGTGCGACTTCCAGCACACTTTCTCGCTCAGCCGCGGTGTCTAGAGCGGGCGAGGGATGGAAATCATCTGGGTTGGGTGGTAAGGGTGAGTGAGCCAGAGAGTGAGATATATAGGACAGGATAGTGCTGGGGTGGGTGGGAAGGCCCAGCTGGTGGTCAGAACCGGTTCGCTCGAACTTGTCCGAATCAGCAACAGCCCACCTCTAGATTTGCCTTTTTTAAAGATTTTTCTTTTAAATTTTAGTTTAGCCTACTACTAGAAAGTCCTCCATCCAGATGGTTACTAGGTGCAAACCTACCTGGCTTTTCAAAATTAGCTGGTCACTTGTTAAATTTTCAAGTTTAATATCATTTTCAAGTTTAATAACTTTAACTGGACTCACTAAACAAGTGATTATCTTAGCAAGTGGCAGCACCTGATCAAATGGGCTTGACTCAGAATTTAATAAGTGCCAGACCAGCAGGGCCCGTAGCTGATACACAGGATACATATTGTTCTTCCATTCCTACCTTTGTATTATGAAATTATGTGCCATATGGATGAAGTATTTGAAGGTTACCACTTCAAACAAATTAAATGCTCCCCTGCTTAGGGGTGATCAAAACAAATCTTGACCAGCTCATATTAGGTCTGCTTGCAATGGTAACTTACTATGTGTCAGAAAAGACTAGTATTGTGGCAAGGTACAACAAGATGATCAATACTTTGCTTCCTTAGTTGTTTATCAGACCCTGAATGAAAGAAGCAAGAACAATCTAGTCTCTAAACAGTGCTAAATTACATAGAATTCTCAGAATTCTTTCTCTATTGATTAGGCAGGTTGAGGTTGTTGGATGCAATGCAGAAGATGCAATACAACATTTGGAGGGCCACAGGTTCCCTATTTTTCTAAAGCAGACATTCAGAAAAAAGATCTTACAGATTTTTTTTAAATTCAGGTCTCTGCTTGATAAAACAAACCCGGAATTCAGTCATTCCCATGAGCCAAAAGTCCAGAAATATCTACTTCAACTTTAGATAAAAAAAATACTACAGGCTATTTTAATAGGAAAAGATTCTCCAAAGGGCCTCCCCCCTCGTAATGTACGCTCATTAGATCTACTTTGTCATTTTTGATCAGCAGAAAATAAATTATCTATGTAACAGTCCTATATATATTTTAATAGTTCTATCATAATACCAATTTTCTTCTCTTTCAGCTCAATGTACACATTTATTTCTTTGTATGACTTGCTTACTCTGTCTAGTTTATTATAGATCTTGTGTATAATCTTAATTAAGAGCTGTAAATCTAATCTGCTGAGTTTTCGGATTCTAGAGAACTCTAATTGATGACTTCACTCCACATAAAAACTTCAACAGAAAAGTTGAAGTTAATTCATGATTAGGGGCCACCTAAAAATTCTATGAAAGTAGTATTCTGAATTAGTCATAGAAACATTTCAGTCCTACAAATTCTTCTTTTGAGGTTTTTTTTTAAATAGCATTGCTAATTGAAGCTCAGTGCTTGCTAAGTCCTATTTGTGGACTCAACTGCCGACTCCACCATTGGATCCCCTGGGACAATTCTTCTCAACCTAGAGTTCTCCAAGTGTGCTGCACTTCAATTTGCATAAAGACGACATATGGAAATATGGAGGACCCAGACTGTGGGGGCGATATGCTGACTCTGTAAACCGCTTAGAGAGGGCTGAAAGCCCTATGAAGCGGTATATAAGTCTAACTACTATTAATATAAAAGTTCCAGTTTCACATATCTGGGAAGACTGCACTAGAATGACTTACATATATAAATTATGGCCTGCATCTGAGTCACTAATGATCAGATATTTTAATCTAATTTAGTACTGAGGTTACATGTTTGTGATTTTATTTTATTACTAATAGGATGTTAGAAGCTCATGCCTCTCTCTTCAGACTCATCAAAGCAAGCTATCAGCAGACCCCCCTCTGTCTACAGACCCACATCTACTAGAAATTGTTTATTATCATTGGGAGGAAGACAATAGAACAAGAACTCTCAAATGTAGTTTTAATCAAATGACTTTCACATACTAAACATAGAGAGATGATTAGTAGAAAAACTAACAAGTTATCTGGCTTTTCTTCAACCTTTAACTGTCTTAGGCAAATCAGTCTTTAACTCCATCCTTTAGCTATTTCTTGCCATTACTGGTTGTTCAGAGTTTTACAGCCCAGGTCTGGCAGGCTAATATTTTAATTTGGTTTTGGCTGTCCTGTGCCTATAGTATGTAGATGACATTGGGGAAAATATTTAGAAGTCGATTAAACAACAACAAAATTTCTCAGAAGCATCCCTTGAACCCTGGGAATGGATAAAGTAATAAGAAAAAGCAGGCTTTTTCCTGATTCTCTAGTGTATAAGAAGGCGGGAACGGAAAATCATATCAGACTTGAAAGACTCTGTTAATAAAGCATTGTCTTAATCTTCTTATGCTTGCATGTACACTGAGAGCTTCTGCACTGGAGAGAAATTCCTTGTTTGTCCAATCAACTTGGCCAATAAAGAATTCAAAAATTGTGGAGTCTGTTTCTTAATCTGGACAAGCTTGAGGGCTTACACTTATCAAAATATTTTCTAGATATTTCAAAATGCAGTAAGATTAAGAGGAAAAAACTCACTTTGGTATAGGCATGAAGGGATTGAAATCCCAGACCAGGAATTAAAAACCTTTTACAGAAGCTTCCTGTTTTTCCCCCTATGAATGCAATTGCCATCCTAACACTGGGAAAGGAAGGCAGCTTTTTGCTTGCTCCCTTGGCTATTTCATAGAGATCCTATTTCTGTGCTTCAGTTTAGTGAATACAGCAGCTTTACTTCTATCACTCTGCAACAGCCACATGGCTTCATAGCCTGAGGCTCCATTCAGAAGCAATCTGGTAGAAAACTGCACTCACCCACTAGATTGATGTAAATGGCAGTATACCAGGTAGCAAAATGCACACTTGCACCTGGCTCCTAAGGATAAATCCTGCTTGCAAAAGTCATAAAATCCCTTGAACACGGATTATGTTTGATTGCTTCAAGGTCATAACTTCCATCTCTGAACAGTAAGCATTGTACTTATATTTACAACTGCAGTCACACAACAGCCCATCGCACAATCATGGTGTTGGAGGAGATGTAGAGGTTATCTAGTCCAACTATATTCAGATATGCATTTCAGTTGATGACCAGTAGTGTGCAATGAAAGAAGAGTTAATGCACGATGTCTATGGATATTCTCAATCATCCAGGTCACTGCTGTCCCAAAGGTACTTTTTCAAAGGGCAACTGGACTTACTTGGTTTTTTCTAAGATAACTATTGTATTTTTGAAGATATCCAATGCACAGAAAAAAACATGAGAGCTATATTTAAGGATGCTACAATGAATTTTTGTGACCTTCCTTAGTTCTAAAATATGCTACTGCTAAATACAAGTCCTGTCTGCAATAAAGCTCATCTCATCCATAATTTAATTGGAAATGAGAAATCATACTTGATGTGTATAAATGAAACTTGCTGGGGTACTACAACTCCAAAGCCAGATGGAGGGAGGGGGAAAAAGTGTGTGTGAGACTATCTGTATATTAAGTTAGGTTTTAGTAACAAATTGAGGAAACTGCTTGTGTATAATTTACCTTGCAGCACCTTTCCTTAGCTTTACTGCGGTTGGTCTCTGAGCTACAAGATTTCAGCCTACGTGCTCCGGTAAATGATTTTGGAGTGATTCGTCATTTCAAGGTTCCAGGAACAACCTAGGTAATCGCCAACCTGAACCGTGTAATCTCAGTTTGAAGCAGCTGTTGTGGCATCTGTAAATAGGTGGCATTTCTGTTGGTTTTCATCACTGATTGATCACCTTCCGGTTCTCCTATGACCTTCAGTAAGCTCTGAAATGGAAATTTAGCAAAGGCATTGGATCTAATGACTCCTTGACTGCCTTTCCCTTTATCCAGGGTGCCCCATGATTGAATGGAAAAGCTCTAGGAAATGAAGCAGCAAAGGATCACCTAGAACAGCAATGGCATAGATCAAAGACCAAACCCAAGCAGACATTGGCATCAGCAAAAATTTGGGTCTACGTGCTGACAATAAGGATAGCAAAGTATAATTACTTTTCTGCCTTCGCTGCATCTTGGAGAGTGTTTGCCCTTATTGCATCTGCAGAATGCAGACCTAACAGTTAAAAAGAGTCTCTGTAAGGCAGTTCAACCCATGTACCATGGTGCGTCCACTATTTTCTGAGCATGCATATCCAGTTAGTGGTAGTGGGGGAAGGAAAAAATTAATTAAGGCTTTGGCTATCTCAGCCCTCTTCCACCTCTTATTAAGTTTTTTCCTTTCATGTCTGCTACAGTATATTGTTTTGCCCTAGATGTAGAATTTATAAATTTTGGACTTGCTTTGCAAGCAGAAAATTATTGTTGCAATGGATTTGTCAGTGTTCAATTAGCAGCGGATAATATGTGTGTTTTTTATTCAGATTTTTTAAAATGTTCTTGTCTAGTTTTGTCTCTGTTAAATTTTGTGGGGATTTTACATTTTAATCTTATGAATAAAGTAAAAAATGATTTTAAAAAAAGAACAACCTTTTGCAAGGTGGAGTTTCCGATAACTTGATCCCCACCTCTTTTCTTTTACACCCAGCTAGCATCAATAACTTCAAACACATTAAAATAACTAGGAAGTCATTAAACCTCCCACAGATCTGGGTCTTGGTACAACTGTAATCACTGGTTCCCTGCTGTTATTAGCAACAAGGAACAGTGATTGAGAAAAAAGACAGAGCACACACTGGGAAGGGAAGGTTTTATCCCTTCCAACACAATAATCTTGACGCAGTCAAACTTGATGTAGTCATTGCAGTAAAGCCAGAACCATAATTGTCACAGTAATTTCTTGCACAATCCACAGAGTGTCAACAGTTGGATTAAAGCCCATATGTTTTGATAGGAAACAGGAACAAACCCTTCATCTGATATGTTTGGAAGGAAATCATTCAGCAGTGTATATAAAAGTATCAGCAACATGTCTTGCAGTTCTAATCTGTGAAAGCTCCATTTTCCCAATTAGTGAAAAAAATCAGGAAACTTTTACCATCCTGACAGAGACTTTGGAATAAAAACATTAAATGTTTGGTAAAAAGATGTACCTATCAAAAAATGTTTCAATGTAATATGCAATGCTACATGCTAAATGCAATAATATTACGTGCCATACTGCAAGACTTTTCAATTCAATGCTTAATTTTGAGCATTCTTACTCACCATTGTACCTCACTGTTCTCTTTTTAATAATTTTGGTAATTGTAAACTTATCATCTCCGATACTGTTGGGAATTTCTGCCAAGATATAGGTGTCAATTTATATTTATAACTTTTGGATAATTTTCAGAATTTCTAATGAAGTTGGCTGTGAAATCTGTATGTTTGTTGTAATATTTTGTTGTTTTGTTTAATAAAATTTTAAAATTGTAAAAACCCCACAAAATAGAAACAACAAACAAAATCGTGTCAACACCTAGAATTCCTTAAGAAAAATGTAAACAAATAAAAACAATAAAGATCATGTCCTGTCAATCTAAGCATGTATATTAAGATAAAAAAGTTGTATGGAACTATTGGCTATGC
The DNA here is from genome assembly GCF_051295495.1 of Thamnophis sirtalis. Classification (NCBI taxonomy): domain Eukaryota; kingdom Metazoa; phylum Chordata; class Lepidosauria; order Squamata; family Natricidae; genus Thamnophis; species Thamnophis sirtalis. The sequence continues at coordinate 141,556,941 of NW_028261381.1, forward strand.
TGCCTGGGACTGATAGGAGATGAGGTTCAGAAATATTTTGATATATATACTAGATGTGTTTATGCAGCACACAAAATGCAATCTTTCCTTTTCTCCTAAATATATCAAATATATCAAATCGGTGCACTTAATAACCAAAATGGGCATTGCCAAGCCAAGCTGAATGTGTGGCAGAATTCTATTTCTACATTGTAGTAAATTATGTTAGGCAAAAACTGATTCAGTTGCTCACTGAACTTCTATAGCTAATGGTGCTTTTGAACTCTAACTCCAGATAGATAGATAGATAGATAGATAGATAGATAGATAGATAGATAGATAGATAGATAGATAGATAGATAGATAGATAATGTTAAAACATCAATTTCTTTCAAAGAAGAAAAATTCAAGCAAATGTTTAATATTTAAAATACACAATTATAATTTAATGTTAATATATAGCTCAAAATCTTAAAAAACTGGAAATGCAATTGGTATTTTACCCTATTCTCACTATTCTTGAATCAAAACCAAACTTTTTCTTCACTATGCTCAGCACTCTGGACAGAGACTTCTTTGCATTTTGTACAGAAATTTTTGGCACCATCATACAATGTATAAACTGCTTTGTTGTACTTGTAGCAATAGCAGTGTTTATCATATATTAGATTGTTCAAACTATTTTACTTGTTTTCTATCATTTTAGTAATATGAAATAATAAGTAATCCTGAAAGGTAGGCCAACACTGTAATACTACTACAGGTAGTCCTTGGTTAACAACTTGTTCAGTGATTCTTTCAAGTTATGAGGGAATGGAATCACCATTGGGTTAACTAAATGGTCATTCTCTAGGCGCTGTGGGAGAGTCCAAGCATGGGTTAACTCCAGCTTGCTGCCCAAGGACTGAGTTAAAAGTTTGTGTAGCCACGTCTCTTGCTCCTTTTAGAGATCAGTTTAAAAGATGAAGGGATGAGACCCAGAGGGATGCAGTATGTTGATGATTATGTCCTTAGAGGTGGCAACCTGCACCCCAATGGACAACCCCAAGGTGAGGTTGGACTCTTCCACAGCACCTAGAGAATGACCATTTAGGTAAGTCAATGATCATTCTCCTAGGCATTGCTTGGAGAGTCCAAGCATGGGACATACCCAAGCTATGTGGTCCCAGGGAGGGAAGGATTGTCCTGATTAGCAGGAGCTGCGAGGACCCGTTGCAGGACTCTCCTTCCAAAAGAAGTTTCAGCAACCGCAAAACACTCCAATTTGTAATTCTGGATGAATGGAGATGGCGAGGACCAGGTAGTTGCCCTGCAGATCTCCTCAATGGACGCCTGCGTGGCCCAAGTGACTATAATTGCAGTCCTCCTCGTAGAGTGAGCCGTTATGCGAGGAGGGACCGGCCTAGCCTGATGTGCTACCTGGATGACATCCTGATACAGGCTAGCTAGCTTAATGCAAGCGCGCAGCCAACGTCCTATGGTGGAAGATGATACCTTTCTGCCCATGGAAGCAGGTTGAAAGGATACGAAGAATAATTCCAACTTGTGGAAGGAAGCTGTCCTTTTCCTATATATGTGCACCACACGACATACATCCAGTGTATGCCAAACATGCGCTCTGGGATGACTGGGGCACGGCCAAAAATTTGGAACAATCACTTCCTACGTCCTGTGAAATAAGGTGTCAGAAGGAAAGACAGATCCAACTGAAGGATGAACCTGTCAGGATGTACAATATCAAGATCCCCCCTGACCGAATGCTGCCAGCTGTGAAATTCTGCGAGCTGAAGTGATGGCTATAAGAAAGGCAATCTTAAAAGATAAATGTTGTAGACTAATAGAACAAATTGGTTTGAATGGAGCTGAGGTTAAGGCCTGCAGGACAATCAATAAATCCCAAGTTGGATATTCATGCCATTGGAGCGTGTAAATGGTGGTATTGAGGTCTCGATGTGTTTGCGCCCCGGACGATGCCTGTATCAGGATGTCAACCAGGTAGCACTGGAGCCTCCCTAGACGAGATCAGAGATGTGCTGCGACTGAGGTGAGGAGCTTGCTAAAGGTCCTGGGGGCCAATGACAGGCCGAAGGGTAAAGCTTTGCACTGATAATGTTTGCCCACAAACTGGAACCTCAGGAACTTGCGATGCGCTGGGTGAATGGGGACATGCAGATACGCCTCCTTCAGATCGATTGACATCAAGAAGTCGCCTTGCCTGATGCAACCCAATATGGTCTGAAGTGATTACATTTTGAAGTGCTTGTACGCAAGATGGATGTCAAGCTTCTTGAGGTCCAGTATAGCTCTTCACTCTCCCGAGGACTTTGTGACCAGGAAGAGGATGGAGTAGAACCCCCTTCACTCTTGGCCCATGGGAACCTGTTCAATGGCTGCTATGTCCAGTAAATGCCTGCATCAGTTGACATTTGTGGTTGGATTTTGGGATTGGGATTTTGGGATTTTGTCCACCCCCCTGGGATTTGCCCTTGAACCAGGCTGTGCCCACTGTCGTGGATGACATCCAGGAAAAACTGAGGTGCTAGGACTAGTTCCTGGGGTTGGGTGGTTTCCTTGAAGAGGCCTGCACTCGGATCCTGAGATCCAATGGCCTCCTTATTGCCCTGCTCTAGGTACCCATCTGGGTGGGTGCCCTGCCCTTGGTGAGGATAGCCTTGAACATTGAGGGTTTGAATAACCTGGAAAAGGCAGGCGTGTCAGGAGCCGGATTTTTGTCTTCCGACAAATCCGGGGCCTCCTGTCCACCTTCCTCCTCCTCAGACTCCTCACTAACAACAGAAGAGGTAGGAGATGAGGACCTTCCTGCCTGGTCCTTGGAACTTGGGACATGTGGCCTAGTTCTGGATCGACCCTGGCAAAGCAGACAGTGACCCAGCTGATTAATGCCCTCAGCGATACCCTGAGATATCGCGTTTGCGATGACCTCCTTCATTTCATTGGAAAGATGATGGCCGTGGTCCTCAGCTGGGTGATGCCTTTGGTTCTAAGATTAGGAGACAGAAGGTCCTCCTCCTCAATGAGGGAACAGGCCTCATGCATTGATTCCTCAACCAGGGGCAGGCTGAGGGATCTAGGGGATGCCCGGGATGGGTTGGGTGATAGGTCAAGATCCCCTTCTCCACCAGGGATGGTGAAATATCCTGATGGAAAGGCAGGGAAGGCCCTGCAGAAGCCTCCGCAGGCGGAGGAGGAGGCCTGGCAAGCCTTTGAGCTTTTTGAAATTGTTTCTCCAGGGCCCTCTGGTGTCTCTCTGCTATCTTTTCAGCAGCCTTGAATGCCTTCTTAGGTTTAAGCTGTTTTCCCTTTTGTGGACGCCCAGCACCCTCACCCTTGCCAACAGGCCCGGGCCTGCTATGCTTACTGGTGGAAGGATCTGCTTATGCAACATCCTCAGCTGTGCTGGTGGATGTCATTGCCAGAAGATCAGGGCAGAACAAATTTCTTCCCCTCTGCAGGGCTGTTGTCGATGAAAGTTGCAACTAGTCAATTGAGTCCAAGATGGTTAAGTCTCTGCCCTGAGGTGATGTAGGAGTTCAAGCAGGAACAAAATGGTGCCTAGCATAAATGTTCAGAGTGCCTGCAGATCTGAGCCCAAATTAAGGCAGGGTATGGCCAAGGCAGACAGCCAAACATCCTGCAGCTGCTCAGAATGTTCTTCTTGGGGAGGGGGATACCTGTCTGGAAGCCCGGAACAAATACCCCTTGCAGTGCTGATATGCTCTTGGAGCCAGGCAGCAGGATTCAAATGGCCAGCAAAGAAATTTGCGCCAAAATTAAACACTCCAAAATGGCTACCGTGCGGCTCAAAACGACATCAGCGACTGTCAGCAATATGGAGAGCTCTTAGGAGCCTCCAGAACAAGAAGGAAGTCCTCTGACAGCATTTTGGTGCACTCCTAAACTTCCTACCTGCCCCTAGGCTCGTCAGCAGCCGCCGAATGAGTCCCCCATAGTGGGGCATCAACCACGATGATCGTGAAAGGCAGCTTTGCTCCGAGCAGCCTGCTCCGTGTGATCGAGCTGAAGGGGAAAAAAATTCAAACTGCAAAGGAATCTAAACTAATGGACTAACTACAAAAGTAACAAAGGCTATACTATACTACACTGTTTGGAGAGTCCAAACAGTGCTCAAGGACTGGAGCTCCCCAATGGCATCCTTTTAGGGCAACTGAGTTTTTTAAACTGGCCTCTAAAGGGAGCAGGAGGCGTGGCTACACAAACTTTGAACTCAATCCTTGGGCAGCAAGCTGCAGTTAACCCATGCTTGGACTCTCCAAGCAGCGCCTAGGAGAACTAATGGTACTTATGATCGGGTCTTGAAGATGTCACTGTCCCAGTACAGTGTAGCATCCCATGGTTCTGTGATTGTCCTTTGCGATCTTCCTTCTGGCTTTCCACAAGCAAAGTCAATGGGGAAGCCAGCAGGGAAGGTTGCAAGTCACTCCCACTCATGCTGTGCACTCCACACCCTGCAGTGTGTGCCTGGCCACAGTATTCCCCTTCCTGCCCTTCATAAATATCAGGACCAAGCCCAGAGATGAGACAACAAGATTTAATTGAGTCCAGTTCTTTATTTACTTATACCCAATGGACAGACTCTTGCCAAACTAAATTACTTAATTACCTAGTAAATATATTTGGAGAAATTCTAGAGTATGGCTATCCTGAATCTTTTCCTTATTCCTCATCCAGTTTTGGACTGCAGAGTTTCTTAATTCAGACTTTTTTTAGGGAAAGCTCTGTGTTGCCAAAACTTTCCCCCTATTGCTCCTTCAGGTGCACATTTCATTACATAGCGCCAGACTACAGCAGTATCCCCCTGAACTTGTATGACCTGTATGCCCTCTGCAACAATCATCTCCACCTGGATCCCATTTTCAAGTTTACAATTTGATGGATAATAAAATTAGCTTTCTTTTAAAACTGATTTTTTATATTTGGCAACTGGCATTTTAAAAGTAAATCAATTCCATTTGTAAATAAATATACAAATTATACATTTTACAGGAGCTAAACTTCAAAACAGTATTTAGTATCTAGGTAGTTACTTATACCTGATTCAACAGGAGCACTAATTAATCAAAGACTGGAATCACACTTATCCTAGGGTAAGTCCTGCTGCATTCAATGGGATCCAATGAAGCACTGCAATAAAAATATACTTAGACTGAGGCCAGCAATTTCCTTCTGCTTTTAGGTTGTTGTTTTTTTGTTATTTTTTGTATTTTTTTCTAGTAGCACTACCCTCCATTCTCAGCTTGATAACATTTAATTTAACTGGCACAGATATTTAGAGAGGAAATTAGGCTCGTATGATCTTCCTTTCTCCACTTTTCTAATCTCTCAGGGCTATGAGAATTCTAAAAAGGTTCTCAGGCAGCAACTTTCTGATACTGAATAGCAATTAGATTTGAATTTGTCACATATAAGGCTCCTCGTTTCTTCCTGCCCACCAATTACCTCAATAGCCTTGTAACCTTGAAACAATGTACAACATACACATTGGCTCTGTCAGAACTGCACCATCAAAGATATTGCAACATTTCTCCCAGGAAAGATTTTCCCACTGTAGACCAAGAAAAACCAAAATAGTAATTCATATTCTCTGCATGCTTCATTCTATCAGAATTTTTGCTTTTGCCGCCCTTGCTTAAAACAAAGACCAGGGAAACCTGCTGAACTGTGTATAGTATCCACTCATTTTGATAGATCTGAGCTCATCAATTACTGGGAGCGTCCGCAAGAGGACTTGGTCTACTCAATGTTTTGTAACTGATCAGAATGAAGCAGCCAGTTATAATTATTACATAGCTGGACTAGTTTCTAATAGGGTTTTGGGTCCTACTCAAAGCCAATTCTAAAAACCTGTATGGTGTAATACCAGGATATATTACGGCCGTGATGGCAAACCTATGGCACGTATGCCAGAAGTGGCATGCAGAGCCATCTCTCTGGGCACGTGAGCCATTGCCTCTTCCAGGTTCTGGCACACCAGCCAGTGTGTCTTCACGCACGTGGGAATGCTGGAAACTGGAAGAGCAGCTGCCCAGTACACATGCACATACCGGGAAGATGATCTTTCCGTTTCCGGTGCGCGCATGCTGGTCTTTACATGCGCATTCAGGCCAGAAACCAGAAGACCAGCTCGCCGGTGTGCATGCGGGTGCCGGAAACTGGAAGATCATCTTCCCGGCACGTGCATGCACACCTGGCAGCTGCTCTTCTCATTTCCTGTACACGCATGTGCCCTGGCCAGCTTGTCTTCATGCATGCATGTGCATCAGAAACCGAAAGACAAGATGGCTGGTGCGCATGCATGTGCCAGAAACTGGAAGGTCATCTTCCCAGTGCACGCATGCACACCAGGCAGCTGCTCTACCAGTTTCCGGCATGCACGCACACGTGCATTCCCATTTTGGCACTCAGTGCAGGAAAGGTTAGCCAACACTGTAGTAGGGACTACCTTATCAAACATGATCTTATCTATGCAGTCTTGTCATTAAGATGTCCATCAAGAATCCCCCCACCATGCTCATAAATCCATTGGGCCAAGACAGAGGCTTCTTAGCAATACCCCCATTCCCCCCCATAGGAATATATAATGTTCCCAGAAATTATTTCATTAATTACTGTAACTTATTTGAATAGCTGCCCATCTCCCAACGCACTCCTGTGAACAAATAAAAGCAATCATAATCCATAACGTTAGAAATTGGCATAAAGAAGAAATAGCAATTGAGGCTTCTAAAAAAAAAATCTCACAACAGATAGACCTGCATCTATATCACAACTCCATTAACATCTTGGCCCAGTGCCTGGGGGAATAGCTAGATTTTTATGGCATTTCAGAAAGCTGGCAGTTAGGGCAGTCTATATCTCAGGAGGGAAGCTGTTCCATAAAACAACTGCCATGACAGAGAAGGCATGCTTCCGAGGACACGCCAAGTGACATTGCTTTACCAATGGGATTTGGAACATGCTCACTCTGGCATAGCCCCAAATCTCCTTTCAAGTAGAACTGTGATTCCAACTGGCCTTCAGCCCATAATACAATAGCTGGGCAACCACTATTCATTATACTAAAGATCTTTGGGTTCTTTCTTTTTTCATTATTGTAAACTTCCCTTAGTCTGAGTGATTGGAAAGGTATATAAGCATTATTATTTGTTTACACACACACACACACACACACACACACACACACACACACACACACAATACTTATATTATTCTCAATGTAGCAAAAGTTTGTTGTACTTGCTGCAGAGTTAAACAAATATTGATTCAGAAGTCTGGTGATAAATGTGTTATTTGAGACAAGAAATCTGAAAGGACACTATTTCTTACTTTCATGCCAGTTAGACCAATTTTGTGTAATTATGACCTATAAAGTACATCATTTTATACACAGTTAACATGGTGGTTATTTGCTTGTCTGGTTGTGATATATTATGGTATTCTCGCTTGCTTGAACAAGGGCTGTAATAAAAATTTATTCATTCTGCTGATTTCCAATTTGGAGAAAGACTCATTCTCTCAGATTTCTTTAGAAAGAGGCTGGCTGACAGAAATTAATGAATCTTCTCATATCTGCGAAGCTAATCTTTTGCTGAATTAATCTTATACATCTTTAATATGCAGTCTAATGTTTAACAATAAACCTGTGGTAAATATATTCTTGAAAAAAGTCTGAAAAATAACCCGGTGCTAAATTTCCAACTTAGGGAGAATTGAGACTGCTGCTGGGCAGGAAATATTAACCGTGAAACAGTTGTTTCGATACAAGATGGGCAGCAAATAAATTTAACAAATAAATAAACAAATGAGTTATAAACTCTACTTTGATCCCACTATGACCAATTTTGGCAAACAGCAGGATCATTCATAGCTGTTCCCTGGTTTCATTTTTTGCAGCTTGGAAATAGCTATGCCCAAATGTCTGTTGTCCTGTGAAGCTTCCTATTATCAAGGATTCTGTCCTGTGAAGCTCATATTATCAAGGATTCTGATCTACAAGTTACCTGGCAATCCTTCTTCCCTCTTAAAAGTATTGGGAGGGGGTATTGATTTCCAGTGAGCACACACAATACGTTGTCCTAATGTTGGTGGTTTGGGAGTTATAAGGATACAGATGTGTCAAGTGTTTCAGACTCAGTCTCTGCAACATCTCATTAAAGTAATTGACATTTCAGACCAAGACTACCATTCAAGATTACCATTCATCAGGAACTGCAGGAAGTACGGAAAGCAAAGCAAAAAAAATTTTCTAAAGACAAAAGTTGAAGTTTAGATGCACAATCATCAATGTATGCAGTACCATGATAAGCCATAAAATGAACGATATGGGGGTTAGGACTCAGCATTTTATTATTTAGTCAGCAAACCATTATTATTAAAGCCATGATTTAGGAAATATAGTCCAGCTTCTTCTGATGTAGCTACAACTTCTTTGTAATGGGAAGTTTAAGCCCAATGCATCTGGAACACCTCAAGTTGGGGAATACTGGGGAACAAGGAAGCATGCAAGAGTTCTACACTATAAGCATTTCTTTTGCCATATAAAAATCTTTAAAGCAAGATGATTTTTTTAATATAACTCCCATATCTGAGATTTACTTGATAAAACAATTCACGTCAGGAATGTCAACGTTTTAGATAAGCCAATGGACATAATTCTTGCTGCAAACAGATAAATTCTAACATGTCAACATTTCATTTATAAGCACTGCAGTTGCAAGACCAAACACAGTTTGATTCCATTTCCTTTCATTTTGACATTTAAATGATGTTTTTCAGAACACTCTATTACATTAAACTAATTTGTGAGGCTATGTAAAGAGACTGTTTTCAGTGTGTGGGTAAATTAGGAATAATAGTTTATCTAGGAAGCATTCAAGCTAGATCATTTTAAATATTTTTTTGTGAATTATCTGTTGCTAGTTGTTTTTCCTGATCTTCATCCCAAATGTAATATTCTGGGGCTGCTATAGGCTGCTCCTATCTGTGGCATTTTTTCATGCAGACTTCTTGCATTATAACCCTTAAGATGTAGTCAGGACCAACTCTCATAACACTCAGTTGGTTTATTCAATTGCTGTATGAACTAGAACTAATGAGAGATGTAATTCAGCACCAAGTTGGGGAAAACCAGATCAATGGAAACTAAGGAATGGGGGAAGGAAGACAAATCTACGATGACAAACTAGTTTATCGGGAGAAACATGGCCCCATGTAGAATTAAAGAAATAATATTTCTGATATGAGAAGGTTTCCTCTCATTACATCTTGCTGGAATTGAGCCCAAATCCATTCATCCTCTTCCAGATTCTAACTGTTTCCAGGAACCAGGAGAGAAACTGGACTGCATTTCCTGTTCAGTTTGAAGGCAAGATGTACTATTAAATATGACGCAGGACTCTGTAACTGCAGCCCCAGCATCTTCTCAAAGAGAAGTTTCCCAAAAACCAAGAAACTCTTATCCAAAACAGGCTAGTAAAATAGCAGCTTTAATTCATTATTTGATTAATTATTTTATATTCCACAATAATCACAGAACTTTCATTAGCTCACAAAATATACTATAAAATAGAGGCCCATGAACAAAAGGGAGTTAATACCCAGGTATAAACACGGCTGAACAATGTTGGTGGCGAATGAATAGCCAATGGATGACATTCTGGAAATCTGGCTCCATTATCAAAAATCAATACTTTTGAACTTCAGCATCCTCCCTCCCCCAACTTGCCAAAAATGGGGGACCACTAGTTATTTTTCCCAACAATATTGAAGTGCTCAGACTGACTCTAAGTGCGCAGAATTGGAGCCCTTGGTGCCATAAAGGACTTCAAGTGTTAAATCCAGAACTTAAATTCTACCTAGCAGATAATAAGTCTGTGCAGGGGCCAAAGTAGAGGTATAGCATGTGCCCAGAAATCTATTTTGTGAGTCCTTTCATTTTGTGCCAACTGAAGCTATAAGACAGCCCCATATATGTTGCAGTAGTCTCATTGGGAAGTTGACCAATCATTTCTGGCAGGATTGGCAATCAACACCAACAGTTTGACCCAAGACCTTCAAAGACATGGGCAATGTATCTTTGGGACCAATGTAGCTTTGGGATCCAAAATTGGACTCTGGTCCTAATTGTTCAATTGCCTTTTGTGACTATGGATTCATTTCTTCCTACTTTTATCTCGCCCTGTCCTTCTGTATCCTGATCTTCCTATCGTCTCATCCATACCCAACCAACCAAATCATTCATAAGACATTAAATGTAGAAATAAAAGAAACCAGGTTAAAATACCTAACTCCTCAATTAACACAGGACAAAACACACCAATGGGGGGTCCACTAGCATCATGGGTTGCAATAAATTGTATCTATCTCATTCCGGGAACTCCTCCCTGAGACCCCCTCCAGTACTCACTCGAGTAAAGGTACCTTTCTTCTCATTCTTTTTTTAAATCAATCTAAGTGTAACACTTCCTTTCCTTTAGTTTTCCATTTTAACATTCCTATTTTTTCTCTCCCATTCCCCCACTTTCTGATTTCATTGGGAAATGGTACCATATTCCATCCCATGTTCCCAGGGCCTGTTCATAAACAATGGCTGATTCCTTTTGTAGAGCCCCTCACACAGAGTAGGGCTGTCCTTCAGATGTCTCTTCCAGGAAGCAATGGCAACCAAATAGCATCTTCTGCCAACACAGCTACTAAGCAAAGACAGACCAGCTTTTGGAAGGAAAGGACCATGAGGTCTATAGGTGACCCTAGAATTTTAGATTGTGTAACTATGCTCCAGAAACTCCCTGATTTCGTATCTGGCATACGGTAATAAAGATCTTTAGATAGTTAGTGAAAAGTGATTTCTTGAGATGTTCAGAATGATTGCTGGCAAAGAGATATAATGGGCTAAAAGTCCAAGTTGCATATGCCAAAAAATGCAAGAAATGAATTCCACATTCTTATTAAACAGCCTGTTCCAGTTCTATATGCCATTTAAGAAAAGTAGGCCAGGAGCTCTTTACCTATCTCTCCCCTTTGAGATCAAACGTGACTTTAAGAACAGTTTCAGATTCCACAATTCAATGCCCTTTTGCACCAGTTACACATACTAGACACACACACACACACACACACACACACACACACACACACACACACACACACACACACACACATATATATATATATATATATATATATATATATATATATATATATATATATATATATATTGCTTAAAGAGGAAATCTTGTATTTTTGACTTATGCTGATTACATTGTTATGATTAATACACAGTTGCAAAATCTAACTATAACAAATACTTTTTAAATATGCTGTTTGTGTTTTGCTAACAAATATATCCAAGGGCAAGGATTTAAGCTAACAATCTGTTCCCTCAGACAAAACCATTGCTAATCTTTATTGGAATGTTTCCCTAATATGAAGAACAATTTATCTTCTTGATAGCACAGCTTCTTGAAACTATTAGAACTTATTCTAATAAAGCCAGGTTTTTTTAAAAAAATAAACTTTTCCATACAACTAAATTCAATTACGGTCAATGTGACTTAATCCCCATACCAATGAAAATAAGATTGCATTATGAGCAACCTTGATCCCTGCAATAATCCCAGATAAGCACCAAGTACATTGTTTCCCCAAAGCAGAAAAGGTGGTGTACATATTCTAAACTTACAACTTTCATTATACATTCCAGAGATAAGGGAGCTATTTGATTGAAGCATATACACAGGCAATTACGTGGTTTAAACAAGCCTATCTACATTTTAGCTGAAATGAAAAAAGTAACCTCTAATTACCTAACCAAGAAATTGCCATATAAAAAATGCCAAGCATATAACCTGACAACACTGCCCTAATCAGTTTCTTAAGTGGGTTAATTCTTACTATGTAAGAGGGTGTATTTTCATGGAACCAAAAGCACCATAGCAATGATGTTCAGCAAAAGACTGGCTGTTTTGTTTTTCTAGTACAGTAAGCAGTCACATGGAAATTCATATACAAAAATGCCTATTACATTTCACAAAAACTGCTCATTAAGGAAGCATGCCTCATTTTTTAAAAAAGTAAGTTTTAAAGGAACATAGACATAGAGAAGGGAGATACTCTATAATACTTTGTAGCCCATGGGCAAAATATAGCCTGAAGGCCTCATATAGCTGCAACCCTTTACATATTCCATGGATAGAAATCACTGGCCATGATATCTGCCAATTTGCTGAATTTCATGTATACTGCATTTTGAGAATTTCCTTGAAGGCATGGACTAGAGAAGTTGTAAAATGCATGGTATATTATACTAGTGTTTAGACGAGACAATTTCTTAACAATGGTCTTCCAAAGAGAGATGAATTGCTGTTCTTTTTGCCTCGAAGGCTAGTTAGTCCTTCACAAATGGGCTGGCAAAAGTATCAAGAAATAGGGGATGAATTTTACAAGAGTTAGTTTTTAGGCAATCTTAAAGCAAGAGGCAGAGTCCCCAAAAGTTCTCAAGGATGTGCTTTAAGCAGCATTGCTTGAAACTAGATAAACAAAACCACATATGCTTGTTTTTCAGGCAAGGTTCTAGTTTTACTTGTAAGCTTTTACATCTGTCAGGAATGTGAGGGGAAAAAACATACAAATGTTATGTCAGCAACTACATTGTGAAATCTGGGCATTATTAGAAGTACATGTAACCAACACTTGGGCAAAAACATAATTACATTCCCTTCTTTCATATTACAAATTACAATTTAATCAGGACTTTAGTAGATGTTACATCCAAACCCTGCACGGGTTTTCACATGACTTTGAAGCCTTCAGCTATACATACTTCTGCTCTACTAAATCTGAGAAATTCAATGATGGAATAACTCATTAAAAGAGTATACTTTATAAGTAGAATAAGTCAGGAAAGCTACTGATTAGCAGCACTTCAGGTTCAAGGACTTACAACTCTACAATATGAGTTTAATATCATGCTTCTGCCACTAAAATGTTAAATAATGTGAAAGACTGAAAGGAGGAATCTAGATTCAGTCAAGGATTGTATATTGTGGGAGTAAACAAGGCCACAACTATGTTGGAGCCTATTATCAAAGAAAAGTTGGAACACACTGACTCATAATATTTATTATGGTCTTTGTTATCTATCTAGTAACTTCTAGATACACAAACTTCTAGTAACACAATGTGGGTAAATAGGCGAGCTTAAAATGTGACTGAGATGGATGACCTCCAAATTTGATATATAGCAATTATTATTACAGAAAAGCACATTTAATTATTATAACAGATTTGGTGGAATGTTACATGATTGGACTAAAAAATTGAAGAATAAAAGAATGCAATTTGTTCAATTGGAATAGAAGCAATAGGAATGTATTTGATGGAATGGAATATCTGGATTAAAGTAAGCAGAACAAGAAATACAAAAACAGTAGCATTATATGTATCTAGTGTCTAGTGTTTTTTTTAAAAAAAATGCATTGTAGATCTTGTGATAAGACAAAGTACAAGAAATGGGGGGTTTAATTACCTTGAAATCTAGGAGACAAATTCTACCAAGCTTGGTTCTTCCATTAAATTCTTAGCTTATGCTGATGGCAAATTTCTCCTCCTAAGAATTTTTGGTTTACAAAAGACCCAGATGTTGTTCATTTTCTTCATTTTTAACAGCTAGCTTTTTACATTATGGCTTCATGCTAAGCCATAATGTGTCTTGTTTGGTTTTTGACAGTGTGTTGTGTGGTCCGTGAACGTTGGCGTACGTATTAGAAATACTGTACAAAAGTAGCCAATTGTATGATGTGTGAGCCCTGTTAAGCTCTCCCACATAAACTCCAAGTTTTTGTTTAACTGTCAAAAAAAATAACAAACCAAACATTAGAATTAAATGTTTTGTACCAGTTTTTTTACAGCATTTTAGTTCTATTTTAAGAAACAGTGCTTTGGCTTATAAAAATGCCTTCTAGTACATTTCCCCAACATTTAGGATTCTTTTTCTTTCCAACACAATAAAAAAAAGTAAAATGAGAAAGATGTTGATATACAAAATAGATCATTCATGTCAATTAAGATTTTTTCACTGATGTGAAGAATACTTATACAGCAAAATTAAAAGAAATATTTTCTTACCGTAATTAACTGAAGTTCTTTATATTTACAAAGAATCAAACCTGTGAAGACTTTTGTCAATTTCTAAATCACGTGTACACCAAAAAACTTAATATGCCTCTCCAAACTTTTCTCTCCTTGAAAAACATTTTTCCTTGCACTACTTCTATAGAAAACCTATTTTGCCTGTTGTCTTTAAATGTGTCGCCTCTTTTCCCCAAAACATCATTAACTCCATTCAACCATGACTTTAGGTTTCCCATTCCTTCTCAGCCACTCATTCTTTCTTGCTACTTTATTTTGTAATTTGAACTTTATTTATTCTTTCTGTATAACCCAATCACTACAAAGTAATTTATTGTTATTTCACTTTTTCTTCAATCAACACTAATTCAAGATTCCTTCATTTGTTATGTTAACTCTTTTCATTTTCCCACACATATATTTTAAAACTGACAATTACCAGCCAGTTTTTCTTACTTTTATATATTCCCAGACATACATATGTAAGTCTTCATTTCATGTAACCTATAATGAAGCATGTTGTTACACACAGAATTTTGCTTCTTTGTTAAACATCCATTATTGACAACAGATTTCTTACTATCTGCAATATTTATACCAGCATTTTCACATCTTAAAGCATGTCCATTTATGTTCCCATCTTTAATAAATATTCTGTCATTGGAAATAAATGAATAAATAATCTTCTTGCTCCAGTACCTTACAGTACTTTGCATATAACTTGCAATTGTTATTTTTCAGATCCATACTTTTCACTGTATTATATAACTTGTTTGTTATATATTTGTTGCTAATCATCTGAGTTTTTAACTCAGCATCATTCATCTTCAGATAGTCCTCAACTTGCAGCCATTCATTTACCAATCCTTCCAAGTTACAACAGAGCTAGCTTTAAAAAAAAAGTACTGATAACTTACAACCAGCATTCCTTATATATTTAACCACAAATTCATGGAGCAACCATATTGCGTTTTATTCTGTACAATTGCTAACTGTAATTTGCATTATTTTAACTGGGACATAGGATAAGAGAAAACAAGCAAGAGGCTTTAACCTATGTTGGATCCTGGAGTACATTTGATCTTATCCAGCAGAATTACTTTTATGTCATTACTTGCTCTACATTTACCTTACCTCTACTTAATTCTAGAAGCTGTTTCGGTGCATGAAATTGTCCCTTATAATAATGAAATTGTCCCTTATAATAAAAGGAAGTCTGAAGAATTTTTTAGAACAGTCTTCCCACATCTGTGTTCTCTGGCTAAGAAAGATTGTGCAATCTCCTAATCTTGCCACAAATGTCCAGGTCTTAACAGAAACAGATAGCTGCTTTCATTCTCACCCAAACTACCAAACAAAGAACTAAATAGTTCTACTACGCAGTATAATCAGGACTAAGCAGCTAAATTTTACAATTTGGTAAAATCAAAGCTTTATTTCTAATTTCCATTTTAGCAGGTCTGTATATCTAATGATACACAGAGGAAAAGATAGTCAGGGAAAATAAACCACAGAAGGCTGTGAATGGAATACAGCTTACTAAATGCAGAGCCATACAATAACTATACAAGTAAATATATCCTAAATTTTAATAGGAGATGCTTCTTCATCTTCTGCCTGTCTGTCTGCCTGAGTTGGGAAACTGGAACATGAGAGCTGCATTGAATACCTGGTCTGAAGTTTGTACTTCCTAAGCTCTCTCTTCCTCTCTCAATCTTATCCACACCATGGTTATTAAAAACTAAGTACAGTTTTCTAGCGTTCTGAAGTAGTGAACACCAAATAAATATATTTGAATTTAATATGAATTTAATATAATTTTAAAAATGATGGGCAAAGGATCAATCCTTGCTCTCAACTTAGAAACTTCTGGTGTCACTACATGAACCATTGCCCTCTCACGTGACAATCGGCCTTTGAAGAAATGTCAAATTCTCAGAGGCTAAAAAATTGCTCACTCTAATTTAGACTTACGCTACAGATTGCTTGCTGAAATTACGATGTAAACACAAACATTTCTAAGACCACTGCATGTATTAAAATAGCATAGCCTCACAAACTTCGTAGACATGGCACAATAGGAAAAAGCAAGAGAAAGAAAGAGGAAAGGTGTTTGGCTAGGAGTGGGGAGCAAACCTGTCTCTCTCTTGCCATAATGCCTTTTCTAACAGGCATGTGATTTGGCATCTCACTTGTCTCCATTGGCAGAAAATTACTACAGGTAGTCAGTCCTCAGTTTACATTTTAATTTGGCTTTACTTTCTAGATTCAGACTCCAGTCAAATAATTTTTATCACCTCTGCTCAGTGCTAATAAACCATGTCACTTATAGCTGCCAGCTCTGAAAGACAAAGAAGATGATCCATAGCAGATTATCACTTGAATGAAGGCCCAATTATATTGCGGCATAAGTGCAAAGTCGCTTCAATGATGGCTGTAAAGGTAATGAATGGGAGAAGGCTGATTCTTTTTTTCTTCCTTCTTCAATTTCTGAGGAAAGAGGCGGCACTGACAGAAAGGAATGGCACTTTCACACTTTATTAGCTGCCATATTATGGATACACGACAAACTTCATTCTGCCTATTTATTTAGGTGCTTCTCCAATACATTAGGTTTAATTAAGAATAAATAAATGGCTCTGATTCCTTCAGAAAAGAAAGGGCACATAAGAAAAATTCCCGTATCTGAGAACAGCCTTTGCCATAACAAAGCAAAACATTTTTTTCCCTTTGTGTAGCTCTTGATTTCTTTCAACTTCAGATTCCTGCATGTCTTCAAAAATGGAAAATTTTCAAATGAAACCTATCTTGCTTATGTACCTGACCTAGCAACTTCAACTAATTTTGGAAAGTGTCTGAACTTAAAAACATGAATAATAATAATAATAATAATAATAATAATAATAATAATAACAACAACAACAACAACAACTGAATGAAATTTTACAAAAGGGCCAAATTGATGAATGGTTGACAACTGGAAAAACATACTTGATTCAGAAAGATCCAACTAAAGGAACAACACCTGAAAACTATAGACCAATAACATGCTTACCAACAACCTTCAAATTACATTTAAAACAGTTAAAAATTGACAAAATCACCATCAGTCAAATGCAAAAAGCCGCACTGCTTGGATCTGCACGCATATTACGAAAATACGTTACGACGTCCTAGGCCCCTGGGTGGGGCCCGACTAGTAACCAATGCCAAATCCGGCGAAACAACTGGCTGCTGTGATACAATTGTATAACAACTCCGCCGTTGCCGGTCCCAAGCCCGGATGAGAAAGGAGGAAGGTTGGGGTCAGGTTGGCATCTGGTCCCGTAAAAAAAAAACCCGCCAACCCATACAATATGGTGAAAAAAACAAATAAGAATTCCATACCGCATCGGTCGTCGCGCGGGTTAACAAGGGCCGCGGCGGATGTTGGGGTCCCTGGACATCCGTTGACAAGTGGGCTACAAGTGGACCAGCCAACAAAATGACAAAAATATAGTGCAGATGAAAACCGTGCCATAATGGCCTGTTACTACAACTCAGAGCCAGAAAAAAGAGGCTATTTAAAGCGAATGTATGAATTATGGAAACAACAATATCCAGATTCAAATGTTAGTGAACAACGACTAGCAGATCAAAGGCGATTTATTATACGGAATAAAGTGTTTAGTGAAGTTGAACATGAGGAAATTCAGGCAAATTGCAAAACCCAAAAAACAATATCACAAGCGGAAATAACTGATATTCAAGACACAACTAAAGACATTATAGTAGAACTCCCAGAAGAAGCTCTCGGTGAGGAAATAACACCACCACCACTAGAACCAGTTATCACTGAACCAACTGATGAACTAACTCAAAAACAAAAAGAATTGAAGGATAAGATCATGGAGCATTTTCTGCTTAATGAGGAAAGGCAACGTTTACCATCACTAAAAACTGTGCCTAAGAAAATTTTGGCCCCTATCATGAAAATGGTTAATGCAGTGTTTTCAACAATTGAACCGGGATCCATCTTAGAAACAAACCAGTTAATGTACAGCGCAGCTGTAATAGTCACTAATGAACTAGGCATTAAAATTAAAGTACCTAGTCACACAACAGAAAAAGCATCAAAGCCAAAGTGGAAAATCCGTTTAGAACAAAAAATCAAAAAATTAAGGGCAGATGCTAGTAACTTAAAGAACATGCATGAGCAACGGCTTAAAAACAACAAAATCATAGATCAGCTAATCAGGAGATATAGATTGGATACAAGAAACATCAATGAAGCTGTAGAGATTGTAAAACAGCAGATAACAGCAACAGCTAGAAAAATTGAAAGATATGAGGCACGAATCATCCAATATAAACAAAATCAGCAATTTCGATCAGACCAACGGCGTTTTTATCAAAGTCTTAATGTAAATGGTGACACCAAAAGTGGAAAACCAGAAAAACAGGCCACAGTTGAATTCTGGAAAGAATTGTGGGAAAATGCAAAGGACTACAACAAGGAAGCAAAGTGGATACATGACTTTGAGAAAAGCATTGGCAACAAACAAATGCAAGTATTAGAAATAACAACTGAGATGGTCAAAAATCGAGTTAAAAAGGTAAAGAATTGGACATCACCTGGAAAGGACCAATTACATGGTTTCTGGCTCAAATATCTGACCAGTTTACATGCAATATTGGCCAGGCAACTGAATGAAATTTTACAAAAGGGCCAAATTGATGAATGGTTGACAACTGGAAAAACATACTTGATTCAGAAAGATGCAACTAAAGGAACAACACCTGAAAACTACAGACCAATAACATGCTTGCCAACAACCTTCAAATTACTCACAGGCATTATTGCAGATAACATGATGGATTATTTGGAAACAAACAACATCTTGCCAGTAGAGCAAAAAGGCAACAAAAGAAGGAGCAGGGGCACAAAAGATCAGCTTCTAATTGATAAAATGATATTAGAAAATTGTAAGAACAGAAAAACGAACTTGAATATGGTCTGGATTGATTACAAAAAGGCATTTGACTCACTGCCACATAGTTGGATCATAAAATGCTTAGAAACAACTGGCATTAGCAAAAATATTACATCCTTTACTGAAAAGGCGATGAAACAATGGAGAACTGAGTTGGCAGTAGGGAATGAGATCTACGGAATGGTTAATATCAAGCGAGGAATTTTCCAGGGTGATTCACTTTCACCTCTTCTCTTCATCATCGCAATAATCCCACTATCAGTAATTTTTTAAAAAAATGAAATTAGCCTACCAAACAGCCAAAGAAGCTGAAAAAATTTCACATTTACTATATATGGATGATTTGAAACTCTATGGAAAGTCAGAAATAGAAATCCAATCATTGACAAACACAGTCCGAGTATTCAGCACCGATATTTCAATGCAGTTTGGCATGGAAAAATGCGCCACTGTATCCATAAAAAGGGGCAAAATCACTGCATGTGAGGGAATTGAAATGCCCAATGGCCAATTAATTAAATGCAAAGAAAATGAAGCCTACAAATACTTAGGCATTCTGCAGTTGGATAACATCAAGCATGGAGAAGTAAAAACTATTGTCAGGCGAGAGTACACCAACAGAGTTAGGAAAATTTTGAAATCTAAATTGAATGGTGGAAATACAATCAAGGCCATAAATACCTGGGCAATACCAGTTATAAGATACACAGCTGGTATAGTTAACTGGACACAAGCTGATTTGGACCTTTTGGACCGAAAAACCAGGAAACTAATGACAATGCACTACAGTTTACATCCACGTGGTGATACTGATAGACTATATCTGCCCCGAAAATCAGGTGGCAGAGGATTATTACAAGTAAAGCAAATAGTTGAAGAAGAAAAACATGCACTGGCTGATTATTTAAAAGAAAGTCAAGAACATCTATTAATCGAAGTAAAGAACAAAAATCTACTGAAGGCCCAACAGACGAAACAAGAATACAGAAAAGATGTGATAAAATCAAGAATGGAGAGTTGGCAGAACAAAGCACTGCATGGCCAATTTCTGGAAAAAATAAAAGATAAAGTGGACAGTGAACAAACTTGGTTATGGTTAACAACAGGTACATTAAAGAAAGAAACAGAGTCACTAATCCTGGCCTCGCAAGAACAAGCTATCCGCACAAATGCCATTAAGGCCAAAATCGAAAAATCCTTTGATGATGCCAAATGCAGACTTTGCAAAGAAGCTGATGAAACTGTTGATCACATACTCAGCTGCTGTAAAAAAAATCGCGCAGACTGATTATAAATTGCGGCACAATTCAGTAGCACAAATGATCCATTGGAATTTGTGTAAAAATTATAATATTAAAACAGCAACAAACTGGTGGGAACATCAGCCTGAAAAAGTCTCATGCATGACATTACAACCCACTACATTCAGTGGGTTTCTTTGGGGATACATATACATAGCCTCAAATTATTAAATAGTCAGATTTATGTCCTACTCTGACTAAGGGTTTTTTTCTTAGAGAAGAAAGTATAAGATTGAAGCGTTAAAAACAACAAAAATAAGATTATTCACTCATTACTAACTGTGTAAAGAATACAAAATTAATTTGTCTCATGAGAAAGGAAACTATAATAAAAACAAGCATTAAAGTACTTTTAATTAAGCAACAACTATATTAGTAATTGGAGCAACACTGAAAGCATCTCCTCTCCAAAAGGAGTATCTATAGACATTTCACTAGCATGCATGACCTCTTGACTTTTGACTTCTCAAGTCAGATTCTCTGCATACTCTTCCAAAAAGATCTGGATCATGTTTGAGGTTCTTAAGCTAGGACTGTCAGTCTACAAATTTCTTACCACATATTTGGATTAATTCTGTTGGTCTTTAAGACATGTTCCAAAAAAAATTTCTTTAAAAAAACAAGTAGACCCACACTGTATTTTTAGTAATTAAATATATTTATGTCAGAGAAAATTAAAACTGAATAGAATGGAGTTGATCCAATTCAAATTTTGTTTATTTATAAATAATCACAACTGGTGGGGAATTTGTAGTACAGTACATCATCTTGAGAATCTTCAAGGGGAAAACAACTCAAGAAGCTTAGGAAATTTTGAAAAATGAGATTACAAAAGCCCAGTCTACCATAATACCTATGAAGAAGAAAAATAACAGCTCCCAAAAGAAACTAGCATGGCTGCGTAAAGAACTCTCTGACAAATTGACAGACAAAAAAGATAAGTATAAAAAGTGAAAAGAGAGGGACATAATTAAGACAGAATATCAGCAAATAGCCCGAGCCTGTAAAGATGAAGTGAGGAAAGCTAAGGCTCACAATGAAGAAAGGCTTGCCACAAAAATAAAAAATAACAAAAAAGCTTCTTCCAACATGTTAAAAACAAGAAAAAGGTTAAGAAACAATTGGTCCATTGCTGGAAGAAAATGGAAAGAAGCTGACAAGCAACAGGGAGAAAGCAGAACTATTTAACTCATTTTTGCATCTGTTTTTACACAAAGGGATAAAACAGTCCAACCTATCAAAAACAGCACCACAAAAATCAGATTAGGAACACAAGTTGAAATAGGGAAGAAAAATGGTAAGTGACCACCTGTCTACCCTAGACGAGTTCAAATCACCAGGACCGGAATGGATTACACCCCAGAGTTCTGAAGGAACTGGCAGACGAGATCTCAGAACCACTGAACTATATCTTTCAGAGATCCTGGAGCACTGGGGAACTGCCAGAGGACTGGAAAAGAGCTGATGTGGTTCCCATCTTCAAAAAAGGAAAAAAAAATAGATCCAGGAAACTATAGACATATCAGTCTGACCTCAATACCAGGAAAGATTCTGGAAAAGATATTCAAGCAACGAATTAGCAACACCTAGAAGTAAACAAAGTAATAGCCAAAAGCCATCATGGGTTTGTTAAAAACAGATCATGCCAGATTAATCTTATTGCATTCTTTGACAAAGTGACAAAATTAGTGGACCAGAGGAATGCCATTGATATAGTTTACTTGGACTTTAGTAAGGTATTTGATAAGGTAGACCATAACCTACTACTAGATAAAGTAGAAGAATGTGGGTTAGACAGCATCACCACCAGATGGATTCTGGCTGACCAACCGCACTCAACGAAACTGCATCTACATGGAGGGAAGTATGCAGTGGAGTACCCCAAGGCTCTGTTTTAGGCCCAGTACTCTTCAACATCTTCATCAATGATTTGGATGAGGGAATAAATGGGGACATCAAATTTGCAGATGACACCAAGCTGGCAGGAATAGCCAACACTCCAGAAGACAGTCTTAAGATACAGAAGGATCTTGACAAACCTGAACATTGGGCACTATCTAATAAAATGAAATTCAATGGTAAAAAGAGTAAGGTTCTACATTTAGGCAAGAAAAATGAAATGCACAGGTACAGTATAGGTGGTACCTTGCTCAATAGTAGTAACTGTGAGAGGGATCTTGGAGTCCTAGTGGACAACCATTTAAATATGAGCTAGCCGTGTGCAGCAGATGCCAAAAAAGCCAACACAGTTCTAAGGCTACATAAACAGAGGGATAGAATCAAGATCACGTGAAATGTTTATATCACTTTATAATGCCTTGGTAAGGCCATACTTGGAATACTGCATTCAGTTTTGGTCGCCACGATGTAGAAATGATGTGGAGACTCTAGAAAGAGTGCAGAGAAGAGCAACAAAGATGATTAGGGGATTGAAGACTAAAACATATGAAGAACAGTTGCGGGAACTGGGTATGTCTAGTTTAAGAATTATAGTGGAAAATAATTATTAAGTATAGGATACTCAAAAATAATTTATTGGCATTTTAGTTATGCAATATTGCTCATAGAGGATCTTTTTAAAAAGCATTACAAAATGAAATATATATTTTACCAAAAAATGAAAAAAATGCATCAGAAAATAATATTTTGGTAATTATCTTTAGCCACATTAAGTCTATAGCAGTCATGGTACTGTGCATTCAGTCTGCTGCATCTGTAGGTTAAAATAAAATAATTCATCCACACTTGCAAGTATTTGATGCTATTGTTATAGACATATGAACTAGCCTTCAAATAATTGAAATACTGTTTTTTTCTGTTCAGTCAAAAGAAACATGCTTCCTATTCTCACCATAGAATTCTAAAACCAGGATCTTTTATATACTCTAATGAATCAATCTCTTTTTTTCTTTTTTTAGTCTCTCTCATTTACTGTCATAAAAAACTTATAAATTGTATCTCTATGGCAGGAGATGATCCAGACACCATTAATTTGACCATCCATGCTTGTCACTAAGAGCTTTATCGAAAACATCATTCTGACATTAAATTATAGGCTGGCACTGTCTACATCTTTTGATGTGGTATAGCTAGGATTTATACATCTGTTTTCAAGAAAGAGAGTTTATGAAATATCAAGGTCTCCATTTGCCAATCCCTGTAACGCTTAGATATGTATTGCCACTTAAATCCAAGCACGACTGCTTTAGAATGGTGGTTATGCTCCTAAGAGGATTCATTTAACATTGTAAAGATTTTTTTTAAAAAAGATATATAGCATAATTTTCATTTTGTTATTAAGCCAATTGTGTAGTTAAAGACATCCATTCCCTCGGTAACAATAACAGCTAGTGGAACATGAGGTTCTTTAGGAGCTCCACGGTAACGGCTTTTCTGTTCAATTTTAGAGAAAAGCTGTTCAAAACCTCATTCCATATTCATAAGAGTTTGAAACTGAGGCTTTTGAAATTGAAATTATTTATTTTGATGAAAACTGAAAACAAAGTCTTAGTATTATTTGCAAACTCAACTTGCTCTGATAGTGAGATGAGCAACATATAAATTAAATAAATAATGTTGGTTAGTTTGCACTTATTTGTACAAAGTACAATAAAAAGATTAGATTTTCAACATGGAGGTGTGGATCTTTCTTATTTTACGTGATTGTCACTTAACCCAAATATTTTAAAAAAACCACACCAAATCATCTTAGAGTCAAGGCTGATTCATAGCAGTCATCCCAACAGTCAAAGAAAGGACATATTCTCACTGCTGACATATTCTGAAATGTTTTTAGATAAGAACATTTTTTGAAAAAGAATCAGATCACGGCAAGGGAATAGACTCCATTCCTTCAATATTTGAAAGACAAACAGTCTCTAATTTCTTCTCTTACTGACCTCTGCCTTGTATCACTCATGTCACTTGTTTAATTAAACACATATTATAGTATACATATTCTTTTTTCCCCAGAATCTAATACTCCTGCAAACTGACATACATTCTCGTGCTCGAGAAATAGAAACTGGGAGGAGGCTGTGCAGACAAGATAACCATGCTTCACATGGTTCAAAAGTCAGCAAAGGCAAAAAGAAGGAATAATTCCTATTCACCTCAGGTGTGTTTCCAAGATCTTTATCTGTGGAAGTATTTTTTAATGAATGCAATATTTTATTTCATATTTCTATAAAGCCTCATTTCCTCTCATGTTTTTTGCTTTTTTTGCCTGAACATGGCTTGATTTTTTTCTGGCTACAACAAAAGCTCAGCTGTTTTATACCTTTGTATTTATTAGCATCTATACCCATGATGATGAACCTATGGTACGGGTGTCAGAGGGGGCACGCAGGGCCTTTCTGTGGGCACATGCGCCATCGCCAACTGTTGTTCTGGTTTCCAACATGCATGGTTTCCAGTTGGTCTTTGCGGGCGCCAGAGCACTGGAAAACAGCCTGAAAAAACAGCCAAAAACCAGGGTGTTTTTGGCCCCAAAATAGCCTGAAAATGGTCCCAAAACCATCCTGAAAATGACCCGAAAACCATCCTGAAAATGGCCCCCAAAATTCAGGCACATCCACTCCAACACGTGCACATGCACACGAGTTCTGGTTTGGGCACTCGGTGCCGAAAAGGTTTGTCATCATTGATCTGTACTTTTGAAGGAGAACACATTCTAATCCTCTCATAGGCCTTTTGTTTTCTGTATGGCTCACCCGTTTTGTGACTATGATTAAATTATATCAGTCCAAAAAGATGCACAAATCACATTATTTTCAGCAAGAAAGCAAATAAAAAACTCTATTCTTACTTCCTTACAATTAATTTAACTACCTTCATTCACAGATGCATGATCAGTATTTAAAATCCTTTTTCCCCTTAATACTTTCCATTAAAAGTTTGGAGGCGAGACTCCTCTCCAGCCAATGTTACTCCCATTCTTC
This sequence comes from Thamnophis sirtalis, assembly GCF_051295495.1. Classification (NCBI taxonomy): domain Eukaryota; kingdom Metazoa; phylum Chordata; class Lepidosauria; order Squamata; family Natricidae; genus Thamnophis; species Thamnophis sirtalis. The sequence goes on from NW_028261381.1 coordinate 141,582,300, forward strand.
CCATGATTGTAAAGAAGAGGGAAGAGGACTTATTTTTAATTGCTTCTAAATATTAACTGTCATAGGTTTCAGAAGGATTTCGCTTTACTTTTTCAAATATAGCAGGTACTCATCCATCCTTTATGGGAGAAAAGAAAGGAAAGCACTACAAATGTAAAAGGATTCAAGTGTTTCTTCTTTTCATATCTTCAAACTGCCAATCTTAACCTCTGTAGGTACAATTTCATATGCAACTAAAAGCATTGCCTGATTGCAACTTGACCTACTCTGAATTTGTGGATAACCCATTTCTATCCAACTCAAATATAGATAATTAGCTTATCATAATTTAAGATCTTCTTGTATCTAGTTGTCCTGTCAGTGGCCTTCAGCAAAGGCCTTCTCCAAGCAAACCATTTCTAAGAAATGGCAGGCTATCGGCTAACAGGATTTCTGTAAGAATTTCTTCAGCTTCTATGGACAAAAGAGGCTCTTCCCTACAGCTGATGTTGTGAGGAGTAGGATTTGGGCACACATCCTTGCTACCCCCAGATGCATTTGTTGGTTTTCTCTCCCCCCCTCCCCCCAAATTATGGTAGCGTTTTAATAACAACAATTTTCCATCATGCCAAAAAGGATCATTTTACTTTTGTGAACAACATTAGGCTTCTTCTAATAAAACCTAAATTGCAGAAATTGACTAACATATTCCTTAATTACTGATGCCTATCATTTTCTGCTTTTTTGCCAGCTTGCTTCAATTTTCCTATTTCTTCCCAAGTCTTATTTTTGGCTTTCCACTTATTCTCCAACGACTGTCCTCTTTTCTCTTTAACTCTCCCAACCAATTCTACTAATAACTTCTTCAAAATGATAATTACTTTGATTCTAAGTAGAAGACTAAATTATTCCTCAGACTCTCCAAATGAAAGTTATTCTTCTTTCTGTATGCCGAGTATAATAGTAGTTTGAAAAGTACATAAAACATGTCCAATGTTAAACTGATAATGCTGAGCTGGAATTTAAGATATGACAAACAATATAAAATCAAAGATTTAATATGAGTGTTAGCAACTGGAGGTTTTCATCAAAATAAAGCCTCCTAACAAGTATCCTTAGTTGCTAAAACTAGAGCAGAAAGAAATGAGGAAACAAGGTTTCCATGGCAACGAGACTTGCCAGCAAGCCATTTAAAGGGTGGAGGTTGAGATGCTGGCATACCGATCATCGCTTATATTTCAAAAAGCCCTCCAGGAAAACAAGATTTTAAGATGTATCCAATTCAGTTAAGCAGAAGTTTAAAAGATAACAAGAGGTCTCCACAGCTGTGATAAACTATAATCATCATATCATACCTAAGACAGCAGAAACCTTCCCCACCCCCACCCTCAGGGGACATATATAGATCTGAAACCCCAAAAATGATTTTAAAAACTTGATTTTCAATTTTGGCATGCAAAACCAAACTGAGATCAATCAAAAGTATAAAACAATAATAACATATCTGCATGAGCCTTCCATTTCATAATCATAAATTCACAGGCCAACCAACCCAAGTCAAAGTAAGAGAACCAAAGAACTAAAAGAAATAGAATTTACATGTAGTTGTACAGACAGAATGGTTTTCATGACATTTCATGACATTTACAATTTGCAACATGCTATGGCCTAACTCAAAACTCCAAAAAATGCAGCAATAGGATATCACTATATTACCCGCTAACTGAAATTACAGCAATCATTTCAAAATAATATTGCTAATGATTATATAACATAGTTCTGATCTATTTTCCCACAACTCTCTTTTGAGTTATTTTTTTCAGCCTTGTTGGGAAGAAACATGTTAACAAACCTAACTCCAAATAAAAAAACAGTGTGAGATAAGTCTTGGCAGCCATTCAGAAAGTATATTTACCATACCCACTTGTGCAATACGAAGGACAAAAAAAAAATACCAGGGGAAGGGAAAAGAAGTGAAGGGAAAGAAGTATTATCTCTGTTCTGCTGACTCTTACAAATTATTCAAAAAGCAACAGTCCAGAGGCCTAGTTTTGTGATGTTTCTTAAACAATAAAACATGTTGCATTTCCCCAAAACATTAAGATGTTTGAAAAGTTTCTATAGATTTGGGATCCGTTCAGTTTCACTAATCGAAAAAGAGTCGTATTCTACTGATCAATAAAACAGATATCAATAACCCTCTTCTTAGATATTTCATTCAAGTAATTTTTAAAACTCACTATGAGATTTAACATTAAAATTCACAGAAAATGTGGTCTTTGAAATAAAATGTTCCCACTGCCTTTCTTTATAAATAAATTCATTTTTAAAGAAATCTGTAATTTTTCATATTTACTACAACAAAAGACCACATATTAAAACAGGCTTGGTATTATATCAATTCTGTCTTCTTTAACAGATCTTATTGATGACATAGATATTTATCATAAATGTAAAAATGATAAAGAGAATTATTAAAATAGAATTATTAAAATATTTTTATTTCAGCATTTATCTAGGCACTCAAGCATTTGATTTTCCCTGGTGCTGAACTTGCCCAATTACTTATATTTATTAGTTTAACAAATGTAAGTATCATATGACTCTAAAGCAAATTGCCCTGGGACATATTACAGCAATGTAATCAATGTATCACAAGCAATAACATACATTAAATAACATGAAACACTAAAAGCATCATAAAGTATGCATTCACCAATTGGTAAATTGGCAAGTATATTTGTGGATCTTTAAAGGGAGTACATTACTGATAGTTAACAAATTATCTGGCAACTCAAGGACAAATCTTCTTAAATATAAAATGCACAACCTGAAAACACCACAAAATATACCCCCTGCTTGTATCTAGGAATGCCAAAAATATTTCCTCTTTTAAAGCATAGCACAACTAAGCCAGATGACTGTTGATTTGATCTACTTCAGCCTTGCTGGAAACGCTTTCAAGGAGAGTTTCTACTTCAATGCTTTCAACATGCTTCCATGAACATTTCTTATAAAAAGCATAAAACCATAAATTTACGTTTCAAGGTTTATGACATATGTCAAGGGCCAAAATGGTTGAATTAATAAATGAGAAAATATAAACAAGATATCCAACTTTCTGAGACTTTATACCACATGGCTCATTGGATATAAGTTCATATCTAAGTAGATTAGTGAAAATCCTAAAATCTGTTTTGAGAATAAAGCCTTTTTTTAAACTTCAAGGTGACTACGATGAAAATAACCTCAAGGGCCTTTATTCAATCATTTTTTATAGTAAGACCTAAATATAAGTATGTCATGTAAAATGATTTCAAGACCAAACAGTTTATGTTTACACATTTATTTGACCCAATGAATTCTACTCTAGCATAACTTGCTACAAAGACAGTACAGTTTTGGAAAGGCTTAGAACTGAGCCTTGTAATATTTAGAAAAGTTTATCTTCATATAGTTAGCAAGTTAGCAAGTTAGCAAGAAGGTTAGAATAGCAAGAAGTTAGCAGAAAGTTTAAGATTCTTTGTTTACAGTACACGTTTCTAAGGTTTACAAATCCCAGTTACTTATGTAACTTAGAATAAGACAGAAGTGAGAGAATAGGAGGTCATATATAAGCTGTACAAAGAGATCATATTAGTGTTCTGAAAAGGGACTAATAAGATTTTGGGCTGGAGGGGAGGGAAACAAATACAAACTTTGCTGCTTTTGTCATCTCAAAATTACATGAGAGTAATCAAAAAGTCTGAATTTAATCTGCACAAAGGCATCTCACCTGCCCAAGCAAGATTCACTGATATGGCTTGCACTGCACCTACCTCAAAATCTTAACAGTTTTGTGGGAGATCCCCGAAATATCAGAAAGTCAAATCTTATGAGTGGGCAAAGCAAAATAGAAGAGGCAACTGCACTGTTTTACAATAATAAAAAGATGCCTGACTATACTGTTAAGAAAATGTATACTTGGAAGGTTTTTCAGAAAAGAAACCCTGAAATAAAAGCTGTTGAATGGTTAAAAAAAAAGCTAAAAGCATACCATTTGAAAAACCAATTATTTTCTTCTACATGATCTGGATAATGGATTCATATAGGATTTGCCTGTACACGTACTGTATATTATATTAAAACAACCTTCCCTTACCCTGTCAAGATTGTCAAGATGTCACGGTCTAGCCAAGTTTTCCAGAAGATATATAATTCAAACAAAAAATACACATATAAACAACGGCACTCCAAGAATATGTTGTCTATACAGTATTTAGATTTGCAGTTACTGAGCAATTAATTAGGTCATGGAAGAAAGAACTTGAGAAGATGAATGTCACAAATAGCTTTTGTTGAGGCATCACAACAAAAGGAATGAAATTTGATCTCTGCCAATGTTAGCTTGCAGGAAGCAAAAATGAGTCAAAGATGGAGTCCCATGGTTGGAAGAAACATACAAGGCATGTGTGACTATCACATTAAGGCTTTTACTAATTAACTGTTAGGCAAGATGGTATTTTTTATTAGAAATTCATCTCATATTATCAAATCAATTTATGGGTTTTAGGTGGCTATGATCTAAGCAAGTCTTCTCTAGGAAGTTGGGAAGTTGAGATTATTATGAGGTTTTTCCAGGGCGTTGCTCAGGAGAGTCCAAGCAAGAGTTAAATACAGCCAAACTGCCCAGAACTGAATTGAAACTTTAAGCCATGCCGCTGGCGCTGATTATCTTCAGTTTTTTTCAATTCAGCTAGCCCAGTGGATGCACTTAGCGTTTCTCTTCATTTCTATTACTTGCTTGGACTCTCTTTGGCAGTAAGTGCCTCAATTTCATTATATTAGAGCAGGCTTGGAGAGGAAAAAGTTCTTTAAATTAAATTGGCTGTTCTCTCCCTTTCTAGTCCTCCCGGTGTCCTGGATACCTTAGGCACTGCTGGGAGACACGCAGCTGTTGGGGGGGGCATGGATCGGAGTGCCGATGCCAGCACTGCTGCAGCAACCCTGTTGCGGTTGGATCCCCCACGGAGAGCTCCGTGGGCCGTCGTCCATGCTTTCTGAAGCTGGCGTTTGGCATGGCTTCTCCAGGTGTTCGTTTACTCAGCCAGCTAGTTTAAAGTGCAGGCGTGGCGGGAAAAGGATCCACCCGCCATTTTTCCCGACCTGACGGTTTCGCTTTCGATCTTCTCGCACATGCCGCAGCTGCCTGAAGCCTGACACATCGCAGGAGCCGCGCGTAGCCTTTATTGACCAGCCTGACTGGCAATTTACCTCCGAAGCCTTTTCTCGCGCAGCTGCTGAGATTTGAGGCCCCCTGGGTCACGGAGCTATTTTTCCTGCTTGTGCTGGGAGCTGTAATCGCTCACGCCTAATTCTCAGTTTGCCTTTGGTCCTTCACCTTCAGTGTCTCTCCAGTAAGCACTCTGGTCGACGGTGGGCTGGTGTGAGGTGGTGAGTGGGGGTGCCCCTTATCTATTGGATTCAGTTCATTGCCATGGCAGATCAGGTTCCAGAGGAGCCTGGCCAGTCAGGGGTCTCCTCCACAGCCTTTTCTAGGCAGGCAGGCATGGCTGCCAGGGAGGCTATTAGGGGTTCCAAACCCTATTCCAGGCTCGGGCCTAAGCAGGGTTCGGGGCCCGATAAGGATACCTTGCGCCGCCAGAAGGCCCTTGAAAAACACTTCTCCAAGGCCCAACACAGACCCAAACCTCTCAACTGGTGTCTCCTGAGAAACCCTCCTTGGGAGTCCCTCCTGCTCAAACCCATCCTATTCCCGACAGTGATGAGTAAGGCCAGGAGTTTTCCCCCCATGGCCTTCTTGGCCATGGCAGTCTCTCCTGGTGTGTCTATGGTGGACCAGGCCAACCTGTTTGCATGTCCTTCGGACCTGGAGGAGGGGCCTGTTTTGGGGCACCTGGCACCTCAGGATCCGCACCCCAGACCAGATCCCAGGGGTGCCCTGTTGAAGATTGGGGACCCGATCTCTCAGCGGAAATGCAGGAAGTCATTAACAGAGCTATTTCTCAGGGTATTGATGCAGGCATGCAGCAGAGGGGCAAGCGCACTCACAAGACCCAACATCTGCAGCCCCCAGAGGCTCCCAGAGCGGCTTCTGTCTCCCAAGAGCCCCAGTCTCCCCATTCTTCCATGGCTTCTGAGGATTCAGAATGGGAGGAGGAAGTGGATCTCTTACCCAGGCAGGAGGCTGAGTTCTCCGGGGACGAAGGTGGCACATCCGAGAAGCCTACCTTTTCTGGCCTATTTAAACTGGCCAATATCAAAACCATTTTGGATAAGGCTAAGATAGTGACCTGTATGGGGTCCAAGCCCCCAGGTCAGGCACCCAATGAGCCAGATGATCTCTTCAGGGACCTCTTTGAGGAGCCAGTTTCAGTCACCTGTAACCGACGACCAGGCTGCAACATCTAGGTGCAATCATCGACACCGTCACCTGTCAGGTCTTTCTGTCACCGGAGCGTGTGACGAGCCTCAGGGAATGGGTCGCAGAGGTGCAACAGCTTCCCCAGGCCAAGATTGTTCAGCTTTCACAGCTCCTTGGCAAGATGATCTCGTGCCTGTCCATTGTTCCTTGGGTGAGACTCCACTCTCGACCGCTCCAGTGGCTCCTGCTCCCTTACCAGAGGGCCAACATGAGCAGCTCGATGAGACTGCGGATTCCTCTGCAGGAGATCTCTCTCAGCCAGGGGAATCTTCAACATCCAGAACTCCGGTGGCTGCAGCTAGCGGTCTGGCACTTGAGAGGGATCTCCTGAGCAGGAGCAGTCTTTCAACCAAAGTGATCTGTACCATCCAAGTGTCTCAGAGCCCCTCCATGACCCGGATCTACGATGATACCTGGAGGGCCTTCGTCAGCTGGTGCTCTGCCCGCGGCCTATCAGCCTCCTCGGCCTCGGTTCCCGTCATCCTGGATTTCCTGTAAGATGGCCTTGACAAGGGACTGGCGCCCAACACTCTTCACTGTCAGGTAGCAGCTCTTTCCACCATCCTGGCTCCTGACGGACAGGCTTCTCTCGGTCGCCATCCTACCATCTGCAGTTTCCTCACGGGGCTACCGACTTGAGCCCTCCGATGGTTCACAGATATCCAACTTGGGACCATACCATTGTCTTGTGTGCTCTCACTGAGCCTCTGTTTGAGCCTATCCGGACGAGCACCATGAAACATCTTACATTTAAAACTGCCTTTCTGATTGCCATCACTTCTGCTAGGCATATCTCTGAACTGGCTGTCCTGTCTGTCCGTGAGGACTTGTGCTTGATTCAACAGGACAGAGTGATACTTCACCTGGACCCATTGTTCATCCCTAAGATTAACTCCTGGTTCCACCGGGCTCAGGAGTTAATTCTCCCTGATTTCTGTCCGCATTCCAGACATCCCAGGGAAAAGCGATGGCACAAGCTGGATGTCCGCAGGGTGCTTCACAGATATATCAAGCGTACAGCCAGTTTTTGTCATTCTGAATCGCTCTTCATCTCTTTCCAGCCGTCTTCCCAGGGCAGGAAGGTGTCTTCCTCTACGATTGGTGGGTGTCTTAGGGCCTGCATCGCCCTCGCTCATGTCCTGCAGTCTAAACCGGTGCCTAGTCGCATCACGGCGTAGGAGAGCTGCCACCACAGCAGCCTGGGTGACCAAGGCTCTGATTGAGGAAATTTGCAGGGTGGCCATCAGGACCTCGTTATCTCCGTTCGTACGGAATTATAAGTTGGACAAGTTTGCTTCAGTGAAAGGGGCCTTTGGAAGGCGTGTTCTTCAGGGCATTCATACCAGAAGAAAGATCCTGACTACTGCAGCTTCCCACCCTTGTGACATTTAGCTTGGGTATGTCCCTTGCTTGGACTCTCCTGAGCAGCACCCTGGAAAAGGACCATTGATTTACCTGAAGGGTCGTTTTCAAGGCGCTGCGAAGGAGAGTATCCCACCTGGGGGTCTGGCTCCGCTATTCTTGGTTCGAGTTGACAGTTCCTGTTGGACTTGTTATTGTTGAGAGTAATTTAGGATTCGTTGTTGGACTTCTCAGCGCACAACAGTTCCACGTCTTCATTGAAAAAATATGAAGATAATCAGCACCAGAGGCGTGGTTTAAAGTTTCAATTCAGTTCTGGGCAGTTTGGCTGTATTTAACCCTTGCTTGGACTCTCCTTCGCAGCGCCCTGAAAACGACCCTTTAGGTAAGTCAATGGTCCATCTCTTCAAAATCTTTGTTTCCAGAGGAGAAAAAATAATAATTTAACGTGTTTGGACAAACATAGAATTTTAGATCTTTTCACATATATATTAAAATATACAGGCAAATAAACAAAAAGTATTCCTAGCAAGAACATGGATTATCTCTTTGACAGATGGCATTTGTGGCTGAACAAACAACAGTGAAATCATATAAGAGTTCATAATAATGCTGGTTCCTGAAAGGCCATTACATCAAAATTTTGAAGAGAGGGGGGGAGGGAGGGAGGGAGGGGAAGAGAGAGAGGGAGAGACAGACAGACAGACAGACACACCAGAACCTTGGTTTGACCTGTGGCAGGCAGTTATACACAATTGTAGTCAGCTAAATTTCACTCCTAAACCTCTTCTAATGGACAATTCAGGCATGCAGAAATAACATATTTTCCTTCCTGGATTGCTCCATTTGAGACAGCAAATCCAAAGAAGTCAAATGCTTTCCAAAATAAAGGTTTCTTGCTTGTGGAAAGACAGTATATGTTGTAAAAAAAACCAGACTGGGTTTTTTTCCCCTCGCTAAATGATAATTTTTTCTCTCTGCTGGAACTAATTTCACATAACACCTTAATATGGAATACTCTCAAATGAAGTATGAATAGATACAGTTCAAAAATATATATCATATATAGTTTCTGCATGCAGACATTGGCTTTCAGCTTATCTGGAAAACATACATTGAACAAAACATACAACTAGAGTTTATAATGTTTCTTCTTCTAAAGAGTCTTTTATTATATTCCAACACTCTCTCACACACACACTCACACATGTATATACATACAAACGGAAAAAATATATAGCCAATAATTAAGACTTGTCTAATCTCTCCAATGCATATACAGAGGAACAGCCTTGGAAAGCTAATAGGAAAGAACATCAATGTAAAAAACTGGCCCACTCATCAGGAGCCAAGGAATCCAGGTCTAAAAACTTAGTAACCTACACTAGCATAACTAGTTTTCAGGCTTGTGGTCCATATGCCTACAGTGGATGTAAAAACATGGGCCATTTTGAAACTTCATAGCATCATGTATCCAGCTTTTTAGCCTTCAGTTCCAATATACATGATCAGATCACTTCAGATTCCTAGTTACCAGCAAAAAAACCCAACAACACCCTAACACTCCTTTGGCAATGAGAGCTACAATCTGTTGCCCTTCTGCTTTATTAAAAACCTCACTGATGCTGGTGCTTTCAGCATGTGGCCCTCAGCAAAAATGCCCTCCACTTCTAAATCAGTTGACTTGGCCAAGCATAACTTTGTTTATCATGTTTGGCAAGTGCTCCCCGCCCTCCACAAATCAGGTCAGCTTTCTTACTTGCGGACCCACTGACTGGACATCATCAGCACAAATCCAATTAGAGAAACAATAGGGACTGAGTCTGCCACAGGCGAGGCTGGCCAGCTGACCTCCTGCCTTGCAAGTCCCTGAACAATAGCAACTTTTGTTTCAAACCTTCTCATTGTTTGCAATTCTCTTGCTTCCCTGCGCACCAGATAAAAGGGAGATGTTCAGAAGCTTGTTTATGAATGGGCCTCTGGTCATGCCAGCAGGGAGACAGACCCTGACCTTGCACAAAAGGATTGCCTGTTCATGAATGCCTCCCAGTGATTAAATGATTAGAGATTCACTATTCAGCCCAGCAAAGGGAGATTAAAGAAGCTATTTGTATACTGTTTGTAGCAACCGGGAGTACAGTATCTGATGCTCCTCCTTTCTCTACTGAGTTCTGTCTCTAAGCCTGGTTCCAAGCAAAAACAAAAACACAAGATCATATATTTGGGTAAGAATAGAAGATCCCCATTGATCCTAATCCCTGGTCAGTTGTGAATCCACACGTACACAACTTCCTTTCTACAAACACATTACCATGAATGCAAACAGTACCATTTCTGCAATAAGCATTTTAAAATCAGCTTCAAAAAGCACATTTAAACCCAAAACTTCTAGGCAAACCAGTTGTTACTCAGCACTATAAGAATTTTGGCTCGAGGCTGGTACTTTGCTTTGTCCTTACCCATGACAAAAATTCCTGCAAAAAATTATATAATTACAGTTATAAAATGAATTACTCCACAGCTACCCTACGGGAAAATGAGCATAGAAATTCCCTTCCAAATAACGGAGAAATTGACTATGCATCCAATTACAAAAATGTACACTACAGTAAAAGACAAAGTTTGTGAATATACAGGGAAAGTGGGGGGGGGGAGCAAAATACCAGCTATGCAATCATTTTAGAAAGCTTGAATTAAAAAGGGAAATTTGGGATGAGGTGAGGTAAATGTAAATTGCAATTTTTAAAAAGTCTAAGCCTTTAAATGAGGTCAAGAAGATACAAAGTTTCATTAGTGGGGGAATCATATGATAAATAATTTGTAACAAGGAACAGGCCAAGTATAAGTTTCCAATTCATTGGGAAGCCACATGCGTCAACTCTATTGACTGAGAATTACTTTGTAACTTCTGCCACACTAAATCATTCAAAACGTCTTCTTCTGTTTCAATACCAAACAAACATTTCAAACAAAGATAGCATTCATAATTGTAGGAGAGAACAAACCAAGAAAATGCTGCTTCAGACAACAAAGAACTAAAAGAGAATGTCTGTAGGAACAAATTTTGAAAAGACTATAGATAAGTAGATTTTTTTTATTATTCCCCTCCCACTGAACATTTGTTAAATGAATGGAGGTCCCTTTTACAGCAAGAAATATCTTTGGCAAAATACAGCATTTTTTTTTGGCTTAGTCCCAACGCACACCTCAAGTGTGATGAAAATTAGTAGTCCTAATCTTTCCCATGTCAAAGGCTTGCTACCACCATACCTTGCATAGCAAGTGAAGAGTCATTGACTAATATAGGCCGGCATAGAAATAGAATAAATAAATAAAAATAAACTTCTAAATGGTGTTTTGTTAAAGTAATTGCTTGTTTTTGTAAATGTCACAATCTAATATATAAAACCCATTCAAAGTCTCTCACTAACCATTATAACCAATTCATTCTTGTCTTACGGAATCTCAGAATTCAGTTTCATCCATTCAATCATACTACTCAGACAGAAGATGGGTCTTCTCTTATAGTATCATAACTACACTAACTGTAGAAACATTTATAAATTAATATTAAAAGGCTGGAGATTAGGTTCATTTAGGGACTAAACAATCAATGGTTGGGGTACCTATTTCATATCAAAGTCACTTGGTCAATGACATAAAATATCCTCCTTGGAATATAAAAGTATGCAACAAATGTGTTCCAGAGATACTGTGTCTTTAATATTTGTGCTCTAGATTTAGAAATAGCATGGTTGCATTTCCCACAAATAGTTAAGTAGACAGAGAGATGATACCATTTTTAATTAATAAACATAATGGGGGAAAGGCTATTGGATTGATTATATTATTTTGAAACTGGGATCTATGTGTTCCATACAAAAGATTCCAAATCTCTTCTTCAGCATCTCTAAGTAGATCTGGGAAAGATTCTCATCAGAAACCTAGAAGACATCAGTCAATATAGATCAGGGGCTAATCTTTTTGGCACTGAGTGCTGAAAGGACATGTGCACGCGCACACCCACAATGCAATGCATGACACCTCTGTGCGCCCCGCCCCCGTGCATTTATGCACAACTCTCAGTGAGTGCCCCATCCCCAGCGTGTCCCCCGCACATGTTCATGTGACCCCATACACACCCTGCCCCGTGCATATACGCGCATCTCCCGCATGCATCCCGCCCTTGCGCATGCATGGCAGAGACCCAAAAATCCAGCTGGCCAGCAGGAAGCATGTGTGCATGCACAGCAGAGCTGAGCTGAGCTGAGCTGGGACAATAGGTCGCGTGCCTGCAGAGAGGGCTCTGTGTGCCACCTGTGGCATGTGTGCTATAGTTTCGCCATCACAGATATAGATAATACCAAAGTATATAAAAGGGCATGACATGAAATAAGGTCATGTGAGTTTCCAATTCTATGGTTTTAGATCTTTTTTTAAAAAAAAAATCTGGACAAAATTCACTAGTTTACATACTTCAACACATCATGTTGCTCCCCTGAAACGATGGTTTAATGAAAAATGTAAACTAGGTGAGCTTACAAATGTTAAACCAAAGGCAAACTAATCACAAAATAGCTTAAGGAAACATGTAAATCGAGTCAGTGTGTTAATTTGGAGGATCTAGATTACATCAATAAAAAGTCCAGCTTTGGTTTTAAAATTTCCTATAAATATTTAAGAATGCTATTTTGGAAAAGAAAATCAGGGCATAGGGGACTACCTACCTACTAATCCTCATCCTTTGCAGAAGATGTATTTTTCTAAAGGGCTGAAACTGCACTTTCATTAATTGCAACTAGAGAAGTATGTATGATTCAGCAACTCTCTCAATAGCAAATTAGCAGATGATTGTATTCAATTATATTATATTAACCTCAGTAAGTTTCATGAACATCCTGATTTTTTTTTAAAGGGAAACAACCACTCATTATGCAAATATCTCTTTTCTTATGGTGTCTCACTTATATAAAGAAAATATGAATTGTCTTTCCAAAATTAAATCAAATCAGAATTACTCTTTTTTGACAATTTGCTGAGAAGAGAAAAATAACACAAACCTGTAGTGAGTGGCTGGTGAAATGTTATTTTGTTAAGAGAACAAGTCAACACTAGAGCAGTTACAATACTGCAGAATCAGAATCAGAATGATGACATTTAAATAAGAGGAGACAACAGCTTTGATACAAGCTGTATTCAAGACTGGTCACAATCAGTTCCACAGATATAAAACAGAAAAATACAAAATACATAGAAGCTGGACACAACTTGCTACGTTTTTGGATACCACCAGTATGTTGTGTGAACCCTGCCATTTTACATTTTAAACTATGGTGCATATCATACTATGGTGTATGAATCCATTCAGCTGTGGGTTCACCCTAAAGGTGAAGGTAAAGGTTCCCTGCATATGCATGCTAGTTGTTTTTTATAGCTATAGGGGAAGTGCTCATCTCTGTTTCTACGCCAAAGAGCCAGTGCTGTCCGAAGACATCTTCGTGGTAATGTGGCTGGCATGACTAAACACCGAAGGCGGACAGAACCCTGTTACCTTCCCACCAAAGTGGTCCCTATTTTTCTATTTGCATTTTTTACTTGCTTTTGAACTGATAGATTGGCAGAAGCTGTGACAAGTAACAGGAGCTCACTCCATTATGCGGCACTAGGGATTCAAACCACTGAACTGCCAATCTTCTGATTGACAAACTCAGCATTTTAGCCACTGAGCTACCATGTCCCTTTTGGGGTTCATATCTATACATATAAACACAAAAAGGTACACTGGAAGAAAAATGCATCTGAGAAAATAGCTTGATTAATTATTATTTTTTCAAAAACTGCAACAACACAAACTTTGTCAAGTTGTAGGTTTCTGCTTACTGCATATATTGTGAAGAATGTTTAGATTTATAGTACTGTATCCTTTCCCATGTTTCCTGAGAACATTGAATGGTATTTACTCCCTGGGAGGAACTGTAACTTTAATGTCTTTGTTTTAGAAATGAATACACATTGACTTGGTTATGCTCCACTAAAATAAAACAGTATAGATTGGGAAAACAAACATTGTACGAATGAAGTTCCAACCCACAACTGTATAGATTGGGAAAACAAATATTGTAAGAGTGAAGTTCCAACCTACAACTGTGTACATATTAATCCATAAAAATTCCCCCACTGTCAGATTGTCTCTTCTTATACTTCCTCATCAGATTATCTAAGCTTTTAGTATGCTTAGGTAACTCCATTGGCATTTGATAAGCTCAGGAGTGAGAAGTAGGATGTTCTTTACTCTATTTGTGCTATGTGCTTAATTTCTCTTAGCTCATTCTCAGCATATTTTGAAAAAGTGCATATATCAAATATTAAAAGATTTGAACTTTTTTTGACTCTTGGAGGAAGGATCATATTCAAAATTCCTTTTCAGGTTGAATCTCTGGAATTTCTGGGTAGGGATGTTAAAGTCCCATCTGAAAAACTGTTGACCTTGAATATTGAAGACCAGAGAAAGAAATCATCAGTCTATTACATAATCCACTCCAATAAACAAATCATCTGATCCATAAGGAATGGGCCCTTTCCCACAAGATATGCTCCTCCTCTTCAAATACAGATGTATCAAGTTTAAGGGGAGAGATCCTGTCAATTTAAAAGAGGAAAACAGTGACATGAATGTCCATGGGGATTCTCAGTTAACCAAGTCATGGTTGTCCCAAAGATGCTTTTTCAAAAGACAACTGAACTCTCTTGGTTATTTTTTTAAAATGTTTTGCTTCTCATTCAAGTAGCTTCTTCAGTTCTGGGTGAATAGTGGGGAATGGAAGTTATCTGGTAGTTAGCATTCTGAAGGTCGGTAGTTAGCTCTGTGAGATCATTGAGGCCACTTGAGGGTTTATCTGTACTCCTAGAGTCATCTGAATCAGAGTGCAAAATTTATACCTGAAAGTATATAAAGAGCTTCATTCACTAAAACTTTGCTCCCTGCGATTGTCTAACCCAATAAGGAAAGTGAAAGACTGACTCTAATATCATGCAATCCATGGCCATTTAAAATGTTCTTGGCCATTCAATATACATATATAATAATGTCCATGACCATTATTATATACATATATAATAATAATGATGGAATGTAGTGAGGAGGTGGATTCCTAGGAGTGAGGAAATGCATTCCAGAGGATTAAGAGGCAAATCAACCCATATATTATGTGTGACAGAAAGAGAGTGAAAACAGTCCACCCCTAATACTTTAGTATGGAGTATACTATAGTTGCAGATAGTGGAGTCTTTAGTGTGGCAATATTTTATCTGTAGTTGTGAAACAATTAAAAGAAATCACTCAGCTTGGCAGGATTACCATGTATTATTCTTGGTTTTAGGCATATACATTATATAAAAAACAAATATAATTATAAATAATAAATAAAATACTACTATTATTAATTATTCCATAAAAGAAGTAATCCAGATGTATTTCGCTCATCAGAGGAATTAAGAATCTGAACCAGATACCCCAATTTAGTATCAGATTTTTTAATTTTTTGATAGACAGCAGCAATTGTCAAGTATGATCAAAATAAAAGATTCAAATATAGAATATGTGACTATTACTACTACCTTAATTAGCAACATCCCAATGTTTGTTAGTACATTGTTATGAACATTTATAAATTGGTGTAATCTTGGTTGTTTCAGAAGCAGGAATCTATAGATTGATGATAGTATACATGTAGTCCTAGGTTTACAACCATTCAGTGACCATTCTAAGTAACAATGGCACTGAAAAAAGTGACTTATGATCATTTTTCATACTTATGATCATTGAAGCATCTCTGTTCTGACCCTCCCCTCCGACCTGCAAATCACCCAGACACAGGCTTGGCTGTTTGCCATTCTTTAATCACAGCTTTATTGACTCCTTTGGCTGAAGGCCCAGACAAGACTCACATGCAAGAATAGTTGGCAGCAACCCAAAATCCAACAGGCACAGATACAAGACAGACAGAGTATTCCAATACTGTTTCAAATGGTTGTGTCCTGTAAAGGACCCCTCCCAACTTCTTCACTTATATACTCTCTTGGGAGGGGCCAAGCCACAGCCACCTGGGCTTAATTATCATCTCTGAGTCTGCCTTCGGAGCTGCTGCTTCCGTTTCTCCGCCCTTCTTTGTCTTGCGTAAGGAACAAACTGCCTTGAATCCTCACCACTACTCCATGCCTCAGGCACTTCTTGGTGGCCAACCAGCCTCTCTGGTCCCTGTTCTGAGTCTGAATCCTGCCCAGGATCCGCCACATCTTCCCTGGCAGACTCATATGGTTCCTCGCTATCCGAGTCCATCGGCAGCTCAACCGGATCCTGCTGGGCCACAACACATCTCCATGGTCATGTGATCAAAATTTGACTGCTTGGTAATTGACAGGTATTTATGCCAACTGCAGTGTCCCAGAATCGCCTTTTGCAATCGTCTGACAAGCAAAGTCAATGGGGAAGCTAGATTTACGTAACCATGTTATTAATTTAACAACTGCAACATTTTACTCAACAACTGCAGCAAGAAAGGTCATAAGATGGGGCAAAATTCAATTAACAGCTGTCTTGCCTAGCAACAAAAATGTTGGGTTCAAGTGTGGTTGTAAGTAAAAGAACTACATGTATTATGTGCCAATGGGGAAAAATGCAATATTTTCAATTAATGTGATTAAGGGAACAAAACAGTTCAGCTAGCTGACATAAATGAGAAAACCAAATAAGTGACTTAGTCAATTGGAGACTCAAAAATGTATAATGTAACTTTGGTGAGTATCTCCTTAAACAAAGGTGTCTTTGTTTTGAATACATGGGCTAAGCACATGGCAATGAAAATGACTTCAATGTTTATAGTGAAAGATTATGAAGAATGCAAAAATGATGAGGAGTTCTAAATCTGGGATTGACCATTATTTGTAGGATCAAGAGTAAATTTTAGGAAGAAAATGGGAATGGAAGAAAAGGGTGGTAGAAATGATTGCAAGAAGATGATAAATGAGTTCTGCATAAAAAGTATAAAATGGCAAATTAATCTTCTAACAAAATTAATGCAGGGAGGATTAATAGAGAGAGGATGTAAAGATCTGTGGAGTACTGCAAAAAGTATTATATAACAAGGTTATAAAATTGGGTAGAATTACATTAATAGGATGTACAAAAAGGGATAGTTTATTTATTTATTTAAAGGCTTTTTTATAGCCACCCATCTTATATGAATATACTGTATTTGATAGAATGATGAAGAGAGTCTGTGGATGAGGAAACTTGCATATAAAAGAATATCTGGAGTAAAAAAAATAAGATAGAATATTTATAATGTGTATAATGATAAAACATTAGTTACAAAGAATATGGACAATTACAACAAATAATGGATTAAAAGGTAAATACAGTGGTATTTTGATAAAAATAAAAATTGTTTTGGAAGTAACTGAAAAGAGGCTAGACAAGGAGCTTCTAGTAGAATGAATAGAATTAAAATCAGATGTAATGAAGTCATTTGTGATGAAATCAAATGGAGTAAATGCTGGAAAAGTATTTTAGAAATTTCTATAGGAAGTATAATTGTGGAACTAAAACGACTTGCATAATTGTTGCTGTCCAAAAAAAGGACTGATGACAAAATAATAAATATGAATATTTAACAACAAAAAGATAGGGCTGCAGGTGTATAGTGAATGATGTAACATGGATGTGATTAGACTATGGAGTAGCAGTGGCTTGTTTAACTTGTGTGTGAAGATTACATCTATGAAAGAAGTAACAAAGAAATATTTGCCAAGTGTCATGTGACTTTATACTGACCAAAAGGGCACAGACCAGGTTTTTGCTCTTCAATAGGTTCCCTGAGACAAATATGAAGGAGAGAAATGTCAAGGCATATTTGTTGACTTGATATGACGAAGTCTCTAGGCTTGAAATACAAATGTTGTGCATGAATAATGGTTGGAAAGTTGATTACTGAAAATGGTATATGACGGAAAAGCATTCATGAAAATAATTCAGATGCTTAACAAATCAGTCAATATTTAGCAGGAAGTAAGACAAAGATCTGTGATACCCTATTGGTTACTGTATTTATAGGTAAATATAAAACAAATGCTTGTGGCATATCAATGATTAAACTAATTTTATTTCACAAAAACAGGAGTAGTTGCAAATTATAATAATATGGTGAAAAATTCTTGATGAATGCGTGAATCCTACACAGGTAGTCCTTCGACTTAACCCTTTAGTGACTGTGCAAAGTTACAAAGGTATTGAAAAAAGTGATTTATGATCATTTTTCACATTTACGACCGCTGATGAAAATTCAGATACTTAGCAGTTGACTCATGACGGTTGCAGGTTCCCTGTGATCCCCTTTTGTGATCTTCTGACAAGCAAAGTCAATGAGGAAGGCAGATTCATTTAACAACCATGTGACTAACTTAACAACCGCAGTGATGCACTTAACAGCTGTGGAAAGAAAGGTCGTAAAATGGGGCAAAGTTCGCTTAACAAATGTCTTGCTTAGCAATAGAAATTTCAGACTCAATTTTGGTTGTACGTCCAGGACTACCTGTATAAAAAAATGACTGGCAAGTATATAATAGAAATACATTGAAGTATCAGTGATATAGGAAGGGGTGATGAGGATCAAGTTACCACCAATAGCAATAACACTTAGACTTATATACCACTTCACAGTGCTTTATAGCCAGCTCTAAGCGGTTTAAACAGTCAGCATATCACCCCCCAAAACCTGGGTCCTCATTTTATTGACCTTGGAAAGATGGAAGGCTGAGTCAACCTTGAGCCTGATAAGATTTGATCTGCCAAACTGCTGGCAGCAGGTGATCAGCAGAAGTAGCCTGCAGTACTTCATCCTAACCATTGCGCCGCCACATCATACAAAGGAAGTATAAATGTGTGGAGAAAGAAAGAGAAAGATTAAGAAAATAATGGATGATGGAATTAATGATTCCAAGAGAAGAGATGTGAGAAGAGAAATTTAGAGGACAAAAGGCAATATATAAAGCAGTATATGGAAATGGGAGAAGCAATGTTGGTTTTCAAGGAAAGAAAGTAAATTTAAACTAAACTTATGTATATATATATTTCTTATACAAAGTATTAATTTTATACTTTTTTCAATGGTTTGGATAATGTGAGTTACACTGCAAGGTAATAGCGCAATATATATTTAATAGGTAGGTAACTACATGCTGCTTTATGTGTTTCACAGTCTCTTCAATGTTCTTTCAATGCTTTCATCCCAACCAAAACTCTATCCAAATGAAATTTCTCTATTTTTTTCCTTAGTACATTCATGGTGAAATAATATGGAATGTAAAGTGTACTGGGAGCAGCTTCCTCTTTACCACACCTAGCATCGTGGCTACCCTAAATAATCATTACATTTTTGGTACTAGAACCTATAATCAAGAAGGTGTGTACCAACAGTGTTCTAAACAACCCCTTCCCACTCTATGATTCCACCTATACAAAACACAGAGTAGTATTGCTATTATTTTTAAGTCCACTTAATTTATATAACACAAAAAAGCCAACAAAACAATCATAACAATAATTGATTAATACAAGAAACAGATGTTCCAGAATCATAGCCAAAAAGTATATTCAAACAATTCCTACTGTCCCTGTGTTACTTGCCGATGATTACAAACATGCTGTCTCTTCCTTTTACGCACAACTAAAAACCAACTATATAAAATGACACTACAATTCAAGCTGTTGCCCCACATTTTCAGTATTACTAGATAAAGGAAAATGAAAATGTATTTGCAGCAAGGCAAGGCTAGTTAATGCATATGAAATTCTTGTAAAAATAGAACTTCATTTCACAAAAAGATGACTAAAAGAAAATATCTGGATATACAACTGCATTCTTGTGCAGATCCATCACAATTGCTTAAAGGACTATAAACTGTACTTTTACTGTGAGTACTGAAACGTTCACAGATTCCAAAAGAGAACAGCCAAGCAAATAAAATGTGCATTCTCATGTTTCATAAAAATCAAAGAGGAATGAAAGCTTCAGAGCCTTAAAAACCAAATCCCCATGTTTTAAAGTAGCAGAATAGGTTATTAAAAGGATATAAAAAAGTATATCCCTGGAGAGCATAACATCTCAATAATAGTGTAGCTGCAAGAGGTACAATAGAGAGCACAAAATGTGGAAACCTCTTTCAACTTCTCTCCCTTACTCTGCCACATTCACTTCTTAAATTGAATTTCAGTTTGTACAGGTGTATTCCTTTTCTTTTCTGGAACACTTTAACTGCAATTGTCAGAATCCTAAGTCAGTGTGGCCAATATGCTGTGCTGGTTTAGAATTCTGGGAGTTGCAACATGTTTCCAGGTGAAAGCAGGTTATTTTAGATATTTCCACTTGTGATTAAATATGGCTAAAGATCATGGATGCTCACCTAGAATTAACAAATATCAGCACACCATAGATAACCTCCAGAAGCAACTGGAATAAACCATGACTCTAGAATACACAAAAATGTTGACAACTACCATCAAGATTACATCCCTAAGGCCAGCTGGAAAAAAGAAAACCAAAATTACAAATCCAATTGCTCAAGCTAAACCCCAGAAGCAAAGAGATGCCCCAATCTGAATGGATTGTCAACATGTCCAGCCACTTATTATCCACCACAGAAACACGATATCCTATAAAAAGACCTCAAGTATAACATAAATAGCAACAAAGATGATTAGGGGACTGGAGACTAAAACATATGAAGAATGGTTGCAGGCATTGGGTATATCTAGTTTAAGAGAAAGAAGGACTAGGGGAGACATGATAGTAGTGTTCCAATATCTCAGGAGTTGTCACCAAGAAGAGGGAGTCAAACTATTCTCCAAGGCACCTGAGGGCAGAACAAGAAACAATGAGTGGAAACTGATCAAGGAGAGAAGCATTTTACAACTGAGGAGAAATTTCCTGACAGAACAATTAATCAATGGAACAGCTTGCCTCCAGAAGTTGTGAATGCCCCAACACTGGAAGTCTTTAAGAAGATGTTGAATAGCCATTTGTCTGAAACGGTATAGGGTTCCCTTCTTATAGGGGGTTGGACTAGAGGACCTCCAAGGTCCTTTCCAACTCTGCTATTGTATAAATGATGTTAAACTCTTAGAATTATTTTCAGCTTTAAAAGCAGCATTTACACCCACAGGACTTGCCGTAGCGATCTAAAAGAACATAAGGCAGACAATCATACCAAAACACTGAATCAAAAACAATTCAAAGCAGGGGACAAAGCAGCTATCAAAAAACCTAAAAAGGACAAAACCATCACCATCCTCCTAGAAGACAAAGGCCATACCATAGTTAGCATGGACAGATCAGAATAAATTTTTAAAAGACAAAAAATTACTTTCCTGAAAGACAAAGAAACCTATTTCCCAGTAAACATCAACCGAATACAGGTAATCCTCAATTTTTACAACCATTCATTTAGTGACCGTTTAGCAAACACACTAACAGAATTCGTGTGATTCACTTAGCAATTGCAGTGATTTGCTTAACAACCATGGCAAAAAAAAGTCATAAAATCAGGCATAACTTGCTTGACAACTGCCTTGTTTAGCAATGAAAATCCTGTTTCCAATTGTGGTTTTAAGTTGAGGACTATCTGTACAGAAACTACACAAACTGATCAAGAGAACTTTAATGGTTTAACCAAGAAAGGTCAAATCTCCCACACTTCTATGGCTGTTTAAAAATACACAAGCCCAATATATCTCTTCATCCACTTGTATCATTACCATGACCTTGATATACAACAAAGGTCAAAAACCTACTAAAAAATCCTGGATATCTCACAGAGGGGAGAGAATATTCTGTTAGCTCCCTTCTACAGTGTCTCTACTGTAGGAAATAAAAAAGATGAGATTGTTTTCTCATTAAACATATCTTAATGTAAACAAAATAAAAGAAAGCCAAAATTTAATGTAACAAAAAGAAACTTTTCTCCTTTACATAAAAAAGTTCCAATAACATTTTCTCATTCCAAATGTCAACAATAAAAAAAAAAAACAGCCAGAATAGCAATTTAGCCCTCAAGATGTTATTGAAATATAAGTCCCTGCATCTCCCACCATAGTTCATGCACACTGAGGCTGGTGGTTATTGAAGTTCAGCAATATCTGGAAGGCCACAGCTATTTATATCCTTGTTCTAGAATAATCATTTCCAAATTGTGATCTTAGGCACCGTGGCTTTTTTGTATACTTCGTAAAAATCAAAGCATACCGCTAGTTCCCATAAGAAAGCTGCTAAGCTAGGCAACAGTTCACATAATCAAATAAAGCATCTACCATAGAAACATAATTGTTTAGACTATACCATAGATTAGCAACACACAAACATCCTTTTGAACACAACTCTATGTTAGAAACAAATAGATGCATTTAAATCTACTGGGAATCAGAAAAATATTAATCAGCTGACCTTTCCCTCATCTGTAGCTCTCTAAGTTGTGATAGATAGGAAGAACAAAGCTATATTGTTAGTCTTTTTGCCCTGGCTATTTCTTTAAATAATGCGACTTAATATAATAAACAACATTATCAAAGGTTCAAGTATAAATGCTCATCAGTCAAACTTCAAGGTTGATCAAATAGTGTCGTTAAAAACTTTTCTGCGGGGCCTAACTAGCCATAACACAATAAGCCGCCCCTTTTTTCTTTGTTGTATTCATGAATAGAAGTTGAATTAAAATTTTTTGTTCACATGAAGAAGTTAAACATCTTTCATTCTGCCTCTGTTTGAGCCACTGCATTGAGACACTTAGTTCCTACTCTTACTCTGATATTAAAAACAAAAATGTTTCAAGAAAGAAAGGAAAGCAAGCCAAAAGAAAGCAGGAGTTCATTAGTACATGTTTGTTTACTTATTTGATTTTTATCCCACTTTATTGTTATTTACAAATAAGTCAAGGCAGCAAACATATCTAATACGTCTTCCTTTTCCTATTTTTCAACTTCATTTAAAAAAAATACATTCCTTTCCTACTCATGAAAGGAATGTATGTGTAGTGTAACATATCTTAATTGTTCCAGCAAATCCTAACATGATTGGAAATATATATATCCTCCATGTCTAAGCATGGCCAACAAAAGCTTAATTTTCTACCATATGATGAGGTTTACACAATCTAGTTTCCAAAGCTGTTTACCCAGGGTGGATAATCCAACTTTCAGGTAAAGAATTTGTTAGTACAGTACATCATTCGCATCATTAGTATATCATTCTCTTTTGCTATCTACCTCTGTAATTGCTCTGGACACTTTTCTGTAAGTTTTCTGGCATACTAACAGGCAAAAGTATAAGGGAAATTGGACAGATGTAAGGAGAGAAAATTAACTCTTTACCCATCCAATGTTTTCCCCATGCAATTGCCTCCTTTAGATACCACATTTTATTTCATCTTGCTTCAAAGACCTCAAGTAATTATATACTATTCTCAGTTTATCTTCATTAGAATTAAAAGGTATGTTAGGCTTCAAAATTGAGAATGACCAAGTAAGTTTTGACTAAATGGTTTCTGAACCTGACATTCAAGGTCAAAAATATAGTCTTCTAACCACTATATCAGAGGACTTCTTTAACCTTTTCCTAGAAAACAGCAAAATGAAATAAAAACATATTTAACATCCTATACAAATAATGGCAGTGTTGCAGTGCATACAAATTCCACTGCAACTGCTAGCATTGTGGTGTGAAATTTTAAAAAATTAGGTTGATTTTCCCCCCAATCACCATTTATCATGCAAGTTCTAGTGATCTCTCATGAAACTTTAAGTTTCCCTGGAACCTCAGTTGAGAAAGGCTAGCCAAGAGATTTCTGGCTCTAAAGAATAAGCAGTTAGGAAATGTGTGCATAATATTAATGATGATAATAGCAAGGACTACCACAATAACAACCAGCAGCCAAGAACTGAAAGGTAGATGCAGTTTATTCTAATGAATGCTTAACACTCAATAATAAATTCAAAAGTATGGTAAGTTGTATCCATTTGTAGTGTACAATTTTTGCACAAATGCAGGCAAATAAATGGTGATGACTACTATGAACATCTTTAAACTGAGCAAGAGCTATATCAGATGATACCATCACTGATAGCAAACCATTCCCTTTCGATACACGTTGGTTTCCATAGAAATGTTAAAGGATGCAAAAATGCCACAGGAATTAACCAATTTTCAGCAAGAGATGTTTATGTTTAGCGATCTGAAATCTCTGACTTTGTTTTTTATCAGGATTTTCATTTCTGAATATGTGTGTATGTGTATACAGGGGTGGGATTCAGCTGGTTCTCACTGGTTTGGGCGAACCAGATGTTAATTTTATATCTGGTTCACCGACGCAGTAGTTGCAAAGACTGTCTGGCCCCACCCACCACTTTCTTCCTCTCCCAGGAATCTCCATGAGGCCGTTCATCATGCTAGGTCAGTGCAGGACCTGTGCGGAGGGTCTGGGAGGGTGACAACGGGCCTGTTTCTAGCCTCCAGAGGGCTTCTGGAACCCAGGTGAGGCCATTTTCACACTCCTGGAGGCTCGAGGAAATCACCCCCTACCGTCATGGTGCAGGTGGCCGAGAAGGCCATGCAAACCATGGCCACACCCACCCACCACTGGGCAGAGAACCAGTTGCTAACATTTTTCAATCCCACCCGTGTGTATATGTATACACACATCTACTATTACTGAATTGCCAAGAAACATAAGGATAGTCAAGATAACCATTCTTGCATTAAAGGCAAGAAGACATATGAGGATATTTGAAGCAGTCTCAAGGTAAATCCTCAAATACTAGTATATTCTTCCATTTCATCCAAAAATAAAAATGCTAATTCAAAAGTAAGATTAGAGAAAACAGAATAGTCAAAAATTGCAAGCAAGAGTTGTTTCTCCTCATTAGTCAACCCCTTGATGCAGGACAATAAGCGGTAAGCAAAACAATGAGGATTGCACTTGTATGTTGCTACTTTCTTAAACTGGTTCTTCCACATGCAAAAGGACTGGTGGTCTCAGCAACCCCCCCCCCAGCAAAAATGCATGGTTGAAATGGAGCAGTTTGGCTTTTGATGCACAAAAAACTACATCTGGGTTTTTTTTTTTATCTAATAAAAAGACAATGAAAACACAAACTTGGCAACACAGTGGCTGATGAACAGAAACAAAACAAAAATGTGCTAAGCCAAGTGAACAGTTTTGCAAGGCCACTAACTGTTGATTCAGATTTTCTAGAGGAAAACATGCAGTGAGTGGAAAAGGTTACTCTCCCTCCTACGCAATAACACCATCAAAAAGTTAAGGAAATATGAACTGTTATGTGCAAGCATTAAGTTGGGAATCTGTACCCCTAAGGGAAAAGAACTCTGCTGAATTTGCATAAATGGACTGAAGAACAAAGGCGTCCTCTCTTTTTTGTCATGCCTTTCCCCAATCCCATTACTTGTTCACAACAAAATTAAAAACATAATAGTGAGATGCAATTAAGGAGGGTTATCTGTAATCTCAAAGCAGTTTGCTGTTCAGGGTAATTTCAAGAATTGATGAGATAATGTAAAGTGGGACAATATTATCCCCCTCACTGCAAATGAAATGAAGAGATTGACCATTGGTTTACCTGATGGGTCCTTTTCTGGGTGCTGCGAAGGAGAGTCCAAGCATGGGTTAAATACAGCCAATCTGTCCAGGACTGAATTGAAACTCTGGTGCTGGCTATTCTTCAGATTTTCTTCAATGAAGGCATGGACAATGCGCTCTGAGAAGTTCAGGAACAAAGTCAAGGAAAGTCAAAACAAGTATCCATAGTTCCACAGAACCATATGACAACTGGCGGAGCAGATCCCAAGGTGGGGTTGGACTCTCCTTCGCAGCTCCCAGAAAAGGACACTTCAGGTAAGCCAATGGTCATTTTCCTGGGTGCTGCTCTGGAGAGTCCAAGCATGGGACATACCCAAGCTAAATGTCACTAGGGTGAGGAGCAGAAGCATCCAGGATCTCTCCGCTGGTATGAATGCCCTGGAGAATTCGCCTCCCAAATGCCCCCTCCGCCGAGACGAATTTGTCCAGTCTGTAGTGTCGAACAAAGGGAGATAAGGAAGTCCATGTTGCAGCCTTGCAAATCCCCTCTATCGGTGCCCGGGTAGCCCAGGATGCTGTGGTGGTGGCGCTTCTCGTAGAAAGAACGGTGATATGGCATGGCACCGGGATAGATTGAAGAATGTGGGCCGAAGTGATGCAGGCCCGTAGCCAGCGACCAATGGTCTGAGAAGAAACTTTGCGGCCCTGGGAGGCCGGTTGAAATGCAACAAAAAGTGATTCAGACCGACAGAAGGCAGCCGTGCATTTGATGTACTTACGTATCGCTCTACGAACATCAAGCATATACCACTTTTTCTCCTTGGGATGTTTGGGGTGTTGACAAAAATCTGGAAGTACGACCTCCTGGGCCCAGTGAAACCAAGAGTTGATTTGGGGTATAAATGCCAGGTCCAAATGGATGCTCACTCTGTCAGGTTGAATCAAGCACAATTCCTCGCAAATTGACAGAGCTGCCAATTCAGAAATTCGCCGTGCAGACGTGATGGCAATCAAAAAGGCTGTCTTAAATGTCAGATGTTTGATGCTGGCCAAACGGAGGGGCTCAAAGGGCGGGGCAATGAGAGCCAGTAACACTACATTGAGATCTCATGAGGGGTACCTGTGAACAACCGGAGGCCTCAGGTTGGTTGCGCCCTGTAGGAAACTGCAGATGATGGCATGACGCCCAAGGGAAGAACGGTCGTCTACCGTCAAAATCATGGACAAGGCCGCCACCTGCCGTCTAACAGTGTTAGGGCTAGGCCCTGGTCAAGTCCGTCTTGTAAGAAGTCCAAGAAGTGGGAAATTGTAGCTGTAGTAGCCTCAGCCTCGTGCTCTCTGCACCAGTTGTCGAAGGCCTTCCATGTCGTGTTATATATTCTGGTTGTAGAAGGCCGCCTGGACATCTGAATGGTGTGAATGACCCTAAAGGAAAGGCTACCCCTACTTAGGAAGTCCCTCTCAAGTGCCAGACGGCTAGCGGTAGCCACTGGGTCTCTGGATGTTGAAGCGCCCCCTGGCAGAGAGAGACCTTGTACCAGGGAATCCACCAAGGAGGGTTGACAGAGAGACTCACCAGGTCGGCGAACCAGGTTCTTCTGGGCCAGTAGGGAGCCACGAGCAGAATTTCCACTTCCTCTAACTAACAGAATTTTCCAAATCACCCTGGGAAGAAGAGGCAATGGGGGGGGAAAGGCGTACATCAAACCCAGTGGCCACGGAGAGATGACAGTGTTGACCCTCCTCGGCTTGCGGGGCATGAAACCTGGAGAAGAACCTGGGGAGGTGTGTGTTCTCCAGGGAGGTAAACAGGTCGACCAGAGGACAGCTGAACCTCTGAGACAACTGGTGGAACAGGTTCAGGTGCAGGCGCCACTCGGAGTGATCGACCGTGGCTCTGCTCAGACAGTCCACCTGGATGATGTGGACCCTGGAGATGTGCTCTGCTTGGATCGAGCACAGGTGTTTTTTTGTCCACCTTCCCAGGCACTCTGATTCCTCCATCAGGGACCTGGAGTGGGTGCCCCCTTGGCAGTTTATGTGCGCCTTTGTGGCCACATTGACCATTAGGATTCTCATGTGACGCCCCTTGATGTGGTCTCGAAAGTGAACGAGTGCGAGCTGCACTGCTCTCAATTCTAACCAGTTGATGTTGTGGGACGCTTCGGGCGGTGACCCTCTGCCCTGCGCAATCTGGTTGTGGAGATGAGCGCCCCAGCCAAATAGACTGGCGTCCATTGTGATAGTGAGACAGTCCGGCTCTTTGAAGAGGGTGCCCTTCGCCAGCGCGGGGGACAACCACCACTGGAGAGACTGACGTACATTCGGAGAGACTTGAACCAGCTGTTGAGAATTGCTTATGTTGGCCCTCTGGTAGGGCAGGAGGAGCCATTGTAGGTGTCACGAATGAAGGTGTGCCCAAGGAACTATTGACAGGCATGAAATCATCTTGCTGAGGAGTTGTGACAGCTGCACCAATGCCTGTGATGAGTGTAGTACCTGCAACACCTGGCTTCTGATGCTTGCCAAGCGCTCTAGAGACAGGGAGACCTGGCAGCTGGTGGTGTCGATGATGACACCCAGGTGCTGCAGTCTGGTGGTCGGATGCAGATGACTCTTTTCTCTATTGATGGAGAACTTGTGATGTTGGAGGGTTCTCAGAGTGTGCTGCAGGTCTTGTACCGCTTGTTGCCATGACGATGATTGGATGAGGACATTGTCCAGGTAGCAATGCAGGCGCACTGGGCGAGATCTCAGGAAAGCCGCCACCGCAGCTAGGATCTTGGTAAAGGTTCAAGGTGCCAAGGACAAACCGAATGGCAGAGCCCTGTACTGGTAGTGACAGCCTGCACAAAAGAATCTCAGGAACCTGCAGTGAGCTTTGTGAATGATGATGTGGAGGTAAGCCTCCTTGAGATCTATGGATGTTAAGAGATATCCCGCCCTGATGCAACCCAGAATTGACTGAAGGGACTGCAGGGTATGCTATGTGATGATTTAACTTTTTTAGGTCAAGGATCCCCCTCCACCCCCTGGAGTTCTTTGGGACAAGGAAGAGAATTGAATAAAACCCTGTCCCTTCCTGACCTGGTGGAACCGGTTCTATGGCGTCTATGTCTCCGAGGTGACATAGACAGGAGGGGGTTGGACAACGAATGAAGTGTCAGGGAGGTGGAGAAGTGAATTCTAATGTTAGACCTATGCGTATCATCTGAAAGACCCACTGGTCCGATGTGTTCCGCTCCCATTGGGCGTGGAACAGCTATAGACGCCCTCCTTTGGGAGCCATCCACTGGTGGTCACTTATAGCGCCTGAAGGGTCTGGAATCAGACCCTCCTCGATAGGGATGTTTGGAGAAGGACCGCTGATGGTTCCTGTCACAAAAGGGCTGACAGTCCTGAGACCTATCCGTACCCTGAGAGTATGGACGTGGAAGGAACTGGAGGTAGACTGCACTAACTGGATTTGACTGACCTTGAAAAAACTTCCCAGATATTGCTCAAGATTTGTCCTCTGCTTCTTTTGCCCAGAATAAATATCAGAATTCACTCCACTGCAATCAGTTCTATTTATCCATAACTGGAAACCACCGTTATGGCAGGCTGAGGTAATTGGTTTAAGAAGCCCACAATTTCAGTAATAAGAGTTGGTAGATTAGTTAAGGTTAAAAAATTTCTAGAGGGCTGAAAGCCCTATGAAGCGGTATATAAGTCTAACTGCTATTGCAGTTAGAGGTGGCGCAGTGGTTAAATGCAGCACTGCAGGCTACTTCAGCTGACTGCAATTCAGCAGTTTGGCTGTTCAAATCCCACCAGGCTCAGGGTTGACTCAGCCTTCCATCCTTCCGAGGTGGGTAAAATGAGGACCCGGATTGTTGTTGGGGGCAATATGCTGACTGTGTAAACCGCTTAGAGAGGGCTGAAAGCCCTATGAAGCGGTATATAAGCCTAACTATTGCTATTGCTATTGCTATTGCTATATTAATTAGCTTAAAAAATAATACACATTGACCAAATTATGTAAAGTGACATAGACAACATGAATTTTGTTTGGTACATCTGAAATCCATTATATTCAGATCCACTAAACTGCAATGCTTTTTCACTTCAAATGCATTGGCATCAATGTATCTAAGAATGTGCTACTGTCAATGAAAATGGTTCAAGAAGCTCTTCAGCCTACAAACATTTGGGGACCTAAATAAACTTGCTGGACATTGACAGTTCCCAGCAGCTTTTTTCCAGCATTTATTTAAGCACTTGGCAAAGGAAAAGGCTATTCTATAGTTTGGAATTACATAACAACAAATGGGAAAAATAAGACCAGCATCAGCTAACATGACAAGAAGAATTTGGCATAATTTATGAAGAGGCACAGTCCAAATTGCTATAAAATAAAAGGATGCCTAGTCTAGCATCCTTCAGCTTAAAAATTCTCTTCCAGTAGTCAAAGTTCACTTTTTTCTCTGGGATAAATTATTTCTAAGATGCAGGATTTTTTATTTTCTTCTTTAACTGTGTAGCCATTTTCTTTCAAAATGGCTGCTTTTTAAAATAATTCCATTTCCCTTTTCTCATTCCTCTCCCCCCCCACCCCCCACAACTGAGTTACCCATTCCTCAGTTGCATATCACCTAAGGTGACCAGATTTTCAGATTGGTAAAGAGGGACACCTTTGACCGGGGGGGGGGGGGGGTTGATTAAAAATTTTATACGGAGCAACAAAAATTTTCATACAACGCAAAAATAGTATTGTAATTTTTTTTAATTTCAACACAACTACAATTTACAAATATAAATTGTAACTGTTGCCAAACATCAACATTTTGATCACGTGACCATGAGGATGCTGCAATGGTCGCTAAGTGTGAAAATGGTCGCTAAGTGTGAAAAATGGTCATCAGTCACTTTTTTCAATGCCATTGTAACTTTGGTCACTATACCACCTTTCTTGCCACAGTTCTTAAGTGAATAACTGCAGCTGATAAGTTAGTAACATAAGTGAATCTGGTTTGACTTTGTCAAAAGGTGATTACATGACCCAGGACACTGAAACATCATAAATATGAATCTGTTGCCAAACATCAAAATTTTGATCATGTGACCATGAGGATGCTGCAACGGTCGCTAAGTGTGAAAAGAGTCGCTAAGTGTGAAAAATGGTCATCAGTCACTTTTTTCAATGCCATTGTAACTTTGGTCACTAAGCCCATTATACCAACTTTCTTGCCACAGTTCTTAAGTGAATAACTGCAGCTGGTATTTTGTATTTTGGACAGAATCTTTTTTTAAATAGCCTAAGACAATTTAAAAAAAGAATCCACACAGAATAAATTGAAGTAAAACATTTCAAGCTATTCTTTCTATGCACAATATATTTCAAAGTATCGTGCATAGAATTTTTAAACATAGTTTCACTTCAATTTATTTTGGATAGAATCTTTTTTTAAATAGTCTAAGACAATTTAAAAAAGAATCCACACAGAATTTTAAAAAATCCTATGCACAATAAATAAAATATTATTTTAAAATACATTTAAAAAATAAAAGAAAAAACCCAGCTCACTTACCAGCAGGCTTGCACTCCAAGTAAACCCAGAATGATGTAGATGTTAATACAAAGAACTGAGCAAATTGAAATGGTGAAATTAGTCAGGGAAATATTTTTGAAAGAAACTTTGCCACCATTTTTCGCACACGAGCAGACCTCCAACCTCCGTGCCCCTCCCCTCCGTAAAATCCAGGAAGTAACACTCGCGACCTCTCTAGCCATTTCCTGGAGCTCTATGGTACTAGGTCATTTTTTTCTTATAAAATGAGGTAAAAGGGGCGGGGGGGTCCGTTTTGTTGCTTTAACGTTTATATCTTCAATGAAAGTACTGAGACAGAGAGAGAAAGGTTAGACAGGGTGTCTTTTGTCTTGCCCCTGTTAGGATTTCTTAAGCAAATCCCTGGGCTTTCAACATGAAGCCAGAAAATCGGGACTTTTTAAAAACGGCCCAGGACATGGGACAAATTGTTATAAAGCGTGAGCGTCCTGCTGAAATCGGGACGTCTGGTCACCTTAATATCACAACAAAATATAGCCTGAACAAACCAGAAAGCAAAGTAAGAGGCATATGAGTAAATTCCCACATGAGCACCATCTTTAAGCACGAGTGATTGATTCATATAGGCAACCAAATTACTATGGCTACATAGTGGATTCTAAAATGCTGACTGTAAAGCATTGTACTTAGTTAACTCAACTTCAGTGCAATAATGTGGCTGGAATTGCTATATATGCTAAACCAAATACCGTTTGCTTGGTTATGGAATATTTGTTTGTTAAATTTATATCCTACTTTTCTTCCAGTAACTCTAGGCAGCATATACTGCATTATCTCTGCTAATTTACCCCAAGAATAGCAATATGATAAGTTCAGCTGAGAGGGAGAGGGAAAGAGGCCCAAAGCACCAGTGAACTTCCCAGGCTGATCGTGGGCTTGAATCTGGGATCCCTGCAATCCTAGTCCAAAACTTAAACACTATATTACACTGGTATAGTTAAGGTGACCAGATTTAACATTGGTAAAGAGGGACACCATTAACCGGGGGGCGGGGATTATTGATTAAAATTTTTAAAAAATCGGGACTTTTTAGTTAATGCTACCTTCAATCCTCATGAAGGAATAATCCAATTGAATTGATTAGGAATAAGATGTTCTGATAGAATAAATGGTCTATGGTTCATTTATTTTTATTTTTATTATTTATTAGATTTTTATCCCACCTGTATTATTTTTACAAATAACTGAAAGGCGGAAAACATACCTAATCTTCCTTTTAATATTTTCCACATAACAACAACCCTGTGAGGTGGGTTGGGCTGAGAGAGAACAATTGGCCCAAAAGCAAGACTCGAACTCATCTTCCCTTGGTGTGTAGGCCAGCCCTTTCACCACTACACCAAAAGGCTCTCATTTAGTAGGAAGACACGGAAAAGGTTTTTTTAGTGTAATGAGGGAAATGGGGGGAAATTCGGCTTGAAGCAAGATTTCTGGGATAGGGTCTTTCTTTTTTGGGTTGGCTTTAATGCCCATCTCTTGGCATTCTGGGAGTTCTCCCCTGGGAAGGAAGCTTTGACAGAAATATTATTTTTGCTCCACTAGAAAAGGCCAAAGTGAGAAGGAAAGGTACTGATGGTGGAGGAAGATGAAAAGTGAACTTTAATCACATTTACTTTTCATCTTTCTTGCCTGCTTAATTATTTTTATTAGTTTATTAGAATATAAAAGACAAAAAAATGAAAATAAAGGGAAATTAAGAGTGGAAAAAGGGAAAAAGGAGAAAGTGTGTGGTAGAAGGGGAAAAGGGGGGGAGGGATTGACTTCTGACTCTTTTTTTAGCACAGTAGAAGATAATAACATTACAACCTCAACTTTTTACTTTTACACAATAATATATACTACCCAATTCTATAACAACAAACTATCTAATCAGGAAAACCAAAATCACAATTTCATTTTTTCCACCGCAAGCACAAAATTTAAAAGTGGTTTCCACATGGAAACTAAAATAGATATGTTCTTTTCTTTGAATAAAGCAATCAGTTTAACTATCCCTACTTTTCATCTTGCTGTGATAAATAACATATAATTCTGTTCACACCTATTAATCTTTATAGACTATCATCATTTATATTAAAAAGGGAAAAACCTTTTTTTACATCCATTTTAAAACTCTAAACTTTTCTTTAAAAATATTTAGCAAGAGGGAAAGGCAGAAGGAAAATGCCCCCTTTTTCCTGTGCCTCAGTTGCTATGGGGAATGAAAGAACCAGGATCCCCCCCACCCCCACTGAAAAGAACCCCTGAACAACTTTGTGCAGTGCACGGCTCCATTTCGGTGCCTTTTACTGCTCAGTTTGGTGCCATTTCCATCAAAGATTTGGAAAAGTTTCTTCTTCTTTCCTTATGCTATAATTTTGACTCTGAGAAGGGTTTGCTGTTCTTTCTGACCTTTAAAATGATACAATTCAGTGACTCTTTCTCTGTGCTTACCTTTAAGAAGCACTCCAAGTCAATCCAGAATGATGTAGATGTTAATACAAAGAACTGAGCAAATTAAAATGGTGAAATTAGTCCCAGGGAAATATTTTTCAAAGAAACCTTGAAAGTGATGAGGAGCTTCTCGCGCGCCACCATTTTTCCCACACAAGCCGACCTCCAACCTCCGTGCCCCTCCCCTCCGGGAAATCCAGGAAGGAACAGTCGCTACTTCTCTAGCCAAAGTATTTCCTGGAGCTTTATGGTACTGGGTCATCTTTTCTTATAAAAGGAAGTAAAAGGGGCAGGGGGTTCTGTTTTCTTGCTTTAATGTTTTAATATCTTCAATGAAAGTACTGAGACATAGAGAGGGGTTAGACAGGGTGTCTTTTGTCTTGCCCCGGTTAGGATTTCTTAAGCAAATCCACTGCGCTTTCAACATGAAGCCAAAATCGGGACTTTTTAAAAACGCCGCGGGATGCGGGACAAATTGTTAGAAATTGTGACTGTCCTGCTGAAAGCAGGACATCTCGTCACCTTAGGTATAGTGCCTCCAGTCAGTGTAATCTGAAACCCTAATTCATAGTTAATAACAATCTGTGAAATCCATCTATATTAGGGCTTTCAAACTCAAGGCCTGCAGGCCGGATCTGGTGCTCAGGGTGCTTGGATCTGGCTCGCGGGGCCACCCTAGAAACAGTGTAGGACCGGCCCACAGTGCCTCTGCCAGGGAAAATGGAGCTTGGGAGCTTGGGAGGGCCATGTGCAGCCCTCCCAAGCTCTGGTTTTGCTGGCAGAGGGTTGCAGGAGGCCATCACAGCCAAAAACAGAGCTGGGGAGCCTGTTTTTGCTTGCCAGCACTCTCTCGTGCCACCACAGGCGACCCCGACATGAGTGACATAGAGCTGGCCACGCCTACCCTGGCCCCCTAAAGTCAAACACAACCTTGAGGCAGCCCACAATGAAATCGAGTTTGACACCCCTGATCTATATAAAGGGAGGTGGGCAAACAAAAATGATTGAATTCGGCTACTTTTCTCTGAGGAGTTCCAGCTTTAGCTCACGCTATCACAATAAAACAAGCATGGTTATATGTGTCATTGTCTGAAATAAGTATTTCAAGATTAAGCTTGTCTTCCATAGTAATCGAATATGATTCTTAGAGGAAACTGTATTTACCCGCAAGGCTTGTACTAGCACAGGGTAATGTGCATGAATGGCAATGTCATTTGGATTATATACTAGCCAGCTTACTGATATATTAATTATAATGGTGTTTTAACCAATCAGGAGAACATGGGAAACGTAATATGTTCTTTGTTATATCCTTTTGTCTTTTGAAAAATCCAACTCATGTGCATGCCTGAAACTTGGGATTCAACCTATCCTGTCTCAAAATGTCATCTTCTCCTTGGGATTAACTTGCTTCAATTCATGAAACGCTGGGCTGCCACAAATAGTTATGCAGAGAAGTTCTAATGCATGTGTAACAAACAAAAAAATTGTAAAGCAAGTGCTCCTAGGCACTAGAGCACTAATGTGTCCGGCAAAAGGAAGTTGACCCATTTCCAAAAATAGATATCTACAGGCAGGAAAAGTAGCATTGTCTCTAAGAATCTGTCTTCCCACTGCTTACTGAATTGTGAAGCGCAGGAAAAGGTTAGCTCCCTCTTCTGCATTAAGTGCAGGAAGAAATTTCTCTATATTGAAACGGAAGCATCATATCTCTGAAACTAAGAGAAATAGTACTTTATCCTTATATCCAACTTGCAACGAATATTCTCATTTATGAATGGAACGTATCAATTGCATGCACAATTACTGGAATCAAGTCATATAAAGCTTTGATTGGCTTAATGATAATTTACTGAATAAGCCAAAATTGTCTGGGTCCACACAAGAGATCAAGCAAGCCCAAACTATTAAACTATTAAATGTATAACAGCATATTAAATATTATTAAATATTTAATGATTCAATTATTTATGCTGTGTTAAATATTATACTAACATTAATATTATAGCATTAAAGTGTAATGCAAAGATCCTCATCTTTTCAGTCTGATTGATGCATCTGGAATTTGAAAAGTACATTACAGGTAATCCTCACTTACCGACCACAATTGGGACTGGCAACTGTTGCTAAGTGACACAGTTATAAAGTGAAAAGTCACATAACTTCACCTGAGTTATTATAGCAGTTTGTCAGATCTGGCTGCAGTTATTAAGTTAATCTCTGCAGGTCATTAAACACAATGTTATGTGACTGTGGCTAGCAACTTCCTGCTAGGTCTCCACTGACTTTGCTTGCTGGACACCAATGGTGAAGATTACAAATTGTGACCATGTGATCAGAGGACACTCTGAACATTGTAAATGTTGTGCCCAAATCATGATCACATGATTGTGGGGATGCTGTGACAGTCACAACTTTGAGAAGCAATTAGTCTCATTATTCAGTGTCGTTCTAACATTGAACAAGTGATTGTTGAGATACTGAGTTGTAATAAGACTTCAAACATAAAGCACATGTATATTCAGGCAACATGAAGTTGTTATGCAAAGACCAGCAGAGGATGTGTTTGTGTAGTCACTAAAAGACAAATTCAACCTGAAGGAACCTTAATAACTGTACTTAAACCAGGATGGTTTTATCTAAAATTTTCAGCAGCTCCACACAACATGGCCAATGGTAAGACACAACATGTGTATATTACCATTGTGTGTATCTTACCATATGTACCTTACCATTATGTGGGGCACCAAATTGTGGGAAGCCTAAATTAATTTTCTTTTTCTTGTATTGGAAAATAAAAGCCCCTGTGGTTCCCCTTCCTCTTTTAGCCAAGTCAGGTGGCAGCCCTGGCCATCACTTCTGATCTTCAGGCAAAGAAAAACCACTTAAACTTTCTCAGCTGGCATTGACCCTTGGGCTGAAAGTGATTAAGCATACCTCTCTAGAAAGTCAACTTACCCTGGCAAACAAACACAAAACAGAAACCTCTCAAGGTAAGAGAAATCTCTTATTACAAGACTGCCAAATGCCAGATCCCTCATTAAAGTCCACACCACGTAAGAGGTTTATCTATCTATGATCACACACCACATGATAAGGAATGAACCTTCCTCTCCTGGACTTCACACATTCCCAGGGCAGGAACACCTCAATTTACACATCCAACATACTTCACATCAATGTCCATTACTTCCCAATGAAAGCCCGTTGTTACTATAAGTACTACCATCCTCGGGTTTTCCAACTTCATTGTCTGTCTTCCATTCCTATGCTCCATGTTAAGCTGTCAGATAAAAACTACCTTCCTCTTCAAGCAGTCACCCAGCATGTTTATTTGTAACCCAACTTGGATTCGAACCCAGAATCTTTTTCGTTTAACATTTGCAAGAACCATATGATATTAACTTGAATTAACAATAAATACAAAGTAAAATGTAACATTTACATGAAATATGTATAATGCACAGCTCATATACTTTTTCCTCTTAAGAATTATCTGTATTACATAAAAATTTTAGACTGCCAAAAAGCGATTGAATAAAGTTGCTCCAAAACTGGGACTTACTCTCACCCTGCCATTTGGTCATACTAATTGCAAAATATCACAGATGAGCATCGGGATGACTCTTGCCACACATCAGAGGAATTCCAGGAAATAACAAGCTGTAAGCCTCACCCTCTTTTCACTGTCATACCTAGCCATTAATACCATATGTAGCGCCATAATTTCAGATATCCACCTGTATCCACCCTACAGGTACACAAACAATATAATATCTGGACATTCAGGTTCCAACAAAAGCAACAGATCGACTGCTCCAAATTGCAAGTCACTCGTGCTCAGTATTACATAAGTTTTCCACAAGAATTCATCACCTCTTGCATCAAATTATGGAATCTGATCAGACTTGTATATTATAAGATGAAAGGATTCTTGCATGTTTAAAAGTTGTAAGGAACAGCACTGACAATGCCATTTTAATCACTTGCAACCTTTATCCAAATTCCCCTCTTTGACAGAACTTTAACAAGTACATCTGATCCATTGGATCGTTGTTTTATAAATATTTATTTATCTAAACAAACAAGAATGACCAAGGGCAAAAAACAATAGGAATAGGAGCAATTTCTGACTTCCTGTTGCTTGACTATATCTGACTGTCCTCCAGCAGTTGATAGTTGGACCAGTTTTCACAGCCTCTGAAGGATTAGGGCAGGCTTGCTCTATTTGGCTGATCTACCCAACCTCCAAAGGGCTGGTGTAGGACCAATCTTTTGAACCTCTGGGCAGTAGTGTGGCAGCACTGAAGCAATTCCAAATTTGTCAAATTTCAAACCCACAGAAGTCATGGGTCCCAGATTTTGGACACCTTCTATACTATAGTCCATTTGAGGTGCCTTGTTTCAAAAATTTCTGCCCTATGACACATTGTTTCACTCAGTTAAAGGTTACAGACACAAGAGTTTTAGTAGTACATACAACGATTTTTGCACATAATGACTATTGACAAAGAGGAAGAGGATGACATGAATGGGGCAAATGTGCATTGATTCTTTTTCCTGCAGGGTTTGGTCACAACTCACTTTAATTACCTCCAATTTCCCAGCACATTTAATTAGTCACACCACACTCCAATTTTTCAATCTGCCTTTGGCACGCTATATACATCAAAGTTTCAATCCACAATAATTTTTGTCAATCTTTTAAGAACATTTTGATATAAAGGAATTTGGTTTCATTGCTGCAATTTGGCCTAGATGACTAATGCTCTAGTCTAGTAGCTTCCAACTGCTCTGCAACTAGGTCACTAATCAACTTGAAGTGAATCACGCTGATCCATTACTATTCTTTTCTTTAAAGAGAAAAAATGAGGACACAATCAGGACAACTGATCTTGAGGTCAAAAAGAGACATTAACATTATTATATGTGTAACTCAGTCACTTCCAGAATAAGAAAGTCATTATAAACTTAATAGTATTATATATGAAGATAGCCTATTGTTATTAAGTAATGATATAAAATTAGTCATATATCATATAATATTGTCATATATGTGGGTATATGCATAATTTTGTATTTACTTATTTATTTTGTCATGTTTATGCAGTATATATTGGAGGTGGTATATTCAGAGCTATATGCAATGAAATTTCGTTTGTGTGTACGTGTATATGTATGTATGTATGTGTATACACACACACACTGTCCCTGAGATAGGTTTACATTTGGACTTACTGTATTTTGGGGAGTATGAGATGCACCCTTTTCTCTCAGAAAAGAGGCTGAAAATCTGGGTGCATCTTATACACTGAATACAGCATTTTTTGCTTTCCGAAACTCTACCCCTTTCACCAAAATGGCCCTGCAGAGGCTTTAGGAGGCTTATAGAGTGTTCCTTGGGGTTGGGGAGGCCAGAAATGAGCGGAAAAGGGCCCATTTTTTGCTCAATTTCCCCCCTCCATCCCCCAGGAGCACTCTACAAGCCTCCTAAAGGCTATTCATGCCCTTTTTTTGAAGAACAAATGGGCCCATTTTGGTGAAAAACAGGCTGGTCTGCAGAGTGCAAAAAAATTTTTTTTTAATTTGCCTCTTCAAAATCTTGGTGCATCTTATATTCTGAAAAATATGGTAATTCAGCCAAACAATTTCATCCATGGGGCGTGGAAAGCACTGCATTTGGGGGGAGTTCAGGATCAAAATTTCAAAATCTTTCTCTGATCAGAAGTTACCCAACCACAATAGTTTGGAGCCATTGTTTACTCTTGACTTTAAACAAAATATTCAGAAACAATGTATATTGTCCAAACAAAACCATCAATACATGAAGGTTTGATTTAACTGATTTATTGCTAAAAGTCTATGCACATGAATCTTCTCAACTAACAGTCAACACCTGGTCAGGATCAAGGGAGACAGGACTTAGTTCGTTTGTGGCTTCTAATGACTCTAAACTGACCCCACTCTTTATCCCTCCCCTGGCTTTGCCAGTCCTTCTCCTACAATATCTCTGCATTGGGGCAAATTCAAGATTTACCTTATTATATCAACTATAAACAGACATCCAGGTTTTAATTTTAAGAGCCCTCTTTCCAGATCTCTTAAGAGGTAGATGATTACTTAGAAAATCACACCATTTCTTTCAAATTAAACCACTGTCAGAAGAATGAGGAAGTAAAGCAGTCAAGCACTGGATATCCTTGTCCCATAAGGGAGAAGTTATTTACTCATATTTTAGTATTTCTTTTAAAATTTTATGAAGCTTTTAAAAGAAGAGGAAGTAAATAAGCAATATTGGTGCCTGCGGATTACTATAATCGTTATCATTCCAGGCATCATAGCTCATGTTCACCACCAAGCTGGGAAAAGTTGGCTTGTACTGCTCTATGCTTCTTTCATTGCTTCCCCAATCTCTGCTTACATTTGTAAATAAGCTTTCCCCCCCCCCAACAACCCAGCCCCATTTTTGCTATAAGAGCTGATTAGTTATATATCTAATAAAAAGTATGGATAACTGCCAAGAGTCACTGGGTGTTGAACAGCATATTAAATTATAGTTCATCATCTAGTAAGCCAGAGATTTAGATTGATTTGGCATTTCTTTCCACCTATCTAATCTTTCCAAAGGGTCTGGGCTAAGTAGATGTTATTCTTTTGATGATGTTAAAGATACTGTCACAGGATGTAAACTGTTGCAAGTAAAGCTGCCTTTTGCAATCGACTGATGGTGATTTTGTCCCTGCCCAGTGGTGTTTTGAGATTGCACCCAAGGTGCCTGTCACTATGGCTACTATCGTTGCTTTCTTTTGCCAGTAGTCATTCTACTTCTATTTGCAGGCCTTTTATTTTGTATTTTTCTCCAGTAATTTCTCTTCTATTTTGCCGTCTCCAGGTACAGCCACATCCGCTCTCCAGACTTTTTCATCTTTATTATTGACAAATGTGAAGTCTGTAGTGTTTTTAGTTCTATATTTTTTTTATTTGACATTTTCCAAACATTAAAATCGCAATTACACTTTTGCAGCTTTCTGTTATCGGTATTTCTTTCTTCTGATTTTGGGTTTTCCATTTTGCATTCTATTATTTCATACATATTCTTTGTTTACTTTCTCATGTTTACAATATATACATCTATATACAATATTTCCATCTCCATTGCTTTTTAAATATACGCCATCTCTTTTCATTGTGTTTGCTATGTGTTCCTTATGCATTGATTTTACATCTCTTTTCAAGGCAGTTATACCACTTGTTCCATATTTTGTAGTACTAAGTTTCCTCTCTATCTCTTATTTCCATTGTTAGTTTGTCCAGTCTGTAGTGTTATGTGGCAAGTGTTTGCATGTTGGAATTCTTAAGAAGCACCTTAGCTTCTTCGTTTTCTATTGCTTTCTCTATTTTGTGTTCCCACCAGTTCATGCTTGCAGGCAGGTGGTATTTCAATGCACCATTGTTGCTACTTTGTCGTGCTATTGTTGTAGTCAGCCTGTGCAATCTTCTTGCAGTAGATAATTAGGTTGCTCACTGTTTCTTCAGCTTCTTTGAAGGGAAGTATTTGCTGTCTCTTGCCGTCCTCTTAATTCTGGCTTTGTATGCATTTATTCTTAAAATTGGTCCTTTGAAGCCAGAATTGGCTTCTGTATCTCTTTCTTCAACTTTCCTACCCTTAACCATTATCAGGTCTTATTATCTGCTTTGCCTGCTTTTTTTATTTACTGATCATGTAATACTTTGCCTTGCCAGGTCTTTTTTTCCCCTTTCATTTTCTTCATTGGCCATTTTTGTAGGCGAATTTGGTTTCTCCAGTACTCAGTAAGCCTTCATGGTATTCAAGCTTTAGTACATCATCTTCCAATGCCCTTTTTATTCCTTAATCTGTCTGGTGTACTTGTAACATTCCCCACCCACTTATGTTCTTTGATAAGTAATATGTCAACATTACCGCATGGATGAAGGGCATGATTCATTGTCATGGTTTTTTC
Source organism: Thamnophis sirtalis (assembly GCF_051295495.1). Taxonomy (NCBI): domain Eukaryota; kingdom Metazoa; phylum Chordata; class Lepidosauria; order Squamata; family Natricidae; genus Thamnophis; species Thamnophis sirtalis. The sequence goes on from NW_028261381.1 coordinate 141,623,729, forward strand.
TGATCTTCTATCATTATTATTATGCCCATTAATATATTTAGAGAAATCCTAACAACAAACTTACAAGGTATCTGCATTGTAAAACCTGGAGAGGCCTGTGCACATATTCACTAACTGATATATGATTTGTTTGTAGTTTAGCACAATATAGACCAAGCCATTACTGTAACTTAGTAGTATACTGAAGAGCGGCCTTATCCATATAGAATATGAGTGTGATGTGACAACAATTCAACTGTGCTTGTGCAGGCCAGACTTGTGCACACAGTGCTGAGCTCCCTGTGAACTGCTGTGCTCATCACACAACAGCTCTACCCTGCATCTGAATTGTTGCCACTTTTCCCACAAAATCAAATATTATGAGTCTCTATGTACTGAGCTATACGTTGGATCAAGATGGTAATGAAATGTTTCAAACAAGAGGATTTAAATAGAAAAATACCTGTTCTCTATTCTAGTTATATTTCTCCTGATATATCTGCTATATTGTTAAAAAACATTTCCTCAACCTGATGTACAAAATATGTATTTAAAGTATATTTGAAACAAAAAAATGGAATTTAATTGTATGCTTCCGTTAACAGAAGCATTTTGTATTTATTGGATTTGAAAGGATTCTCACCCTTTTGCAGTTTCCTTTACTTTCTTAAAACTTGCTGTTTTGAATCCTAATCCCTTTGCAAGACTGGGGGAGGGGGGACTCTACAGCAGAGGAGAGATTATTCTAAGTATAAAAAGTTGGATACTAACCAATATATCCAAATAAGTCCTCATCTTACAAACACAATTGGGACTGGAACTTCAACTGGTAAACAATGTAATCCTTAATTGATTTAGCATCCGATTTTATGACCTTTGGGTGATAGTTGTTAACTGAATCATACAATAGTTAAGCAAATCTGGCTTTGCCCATTGACTTTGCTTCTTGTAAGCTCCCTGAGAAAGTTGCAAAGAGTGGTTATGTCATCCAGGATGCTGTAACTGCTGTAAATACATGCCAATTTCCAAAGACCCAAATTTTGATCACATGACCATGGAGAAACTGTAATGGCTGTAAGTGACATGATCCTTGGTAAGTTCCTTTTTTCAGCACAGTCGTAACTTTGAATGGTCTTAAGTCAAGGACTATCTGTACCACATATGTACTTACTCAAATTTTAATGTTCTGCTTTGCTTATTTAAAGAAGAAAATCATACTCTGTTTGGAACACCAACTTTCTAAGACTTTATCTTGAGGGCCTGCAAACCTCTGTATATGCCTCTTGGGAAATGTGGGATAGGACTTCAAAATGTATTCTTTTGTCAACTACTCTGAGACGATCTTAAAAGAATTGCTACTCACTGCTGTGCCCGCAAACTTCTCAATGTCAATCAAAGCACTCCTGATACGAGAAAACATTTGCATATGTATAAATGTATTTTTCCACCATGTACTTAAGATGTTATTGAATACAGATGCTAAAACTGCCACTTCAGAGCACACATGCTGCGTCCATAACAACCTAGTTTAAAATCCTATAAATGCCTTTGAAGAGAAATTATTTAAAAAAATATCCACCCGATCTTGTTATGCAGAAAAGTCACATAGAATATAGGAAATTGTACATCCATTTTAATGTCTGACACTTGACGCTCAGAAAGCAGAATGTCCAACACTCCTAGAGAAAAGTGGTAAAATATGTTGGCTTACATCCATATAATTCCTTCCCACACAAGTGGCCAAGAAATAGAAGGATCTATACTCACACACATGAGCAGATTATAACAAAGCTTAGGGAATCTATTGTCTGCTGTGCAAATTATTCTAATAGTATGCTGTGATGGAAACAGAGAGCTGATTCACTGAACCCTTTTTAGCAAAGAGAGGCAGACATATTTAAGCCATATCACCTAACACTTCACAGACTTCTTAGAGGTAGTATAAAAAGATACAATACAAGAAATATAAATAGATATTGTTCCCATGCAATAGGGTAGGTGAAAAAGCTTTGCACCTGAGTCTTAATCCTCATACACAGAGAATATTTACTTCTGGCAAAATATAAAATCTAACTAAGGAAGAACATACATCCATAAACATAATTCTCAATATCCTGATGCATAAAAAAGTAATCTTTTAGCACATATTTAGAACACAGAAGTTTACTTATTCCTGAATGAATGAATGAATGAATGAATGCAAAGTTGAAATTTAGCAAAACGTCTTGTCTGAGACAGTCCTTAGGTCCATCTAGTTCAGTGCTGAAGTAATTCTCCAGAGTTCTATATGAGAACTAAACTTAAATTCTCAATCACTGAGTTATGGCCTTGAACTTAGCATTAACTGGAAAATAGGATTACACAATAGCAGAGTTGGAAAGGACCTTGGAGGTCTTCTAGTCCAAACCCCTGCCTAGGCAGGAAACCCTATACCATTCCAGACAGATAGCTATCCAACATCTTCTTAAAGACTTCTATTGTTGGGGCTTTCACAACTTCTGGAGGCAAGGTGTTCCACTGATTGATTTCTAACTGTCAGGATGAGAGCAAAGGATGTTGTTCAAACTGGTTCTATAATGATACTTGCGTCAGATTTCTAGCAGACTCTAAATCAAACACTAACAAATCTCAAACTTGTTTAGTTTTAGGAAGAACGTTGCCCAAAACATTTCTCACATATTATGATTATGTTCCAACCAACCTAGGCACTGTATATCTAATGGGATTTGCACATTGATCTCATTAGCCATGATTTTTATTACTTTTTATTCAGCTGTATTTGGTAGGAGACATGGATATGTGTAGAATAGAATAGAATAGAATTCTTTATTGGCCAAGTGTGATTGGACACACAAGGAATTTGTTTTTGGTGCATATGCTCTCAATGTACATAAAAACACAGGATATTATAGACATTGTATGTTGTGATTTAATTTATATCATTTTTTTCATTCAAATGTTCAAGATAGTTCACAAAAGACAGTGATTAATACACATGCATTAATCCACAAAGAAAGTATCAGTCCCAGGGTTTTCAACAGCTGCATCAAAATGTTGTATTTGGCAGAGGCAGAAAAGCAAAACTCCCTGCAGCTATTCTTTTCTGCCAACGAGTGGGGCTAGGCTTAGTTTAATTTTATGTTTTACTTTTCTGCTACATCATCTTCAGCCCTCTCTATTGTTCAGAAATATTTTAATATGGCTTTTAAAAGGCAGACTATTCAAATAAACATATTAGCAATAAAGAAGTAAGTAGGTTCATAGGATTGTGCAACAGAGTGGATTCTGATGCTTCAGTAAAATGATCTCTGTCCTACTCTGACAAAGGCTACATGGGCTAAATAATATCACATATCTTCAATGTAAGAAAAGTCATCTGAATAGATTCAAATTCTCCTGCGTTTTTTTCAAAAACTGTATGGTTTTTTTAATATTAATATTTATACACCTTAGGACAGGCAGAATACAGATTTGGGAAATCTATTATGTTAGTTTTTTAAAAAATACTCTTCAGTTTAGTATATTAGTAAAATCTTGGAATCCAGTCAATAGAAATGGCTTAAGCAATCCAATATAGACCAAGGATTAATAACATAAAAACATGCATGAACACAATCAGAAGTTTGTGATTGGTAGAAAATACAAATTCATAACTTCTTATCCTTTTAAAATTCTTTTTCATCAACTTAAAGGAAACATACTTTATATCTGTTACCTCTTTGATACAAAATCTGATAGAAAACTACCATCAGTGATTTGGGAAGAAAGCTGTATACAGCCAGCATTTGCCTTGGGAAGGGCCAGATCAGCCATGCTTAATCAGCAATGGAAGGAAAAGACTGTGAAGGTCAGCTTGGGTGTCAGGGGTCATGAACTGCAAGGGGGGGAAAGGGCATGGACATGGGGAGATAGGTGGATGGAGGGAATGGCAGCACCCCTGTAGTCTGATGCACTCTCGAGCACCTGATGTTTGATCACACGACTGTGTTGGCACTGTAACAACCATAACTTTGGGGACCAGACAGCCAAGTGCCTTTGCAACTCACTAATGTCACTTTCAGCAGTTGTTGAGTTAATAATCATAAGCCAAGGGCTATCTGTCACCCTTTCAATGTTAACACTGAATATAGATACATCAAATATGGCAGCCCAATCCAAACAGTAACTGGGTTCACAAATCATACCAGGTCAAAACCAAACAAAATATACCATAGCAAGCTATATGAACCTGGATCATGCATTCTCCTCAGTGTGTTGGCAATATGCAATTAGTCTTCCATAACCTGGTATCCTCCAGAAAACTGATTTAAGACAATTTCCTTCTGGAAATTCCTTCCAGAAAACACAACATCCTGAGGAAATTACATTGATGGTATACCTTCCTTTTCTTTCCTAATGCCAATGTTAATTTTTGCCTTTGCATTCCAAGAAACAATACAATTGAAAAAGCTAAAGTGCCAAGCAGTTTCTCAACTCCAGAACCATCCAGCTTAACATAGGGTGTGGTGGTTTGATAGCCTACAGGGGTAGCTTAGGCAAGTTACCACAGATGTTTTAGTAACATCAGTATTTTCAGAGAATCTAGCATAGAATTGCTAATATTTCCACAAAGCAGTTAAGAGTAGCTTTATGTAACGATTCATCACCAAGCTAGTTTTTCACTGAAAGAAAGCATACTCTGGTTACTACTTATATTCCACAAATATCATTGAATATAGGAAGTCGAGAAAAGAAGTTAGATATGAATGAGGTAGGAGAAATTTTCAAAAGTATTTTCTTGGGGCCTCATGTAAATAAATATCAAGAGTCAACAATCCAGTCTTGCTAAATTAGTTGGGTAAATTCAAATAACTTTAATTTGGTAAATTTAGTCAAAGTGGTTTTCTTAGTAACAATATGGAACTGGTTTATTCCAGCATTTAAAAAAAAAATTCTTACTCTAGCCTGCAGCCTTGAGATTCTTTATGAAATCCAGAACCAGAACTAGTTTAAATCCTGCTTTTTGAGATCACCCAAGGTCACTTAGTATTCGGCTATGACAGAATATGTAAATCTAGCCTTCAGGTGCATTCAAATTGCCCTTTATTGTTGTAAACATACATGAATTAATGGTAGATGTGTTATTACATGCAGGACCTGGAAGTGGAAGAACAGATGCCAGAAACCTTTACTGGCGCTAAGTAACAGCATTGTTCTTTGAAGTTTAACTTTTGTTAAGGTACTTTCAGTAAGCCATTTTGTTTACATATCCTCATAAATGTTTCTTCTAATTGAAGATATCATGCAAATCTTATGCATAAAAGCTGCCAATTTCCTTTTGTCTTTCCACCATATAAAGCACTTGTATTTTTTTTGTCTTATCTACTGCATTTGCCTTCTCCAGTCAAAATTCTGTTGCATAAATTATTCACCTTTTCCCACTCACAACTTAAGTCCACCCTGAAATCATATACTATTTCACCCAAGAAATCCCTTCTTTATCTAAACTAAATATAGCATCATAAAATCATAGAGCTAGCACAGACTTGGGAGGTCTTGAAGTCTAACCTCCTGCTCAAGGTAGGAGTCATTATACCACCTCAAATTGTTGTCCAATCTTTTCTTGAAAACTTCCAGTGATGTAGCACCCACAACTCTGTGAGGCAAACTGTTCCATTGATTAATCATTCTCACTGTCAGGAAATTCCTCCTTATTTCCAGGCTGGCTCTCCCTCCAACAAGCTTCCACCCATTGCTTCCCTGTGACAGTACTTCACGTATTGGAAGACTGCTATCATATCTTCCTTAAGTCTTCTTTTTGTTAGGCTAAGCATATCTAGTTCCTTTAGTTATTCATCATAAGATTTAGCCTCCAGACCCATTATCATCTTTGTCGTTTTCCCCTGCACTCTTTCCAGGGCCTCAGTGTCTTTTCTATATTATGATGACCAGAACTGTATCCAGTATTCCAAATGTGGCCTCATGAGTGCAATAATAGAATGGTACTATCATTTCCAGTGATCTTGATGCTATCCTTCCTTTGGTATTTGTGCATTTGGTTTTTCCTGCCTAAATGAAGGACCTTCCTTTTTTTCATTGCTGAACTACATCTTTCTACATAGGGCTCAATGTTGAAGTCTCTCAAGATCCTTCTGGATCTTGGGTCTATTTTCCAAAGTGTTTGTAATTCCTCCCACTTGGCATCATCCACAAATCTGATAAGCACCTCTTCAATCTCATCTAAATCATTTATGAAGATACTGAAAAGCACTGGGCCCAAGACAGATGTACCCTACTGCATGTTTCCCTCCATTTAGATGTATTGCAGGACCCCATGCTGAATGAAGTTGGTCAGTCAACTTCAAATCAATCTGGTGATGATTATTTTCTATCCCATATTATTCTAACTTACTAAGAAGTAGGCTGTGTTCTACTTTGTCAAATGCCTTACTGAAGTCTAAGTAAATTATGTGCACAGCATTTCTCTAGTCCACTGATTTAGTCACTTTATCACAGAAAGCAATATGGTTTGTTTAGCATGATCTCTTTTTAACAAATCTATGTTACTTCTAATAATCACCTTGTTCATTTCTAGATGCTCACAAATCCACTGCCTGATTATCTTTTCCAGGATTTTCCCAGATATTGATGTCAAGCTGATTGTTTATAATTTCCTGGACCTTGTTTTTTTCCCTTTTTGAAGAAAGGAACCACATTGGCTCTTTTCCAGTCTTCTGAAGTTCCCCCATGCTTCATGAGTTCTGAAAAATATCATTTAGGGATTCCAAGATCACATCTGCCAGCATGCCTACACATGCTTCACTATGAAATCTTTGGCATTTTCTGAGCTTGGTTGTTGCTTACAGATGTTTCGTTACCCAACTAGGTGATATCACCTGTGTCACTGATGATGTTACTTAGTTTGGTATTGAAATTTTTGCAACAACCAAGCTCAGAGAGTACTAAGAACTCCACAGTTCAGCCCTAATCTACATATATTTCTTTTTATTGGATGCATGCTTTACCTTTGAAACTCTCCACAATTTCTATTTTAAAATACTGAAGCAGAGACAAATCTCTGTCATTTGACCATTTCCACTAATAACTCATAGCTCTTCCAGAAATATCCAGTAATCCCAGTAAATCAAGAGATCCCAATTACGTCTTCTCTTTGCTTGCCTCAATCTTGTCAAACATAATTTGTTATAATCCATCATCTGCTTGTATCATATGCCCAAATAATATTAATGCTTGCTCAGAGACTTATTGATTTGTTATTTATTCCCACACTTATTACTTATTAAGAAAAACTGGTTATACACATTTTACTTTAGTCAAATATTTTCCTTCTTGATTTCTGCATGAAAGTTGACATTAAGTTCAACATGATTAATTCATTATTGCTTTTGTCTTGACCATTTCTTCCCATCATCCGGTGAGGAAGTATTCCATATTTCTTATGTAAGTACTTATTTACTATTCGTTTTGGCTACATCTTCTACCATGCCTCTGACATAGATCTTAATAATGCTGAAATGTGTTATGAGAGCTTCAGGGTATAGAATACTTTAGGGACAAACTTCATTTTCCTCCCCAATTACCAAATTAAAATCCATTGACTTTACAGTTAAAGGCATAGAATGCAAATGTATTCAATAATGATATCTGTCAACAAAGGATAAGTAAACTGCTGGAGCAAGCAACTTTTCTGGCTGGAGGGTCATAGCTGCAGACTAAAGACAGTTACAATCATCCTGGTCAAACCATCCCGTTCAAGTCATTGGAGGCACTTTAAACAAGCCTATTGTAAACCAGCATAGGAAAACATACGGGAAGTTTTTCATTCTAAATTACCCATACAGGTAGTCCTTGTGTTACAATGGCAACTGGGATTAGGATTGCCATTATTAAGCAATGCAGTCATAAAACATGATATCATATGACCACATTGCTTAGCAATAAGAACCCCAGCATCTTGGTTGCCATTATAACCTCAAGATGTGCAGGTTATTAAAAAGGAATCAGGTTATTAAAAAGGAATCCCAGTTAAGAAGCACCAGAGTGCCACCGGAGGCTAGTGTAGTGCTGCAGGGAATGGAATAGGCAAGAAGATGCACTGGCAGAGACAGCATAGGCTACAGATGAGTCAAGAGATGCAAGTGGGGGAGGCTTACTGTGGGTAGGGGATGCTGCAGGTGCAATTAGGTTTACAGACATCATACTATTGGATCACAGTGAAAAAGGAAGGCTAAGGCTCACAATGAAGAAAAGCTTGCCACAAAACTAAAAAATAACAAAAAAAGCTTCTTCCAAGCAACAGGGAGAAAGCAGAACTATTTAATTCATTTTTTGCATCTGTCTTTACACAAAGGGATAAAGCAGTCCAACTTATCAAAAACAGCACCACAAAAATCAGATTAGGAACACAAGTTGAAATAGGGAAGAAAATGGTGATCACCTGTCTACCCTAGACGAGTTCAAATCACCAGGACCGGATGGATTACACCCCAGGGTTCTGAAGGAACTGGCAGACGAGATCTCAGAACCACTGAACTATATCTTTCAGAAATCCTAGAGCACCAGGGAACTGCCAGAGGACTGGAAAAAAGCTGATATGGTTCCCATCTTCAAAAAAGGGGAAAAAAATGAATCCAGGAAACTACAGACCTATCAGCCTGTCCTCAATACCAGGAAAGATTCTGGAAAAGATAATCAAGCAACGAATTAGCAAACACCTAGAAGTAAACAAAGTAATAACCAAAAGCCAACATGATCATGCCAGACTAATCTTATTGCATTCTTTGACAAAATGACAAAATGACAAAATTAGTAGACCAGAGGAATGCCATCAATATAGTTTACTTGGACTTCAGTAAGGCATTTGATAAGGTAGACCATAACCTACTACTAGATAAAGTAGAAGAATGTGGGTTGGACAGCATCACCACCAGATGGATTTGTAACTGGCAGACCAACTGCATTCAACGTGTAGTCCTCAATGGAACTGCATCTTCATGGAGGGAAGTATGCAATGGAGTAACCCAAGGCTCTGTTCTGGGCCCAGTACTCTTCAACATCATCAATGATTTGGATGAGGGAATAAATGGGGACCTCATCAAATTTGCAGATGACACCAAGCTGGCAGGAATAGCCAACACTCCAGAAGATAGGCTTACGATACAGAAGGATCTTGACAAACTTGAACATTGGGCACTATCTAATAAATTCAATGGTGAAAAGAGTAAGGTTCTACATTTAGGCAACCAAAACAAATTGCACAGGTACAGTATAGGTGGTACCTTGCTCAACAGTAGTAACTGTGAAAGGGATCTTGGAGTCCTAGTGGACAACCATTTAAATATGAGCCAGCAGTGGGCAGCAGCTGCCAAAAAAGCCAACAGAGTTCTAGGCTGCATAAACAGAGGGATAGAATCAAGATCACGTGAAGTGTTAATACCACTTTATAATGCCTTGGTAAGGCCATACTTAGAATATTGCATTCAGCTTTGGTCGCCACGATGTAGAAAAGATATGGAGACTCTAGAAAGAGTGCAGAAAAGAGCAACAAAGATGATTAGGGAACTGGAGACTAAAACATATGAAGAACGGTTGCAGGAACTGGGTATGTCTAATTTAATGAAAAGAAGGACTAGGGGAGACATGATAGCAGTGTTCCAATATCTCAGGAGTTGCCACAAAGAAGAGGGAGTCAAACTATTCTCCAAGGCACCTGAGGGTAGAACAAGAAGCAATGGGTGGAAACTAATCAAGGAGAGAAGCAACTTAGAACTGAGATAAATTTCCTGACAGTTAGAACAATTAATCAGTGGAACAGCTTGCCTCCAGAAGTTGTGAATGCCCCAACACTGGAAGTCTTTAAGAAGATGTTGGATAGCCATTTATCTGGAATAGTATAGGGTTTCCTGCCTAGGCAAGGGGTTGGACCTTCAAGGTCCCTTCCAACTCTGCTATTGTATTGTATTAATCTGCAAATGTTTAATAATAGGATGAAATAAATATCTTGGTTCGCACAAGCTAATATTTGTACTACATTTCAATATATTATTCCTGCAAAATTGTGGGTTTTTTTAATTTGATATTTTCCATTTCAGTTGTTTTTTGTTGGTAATTGTCTGATTCAATTGTCTTTAAAAAGTTATTATTAGGAGTAGATGCTTTTTACTTTTTAAAAAATCTGTCGGTTGAATGCAAATCAAAAGTAATTCTCTATTGCAAATGTATAAAATTTTGAAATATGAATGTAATTCTGAATTATATAGCAAAGATTTCAAATTGTTATAATTAGTTGTGCGAGGAACATGTCTGCCGAGTCCACCGCTCTGACGTCCGTACAGGGAAAACAGCCAAAAAAGGGAGAAATTGGCCTCAGAAATTGAGCTGGAGAGAGGCCAGGGTCTGAGCAATTTCCTCGGGGGCCTGGCGCTGGCAGCAGACTGGAGAGATATTGCTCTCCAAGGCTGCTCTTTGAGAAAGACGCCGACGCCGCCCGGGAGCCGCTCGGAAGACGCCGCGACCCAGCTGATGACCCAGCTGGCCTTGGAAGGCATTGGAGAGCGTTCCGAGCGTTCGGAGTGTTGGAGAGCGTTTGGAGAGCGCTTGGGAGGCCAGGGTACGAACGACTTCTTGGGGGTCCGACGCTGGCCGCGGTCTGAGAGCCAGCTGGCCGGAGAGAGCTTCGACCGGCCGGAGAGAGCTTCGAGTGTGCTTTGCAGCTGTTGGGCGGGCGGAAATGGCGGCGCTTCGCTGAAGGCTCCGCTTCGGCGTTTTTGGACCTAGGCGTCTCAGGCATTGACAAACAACTCCGGACCAGCGTTTTGCGAACTTTTACGGTCCTAGCCTTGGCCCTATTCCCTCTGCTGATCGAGAGGACCCTGGTGTTTACTGCTTCCGGAGGATTACTGTTATTAAAGGAGGTGGGTGACTCGAATGAGGCTGGGGAGGCAAGGCAGCTTGTAGGGCAGCCTGCCGACGAAATGCTGGAAAAATCACGAGCAACATCTCCAACATCTCTAAAATATAATACAAATAACTTACCCGGAAAGCCTAAGACCCAGGGAGCCAAAAATAGATCAGCTGGCGCTAGGGACTACCTCTGGAGTAGAACTGTGGATTGGAAATGGCGGTGGCGCTCTGTGGGGGCTCCGTCGCTTGTTCCATTTTCTAGCTATGCTGGCTTGCGATGGGAGCGACCCACGACTGTGCACCCATCCCCAGGACTATCTTTGGGCCGTCAGGACGCTGCAGCCTCGGATTACGGAGGCTTGGGCGACTCTGGCGGATTCCGGGCTGCATCTTTTGTACCAGCTGTTTGGCGGCGAGGGGGAGAATATCAACGTGGTGGCAGTGGCATTGTACTTTGGCGTCCTTATCGCCTCCCCACCCCTGCCCCCTGTTTGCTTACAGGAGGACTGTGGAACTGGGGAGACCACCCCTGGAAGCCTGAACTCGCACCTTAAATTAACGAACTTGCGCATTTTATAATTTCTTTCCTTTTCTTTTATCTTTTTCTTCCTCCTTTGCATGGGTTATGTATGAGATACGTATGAGATGATTGAATGGCCCACTTTTTATGATCATACTGTTGTAAATTTTGTGTTTTTTAACTTTTACGTGGGGACTGTTTGGGGGAGTGTTTGAGTATGTATGATTCGGAGGACCTGCCGGGAGTTGCGGGGGCCATGGGGGTGGCTGAGGGGACCAGAGACACGGGAGAGGGTCGGGGTATTGCGGTCGTAACAGGGAGGGGCAGATACGGCGGGGACTTTAGGGCAGGCCATTACCGGGGAAGGAGGGTTCGCTACATCACAGAGATCCCTCCTTCCGGCCCTAGGAGTCCCACTCCAAGACCAGATGGCGCAAGTAATCAGGACCCTGGTCTCAGGCTGTTGTCGCTAAATGCCAGGTCTGTTGTACATAAAGCACCTCTCGTCCGGGACTTAATTTTAGACGAGAGGGCAGACCTGGCATGTATTACTGAGACCTGGCTGGGCCCAGAGGGAGGAGTCCCCCTTGTAGAACTGTGCCCAGAAGGATTTCAGGTGCTGCATCAGCCGAGAGCCCAGGGAAGGGGTGGAGGTGTGGCCGTTGTTATCCGGGAGTCGTTAGTTCCTCGTAGGGTCCCTGCTCCGGAGATTGTCGGGTGTGAGTCTTTGCTGTTAAAGTTGGACCTCAAGGGTCAAGTGGGTTTGCTGCTAACGTACCTGCCTCCCAACAGCGTTGCAGCAGCCCTCCCCTCGCTCCTCGAGTCAGTAGCCGAGCTGGCGATTGAGTTCCCTAGGTTGATGGTCCTGGGGGACTTTAATTTGCCGTCGCTCGGTGAAAACTCTGATGGGGCGCAGGAGTTCATGGCTTCCATGACAGCCATGGGCTTGACTCAAGTAATCCGAGGCCCAACCCATTCAGCGGGACACATGCTTGACCTCGTATTTCTCTCGGAGCAGTGGATGTGTGATCTTGGTCTGAGGGGGAGTGACATCATACCCCTGTCGTGGTCAGACCATTGCCTACTGAGGCTCGACTTCCGGAGGCCAAACCCCCACTGTAGGGAGGAGGAACCGACCAGGTGGTTCCGCCCCAGGCGTCTTATGGAGCCAGTAAGGTTCCAGACAGAGCTTGGGGTTATTCCTGATACTTTCGCCCACAGTCCGGTAGAGACTCTGGCTGCTGCGTGGCATTCGGCAGCGTCAGAGGCCCTCGACCGGATTGCGCCACTGCGGCCCCTCCGAGGCGGCGGATCCCGGAGACCTCCTTGGTTCACCGAGGAGCTCCGGGAGATGAAGCGCCGGAGGAGATGCCTAGAGCACCGCTGGAGGTCCGATAAGTCCGCAGCGAACCGAGCAATGGTAACCACCTGCACCAGGGAATATACTAGGGCACTTAGGGCAGCCAAAAGATCACACATAGCCTCCCTGGTCGCATCCGCTGAGTCCCGCCCAGCCGCCCTGTTTAGGATAACCCGCTCCCTATTGAACAAAAGGGAGGCGGGGGAACCCTTGCAGGGCAGAGCTGAAGAATATGCCCAATTCTTAGCGGACAAAATTGCTCGGTTTCGGACGGACTTGGACTCCACACCCGCAGTTCCAGCCGAGACTCAGGGGGATCAAGTTCAACAGCTCTGGGTTGAGTTTCAGGAGGTTACCCCCGGGGATGTGGACAAGGCCATGAGAGCTGTGAGTTCCTCCACCTGTGCTCTGGATCCGTGTCCCTCATGGCTGGTTTCTAACTGCAGTGAGGTGACACGAGGCTGGATCCAGGCGGTTGTAACCGCCTCTCTTCGGGAGGGGAACTTCCCCGCCGCACTAAAAGCGGCGGTGGTGAGACCCCTTCTGAAGAAGCCATCCCTAGATCCAGCTGTCCTTAACAACTACCGCCCAGTCTCCAACCTCCCCTTTCTGGGGAAGGTTGTTGAGAAGGTGGTGGCCTTCCAGCTCCAACGGTCCTTGGAGGAAGCAGACTACCTAGACCCCTTCCAGTCAGGCTTCAGACCCGGTTACAGCACTGAAACCGCCTTGGTCGCATTGATGGATGATCTTTGGAGAGCCAGAGATGAAGGACATCCCTCCATCCTGGTCCTCCTTGACCTCTCAGCGGCTTTCGATACCATCGACCATGGTATCCTTCTGCGAAGACTGCGGGAGGTGGGAGTGGGAGGCACCGTGTTACGGTGGTTCTCCTCCTACCTCTCGGACAGGTCGCAGTCGGTGTTAGTGGGAGGGCAGAGATCGTCCCCAAGGCCCCTGAAATATGGGGTGCCGCAGGGTTCGGTCTTATCCCCCCTACTATTTAACATTTACATGAAACCGCTGGGAGAGATCATCCGTAGGCACGGGATTAGATACCATCAATACGCGGACGATACTCAATTGTATCTGTCCGCCCCGTGCCAAATCAATGAAGCGGTTGACGTAATGGACCGGGGGCTTGAAGCCGTCATGGACTGGATGAGGATTAACAAGCTTGTGCTCAACCCAGAAAAGACCGAGTGGCTGTTGTGTTTCCCTCCCAAAAATTTGGCCACTAATCCAACACTCAGGCTGGGGGGTCAAATTTTACACCCCTCAGAGAGGGTTCGCAACTTGGGAGTCCTCCTGGATCCACAGCTGTCATTCGACCATCATATAGCGGCTGTGACCAGGGGGGCATTCGCCCAGGTACGCCTGGTGCGCCAGTTGCGACCCTACCTGAACCGGGAGGCCCTCACAACAGTCACTCGGGCCCTCGTGATTTCTAGGCTGGAATACTGCAACGTGCTCTACATGGGGCTGCCCTTGAGGTGCATCCGGCGACTTCAGCTAGTGCAGAACGCAGCCGCGCGAGTGATCGCGGGTGCACCCCGATTCACCCGCATTACACCTATCCTCCGCGAGCTGCGCTGGCTACCTGTCGATCTCCGGATGCGCTTCAAGGTGCTACTGATCACCCATAAAGCCCTACATGGCAGTGGATCTGGATACTTGAGAGACCGCCTTCTGCCAATTACCTCCCTACGACCTATAAGATCTCATAGGTTAGGCCTCCTCCGTACTCCATCGGCCAGCCAGTGTCGGCTGGCAACTACAAGGAGGAGGGCCTTCTCAGCAGCGGCCCCGACCCTTTGGAACGAGCTCCCCGTAGAGATTCGTACCCTCTCCACCGTCCAGGCCTTCCGCACAGCCTTGAAGAACTGGCTCGCCCGTCAGGCCTGGGGATAAGGACCATTACCCCGCCCGAATGTTGTATGCATGTTGCTTATTATTTTATTATGTGTTGTCGTCTTAGTGTTGTATTCCCCCCTCCCTGGTTTTCTGTGAGCCGCCCTGAGTCCCCTCAGGGAAAAGGGCGGCCTACAAATAAAATCAATTCTAAATTCTAAATTCTAAATTCTAGTTGAACGTAGGACACTGCAGAAAAAAAAAGTACTTTCTTACAATGGAAAAATGATGCCACCCCTCCTTTGCAATCTTTGACTGATAATACAGTTCACACTCTGCTTATCAACTAGCTTTCTATTGATGTAATGGAAAGACTGATCAATATTAGTATGTGGTGAAAGTTTAATGCTATTTTAAAAAAACTGAGACACTTACAGACTTTTTAGTTTGTTCTTTTTCATTTTTTTAACCTTTCTTTCCGAGTCTTAATATAAAAACATTTACTGTTTACTGTTTATTAAATTTATAGGCCGCCCAATCCCGGAGGACTCCGGGCGGCTTACAGAAACAAAAATTAAGAAAGATTAAAAACAAATAAAACACGACAAGTTTAAAAAAGACACAACATGCACCCAACCTAAGCGGGGCTGGACCTCAATCCAGAGGTCAACAGCCCCAGGCCTGCCGGAATAGCCAGGTTTTAATAGCTTTTCGGAAGGCCATGAGAGTGGGTAGGGTACGGATCTCTGGGGGTAGCGCATTCCATAGGGCCGGAGCAGCAACAGAGAAGGCCCTATTCCGGGGCACCGCCAGCCGGCATTGTCCAGCTGATGGCACCCAGAGAAGGCTCACCCTGTGCGATCTTATCGGTCTTAGGGAGGTATGCGGCAGAAGATGGTCTCGTAGATATCCGGGTCCTAGGCCATTTATAAGATATACTGAGAATCGCCTCAGAACACTAAGCCATGATACAGCATTGCCAGGAAATAAAATTAGTGGGATTTTATTTCCAAAGAAATGGAGCAAAAGGACAGGTTTTTTACTTAATGAATCTAATACTAAGCCACATACAAGGATCAATCCTTGATGTAATCCTTAAATCCACTGAAAAACTCTAAGAGCCTAAACATCTGAATTCATGTAGTTACCCCCATAAAAATCAATCTCTTCAAAATCCAGAAAGCAAACATAAAATAAAAAATGTAGGGGATACACTACTTCTGTGGAAGCCCCACTCCATGAAAACTCAATGGTTTGGACATTAAGATATTTTTGAACAAATTTCAAAAGGTTGTGGGCGAAATATTAAAAAATGGAATTCTGACTTGTTATTCAATATGCCCAACACAAATCGCATGTCATATGCCCACATACATACTACTGTCTATTATTAAATTATTAGCTCAAAGGCCTCCAAGCAAGATGGTACAGATAAAATACAGAGAAATATATAAAATAAATAAAACTCTTTGGAAATCAGTTCAGTCTCTAAAAATAGAGACCCTAAAAGTATTTAAATATATTCCTTATTGAACAACCTGATAATTCCAGTGTCAAACTTTAAAACACAGAAGAAAAATTCATATTACACAAAAATGCCAACAATTTTAACACTAATATTATTCAGAGGTACTCATCCTGCTAAATATTGAATTCCAAAGCCAATAAGAAAGAAAAGGTAACCTGTGTTTCTTTAGACTACAAACAATTCATTTATTAATCTAGTAATTGAAAGGTCGAACACAAAAATGTCTTCACATAAAAGATGTAGCTAAAAGCATTTGGCAGTGATGTGAATAAGCACCACTAAGTGGAACAATAATGTTTGACAGCCAACCAAGGGAAAAATTATTTTTGATTAAAATCCAGACTGCCATCAACTGAGCCCCAGCAGGTCAGTTCTCACTGCTACTCTGTACTCATCTCCACCAAGTGGAGCTACTTCCCATGGCATCTTCTGTCCCAAAGTACATCTATGCAAGGTAATAAATTAAAATTGGCAAGATCTCAGGAGAAGGTAACTTGTTTTTGCAGATGATAATATCTTAATGCCACATCAGAGTGTAGGTTGTCTAAATGTTTATGGAAAAACAAGACCATATTAGAAACAGGAAGAGGAAAAGTTTTAAATGAAAGGTCAATATTATTTCACAAAGATACATCCATTGGGGTTTATATTAAATGTGCTAGTAGAAATACAGGTTAGATTAAGTCCTGTACTTGTGTTAATTAAACAGAACTATATATTAGGAGAAGTAGGTGGCTATGAGATAGACTTTCATATAAGCACGCATAAAACAGGCGAAGCAAGATCCATTTTTTTACCATAAAAATGCAGGGTTTTTTTTATAGACAAAAAAGTATGAAGAAAACTTTTACCTACAAGGCAAAGATGTACAAGCTTTGAATAAAGTCAAACTTCCACTGATGGGTCAACCTCAGAAAGAAAGATGTCTGGAAGCCAACTTACTCTTTATACAGAAACAAAATGCATGAATTAGAAACCAGGACTTACCATTGAGACCATTTGGGATGCTCCGGTGGTGAAGAGGAGCAGAAAGGTCATCCATAGATCTCCGGATGGCTCCAGCTTTGTTTTCAACAACTTTGTGATGGTGAAGAAGATGATGGTGGTGATCTGGACTTCCTGCACTGCCAGCGCTGGATGTACTACTCCCATCTCCAACATCCCTGGTTCCAGAACCCCCATTGAGGTTGGTGAGACTAGCTTGGCTATCTATGGAGCTTCGGGAGCCTGCTCCATTCCTCTCTTCATCCAGCATTAGCACAATTTCCTTCAGCTCAATATTTTCTCTCATAAGGGATTCTTGCTTGGCTTCTAATTCTTTCAGCTTCTGCTGGTACATTCCAACCTCCTTCCACATTACACCTGCAGTGTGTCTACCAAACCTCTGCCATTCCCTGGACAGCTTTTTCCCCTTTTGCCTGTCATCATCCAAGAAGCAGCAGAGCTCCCTCAGTTCCTGGTTATCATCCTGCAGCTTCTGATTAACTTCTTTCAAACCCCTGATCTCGTGCAGGTGAACTTGGAGTCTTCTGTTCACATCTTTCATCAAGTTGCTGTGCTCCACCATCAAGTTCATTTTTTCATTCTCTACTTTCTTCAGCTTTTTCACCAAATCTTCCTTATTCCATCTCAACATATCTTCTTCTGTCATTTTGGTCAAGTCTTCCTTTGACCCTTCCACAGAATTTTTTGACATATTTATTATTCTACTTCCCCTTTGGAAGGAGAGGAGACACAAACGGTTCTTTTCAAGGAATATATTTTTAAATACTCTGCAAATTCAATATTCACTGCAACATTGTGGAATGTAATTTTGTATTTTAAAAATCCTACAATTCTTCAGGGAGCACAAGAACACAAAAAACGGTAAACCCACTCATTTCTGTAAAATGTTTTCTCTGCTTTAACAACTCCCATGCCTAAATAAAATGAAAATGAAAAAGAATGAGCACCCGAAGCTTCTTCATATATGTTTATTTTAAAAGGCTTTCAAAAGTGAAGCAAGTCAACTTACCCAAGGCTAACACAGCCGCAGCAATAAGAATAGAATCTGTTAGCTTAAAAATCAACCTGCTTGGGGTTCAGTATCCACGCCGCGTAGATTTCCAATAGATGAAAGCTGTATGAGGCTGAGAAACGGTCAGGTTCCAAGCTTAAATGACCCAACCCCTCCGTCTGCAGCAATTAGAGTTAGAAAGAATAAAATAAAATGCAATTTTTTTTAAACCGATCCCTTCCTCCGCTTTTTTTTTATGCTTTTAGTTCTAAGACAGCCCTCCGGATGATGTCAGTCCCTTTGTAAAACTGCATTTAAATTTTCAGAACCACCATCGGAAAGGAACCCAGAGAGCTTAGAACAAGGCATCGCCTATTTCAAGCCAGAGGGAGGGAGGGAGGAAGACGGGAAAGGACATTCCAGGATGAGAATCTGCAACACACCTTGGAGAAGCAAGGCGAAAAATAAAAGCAAGGACCTAAAATAAAAGAGAAATCCAATAAGCACAGCTGCTTATCTCCGCGTACCGCTCCACTCGGTCCTCCGGCACTGCTCTGTTTTATGGGAGGGAGGGGATTTGCGGATTTGGCTCCTCCTCCTGACTCCTGATTGGCCAATCAGGTGGTCCGGGCTCGGTTCTTCTCCATGCCCCCAGTCTGGCGCGTTCAGGTTGCATTTCATTTTCCGTCTTGGGGTCGGGTTACGGGGAGAAGGGATGATTTATCCCGGAACCAATGAGCGGGCGACAGGGGCGCATTTCAAAAAAGCAGGTACAAAGGCAAAGGTAGAGCGCCGCGCCTCTCTTAAAGGGGCCGCGTCTCTTTTCCCACCCCTGCCTGGAACGAGAGCCCTGCGTGAAACCACCCCGCACCCCCTCCCTTGCCTGCGACTTTCCCTCGAAGTCGGCTCTAATCCGCTTCTTATTTAGGAAAGGGAAGTTTGGGCGAGAGGATTCAGAGCTCGGGGAGGGGGGCGGAAATAGCGAGTTGCCCTGCGGAGCCAAAAGGTCCACTTCAGTTCTTACTGCGGGGTTTTCTTTGATGTTAAGGCCTTCCCACCCACCACCCACCCCGGCTAAATGGCATTTCCCCTCGTCCCCTGCGTCTTTCTGCCCTGGCGAGCTGTCACGGGCTCCATTTTGAGGACGAGGAACGCGTGAAGCCAACAGTCCGATGGCTTCGTCGGAACCCTGCCTTTCACTCGGGCTTCGTCACGAGCGGGAGAAGCGTTTGGGAAGGCTGGGCAACGGTTGGAGTTCCCGAGAAAGCCCCACGGGGCGAGCGCTGCCCAGGGCGAGAGCCGAGAAACCTTTTGCGAACTGACAGGGGGCGCTTTTCCAGAAGGGCTTCAGTGGCTCTTCGGTGGCGGTAAGCGATCTGGGCGACTGGCGACCCCGAGAGGGCGGCGAAGAGAAATCGGGAGCCTGGTAGCTGCACGCTTAGGCCGAAGCGATTCGGAACTTGTGTGGATTCCTCTGGAAAACCCCTTTTGAACTGCTAGGTTGGCAGAAGCTGGGACAATGACGCGGCACTAGGGATTCGAACCGCCAAACTGCTGGCCTTTCTGCTCGACAAGCTCAGTGTCTTAGCTACCGTGTTCCTCTGAGGTAGAAAGAAGGGGCTTTTTTGGTTTGGACACCTATACCTGAGGGGGGGGAGAACCTAACCATTGAGGGCACTTTATAGTTGGGTTGTGCAGAGCCCAGCGAGAAGGCCTGCTCAGTAAACCATGGTTTAGTTAACCATAGTGAAGCTCCTTTTGACCAGCAACAGCTTCGTAAAATGCTGTGAACTCGGACCACCACCACACCCACCTTCAGTCACCTCCCATTCTTAAAGACTGCCTGAACAAATCCTTGCAGTTTCTTGGTAGGTTTTCAGGTTTGCCATTGCCTCCTTCCTAGGGCTTGAGAGAAGGTGACTGGCCCAAGGTGACCCTGCTGGCTTTGTTCCTAAAGCAGGACTAGAGCTCATGGTCTTCAGGTTTCTAGCCTGATGCTTTGATCACTACACCAAATTGGCTGTGATTATGAACCTATTGTTCTTAAAAGTAGCAGGAGACTGGCAATGTTACTGAGCTACTGGAGGCATTGAGGATTTGGAGAGATTGTCATAGGTACTGACACAAAGTAGATTGCAATTGACTATTTCCAAAAGGGCTGTCACTGATAAAAGTCAGTCAGAGAATAAAGCTCTACCAGAAGACAAACTGGCTCTTGTTCCCTGCCTACCCACTCATGATAGTTCTGTATTTACTACCACATTAAAAGGGCCCTGTTTTCAGGCATAGGGCAGCCTTCCAAACAATGCATTTCTAAGAATGCCTTTGGGGCCTATTTGGATCAGCAATTTTGTACAATAAAGATATTGCTGGGGGTGCTGTGCTTTGGTTTGCAGCAGGTTCTTGTACCTTTCTTTTAATTAACATATTTTAAAGTATATTAAGATAAGGAAAGCCTGGCAAACATCAGAAGTATTCACTTCTTTCACATCAGAAGTATTCAGAAGAAATGTTTGTTGTTGTAGGTGTCAAATTGCCAATCGTGTTCTTGGAGGATTAAGCTCCTCCAACTGATGTTGTCCACATATTGTCCAGTTTGCACACAACCACTAAGCAACAAATTAGTCAGCTTGTAGTTACTGTTTCAGCGTGCCATACAAATCCAGAAAATCACTCCATTACATGAATGGATAACTCTTTCAGACTTCAGTTCCCATTATACGTATGCACTTGTTGGCTGTCCCAGTTAAGGCTGACAGATAGTGTAGTTCACAAATATTTATGTTACCTGAATGGTTTGATCTTGTATATTTGCACAACACAATCTGAAGTTTTGTAATCACAAAATTGGTGATTTCATAATTCTGAAGCCAGTGTGTGTTAAGATTAATATTATTAAGATTAAGGAATGATTCAAGAAGTTACTTAATTCAACTTTTACCCAATGCTATTATTCAATAGCATTGGGTAAATTAAATTCTTTACAAGTAGTTCTCAACATATAAATATTCATTTAATGGCCATTCAAAATTACAATGGCACTGAAAAAAGTGACTTAAGATGTTTTTCAACTTATGACCATTGCAACATCCACATGATCACAATTCGGATGCTTGACAAGTGGCATGTATTTATGATGGTTGCAGTGACTTGGGGGTCATGTGATCACCTTTCTGTCACCTGACAAAGTCAATGGGGAAGCCAGATTCACTTAACAACCGCAATGATTCACTTAACTATGGCAAGAAATGTTGAAAAATGAGGCAAAAATCATTTAACTGTCTTGCTTAGCAATGGAAATTTTGGACTCAATTGTGGTTATAGGTATATATAGTTTATGTCTAAGTAAATATGTATAATATTACATATAGGAAAAGAAGAGGCAGTACAGGGGGTGCAGTCAAGAGAGGAATCAGCCTGGAGTCATTATGTTCCTGCAAACAGTCCAAGTCCAGCTTTAGATGACAGGCTGAGCCTTTGGGAGTATTAAAAGCATCATAGTCCAGTCCACCTTGAATATCTTCTTATTCCTGCTCATTTCCCTTGACTGTTAATAGGTCAGATTCTTATAGAGAGCTTAAGTTTGCAATAAATCTTTATACTTATTTGAATCTCCTGATTTCCCCAACACTTGACCTCGGCCAGAGGAGATATTCTATTGGTTTGGACCAGATCGCCTGAACCGGTAGCAGAAATTGTGGGTGGCTCCACCCACCGTACCCGGCTCTATGGCATCCCATTTAGCTCCTTTTTTCGCCAAAAGCACATGCACAGAAGGATTTGCGCATGCGTGGTCACATTTGCGAACCGGTGGGGAAGGTAAGCGTATACCACCCTGACCTCAGCCCCCTCTTGAATTCTGTTAATACTTATCTAGCACTAAATTAGTGTATAAAATGTACAAAGGTATGAGCAGTAAAATCAGCTTAACTGGAACCTTAGTGTGGTTCTGATTCTTTTGCCTGACATTACACTACAGTTAGCTTTTAGAATTTGTGTAAAATCTTGGATTTTATTTATTTGGAAAGTTATACAGTGATCTTTTGAACCAATTATTTTTAATCAGAGCACTCAAAACTATAATTTAAAATTTAAACTTAGGAAATTTAAACAGTAGCTGGTATGCATGCTGTAGGTAGTAAAGCAGGAAGAAATGATGATTTAAACAATTTAAAAGTTCAATGGTGTTATTATGATATTAGCATATTAAAAGGTTTGGAATATTTTAATTATTACTGAGTTGTCTATGTGTGATGGTAATACCTTATTATAGAGGTAGATCATGCAGGGTTTTCAATCTTTTTCTTTTTTTAAATATAAAAGTGGTTAGACAGTATATAGACAAACATCATTTTCCATATCATATATACTGATTTCCTTTGTTTCACTATAATTTTTTAATCTAACAAGCTTTACAGATTTTTTTAAAGTGAAAATACCATGAAAAGAAACAGTGGGATAAAGTGCAAATGTTCCAAGCAATGTGCCTCAACTATTCCATCTTTAGTTCTCTGGAAAAATCTGTTTTCTGTCTTTGAAAATACCAATCAAAAATAATCTGCACACATCTCTAAAGAATAGAAGACATGTATGTCATTTGAAGACAACAGAATTCTTGTAAGTGGGATGCATGGTTATGATAAATGCATGCATCCTGTTTCTACAGCTAGCTAACAAAGCCAATTCCTGCCTTGTCTCAAAGGAAATTGCTTTTTTCTGTGCTAATTTGTGACAGGGAAATAAGGCTGTTAATAAACAATAGATCAAGCATTCACATTTAGCCAGGGGACTTTCATCAAGCTGTGAATATAAGATTTTTAATGTGCATACCACACTAAGCTTTTTATACCCACCTAATACAGCATCAATGCCTATAACATTCACTATATTTAAGAAGACATTTTTTCTTCTCTGCTAATGGGAAACAATTTTACTGAGTAATACTTAATATGACAAGATTTATGGAAAGCTCACAAGGCTGGATTTTCTCTGCAGCTGATTATTATTTTCAGGATTATGAATTAAACTAGACCTATTCCTTTTATGTATGATCTTCCATACAAAAATTAACACACAAAAAAGCATTTTAGCATTGCATGAATGCAATTTTCCTAAACAGGTTTTAAGATCATTTCTAACATCTTCCTTGCTAACCTACCATAAGTATTTATAAAGCTTGTAGACCTTAGAAAAAATAACTTTTGTGAGGTGTATTCATAGTTAATTATAGTAAATAATTAATTACAGAATTAAATAATTAAAGAAACAAACCCAGATAAACTAAAAATACAAACTAAGAAAAAAGAATATGTTTTCATACTTAATAGACAGTGGTTTAGTGTATTAATAAATACACTATTATAATTAATACAAAATATTACTGTAAACTATAAAATCTCTCCCACAGTAAACATACACCAAGGGGAATTCAAGGGTTTTATTGAGGCTTTCCAAGCCGCTCTAAACGTCTTCCCTGGAAAACACCCAGTCCAGCAACAAGTCAAGTTCCCAGCTCAGTTCTGGAATGAGTCCAGCACAAATGCACGAAGCTGGAGCAGTCCACAAGGCAACACCCAGGTCCACTGTCTGGGGTGTGGAGAACAGGGTTCAAGGCAAAGGCAGCTCAAAGAGTTGAGTCATGAATCCAGGGTCTAAAATCAAGGTGTCAGGGTGACGAAGCTCAATTAAGTGATTGGCAAACCCTCGGCACCAAAACGGATGTGTTGTTCCCAGCATCATTTCCATCCTCCTGCTGTGTTAAATAGCGCCTGGTGTAGCCAATCAAGAGAGGCAAAACTGCCACTTTGCAAGTACCTCTCCATTACGCCAGTCTGTTCTCCATCCTGTGTACTCAGAATGGGTGGTGGAGACAGTTCCTCCTCCTCACTGTCTGACTGCAGCTGCATGCTCTCTCCACCCAAAGCTTCAGGGCTATCCTGCTGCAGCTATGTCTCAACTGACCCATGCTAAGGTGGCTGTTCATCTGATTGCTCCCTGTGCACCTGCTCCACCGCATTTGGGCTCATCACTCCCTGCTCAGAGCCACTGGCCACCTCCGGACATGCTGCTACCTCCGCTCCCTAACGTGCCTGGGACCGGCTCATCCTCCTCCAAGCTGGCATCTGGAGAGGCGTCCAGGGAAGCATCAGAGGAGGTCATCACATCCTCCAATGATTTCTTCATTCCTTTTTCCAAAATAGATCCCACATTTCTGACAACCATTCCATAATATCTAATATAACATCAATATTTATTTGCCATTTGTGACTTTTTAGGATGTCAGGCAAACTTTAAACTTTGATTTTTCTGGTAGTTTTATACATGCTTCTCATTCCCCCCTGTGAAGTAGACATAATAGCTACATTGTTGACATATAGTAATGCTGGAATTGCACAATCAGTTAAAATAGGTGATGGACTAAAACATGAAGCACTTGGATTATTGGATTTAAATATAAATTAAATAGTAATGGACTTAATATGTAAACTTGTCTTTCATCTCTATGAGTTGGCATCACTTTAGATAAATGATCCTAAGGTGGACATTATTCTCTGGAAGGATTAGGATCCTAATGATCCTAAGGTGGACATTATTCTCTGGAAGATATTTGAGTAAAGTGGCTGAATAAGAAAAAGCAGCCTTTTTTCTATAAAAGACTACCTCAGACTATCCCACAGTCTCTCCTCATTAGGTCAAAATCTGTCTTAAAATCATCAAAAGTTGCACATAGGTAATGTTGGGCTTAGAATATTTTTCTGACAGTACCACACAACATTCTAATACTGATTGTTTCCCTCTAAATTCACCCTCTTCTTCAGCAATGATATTTCCATTTTGTAGCCAATACACTAATTTTAGATAGATAAATCTGGTATAAACTTTATTATGTTTAATAAACTTAGACTTATAATTTGTATGGTCAAATGTATTTCCTTTATTTTTGTCTAAAATAGGAATTGGCATGTGTTAATATGTGTGAATAAAGTGGCCAGAATCGGTGCTCACTAATCTTTGTTTTTCCATGTTATTTTGTGTGTGTATAAAATCACCTCTAGATATTAATTTGGCTATAAGGTCTTTAGTCTCAGTTATGATCACTGATGGCCAATGCGTGAGCTCATAATGAGAGGGAATCAGAGAGATTACAGCAGATTCCCTTTTAAATATTTTATAGAAATAATCCTCCCATTTATCTGCAGATATTTGTGTGATAGGGCTAAAATGTCTATCTGTAAGGAAACAACTGATTAAGCGCTAAAACCAAGTGGTAGAATTCTCTTCGGTTCATAAGTGATATTCAGTGGCATATTAACATTGGTAAGTGGAAGCAATCTACCAGTGATTTATATTTTGTACAACTTTTTGATGAACCAACTTTGGATACTAGTTATGAAACAAACATTCAAATAAGTCTCATTAATTATTGTTGTAGAATAATGTCACCACTGAACAAATGTAAAAGAAATTTCCATATACAAGGCAGGAATATCTGCAGAATTTATTCAAAAAGATGAAGATAGCCACAGCAGTCTGATTGAATTTCTGGTTTTTTATGTGCAACACAGTTTAAAAAAAACAATAATCAGGCAGAGCTTTGATTACAATATTTATGGCCAACCTTTAATTTTTTAACCACTTCCTATGGACATCTCTGGTAAAAAAAAAAAGTAAACAGTTTTTATTTCTGAATTGATATATCTATTCTTGACAGAAACATAAATTTGTGATACTTTAGGAACTGACAAATTTTATAAGCTTTTGTGTTTTACATCAACTAAAAGCTGCACCTTAACTTTGCTACTGTAAATTCTTATGAAAATATCCCCTCTACAGGACAAAATCAGAATTGCAAACATTTTTCTCCCAAGTTGTGACATTCTAATAACTTTTACCTATTAAGTTTTATTCCTGTACTTAAAAGTTAAAAAAAAACACAATGCAGTTGGACTGGCATTAAGAACTAGATATCCATTCCATAGACTAGTAAACCACTAGTTTCGGTTCTCAAGTATATACAAATGTATGTTTCTGACATACTCCAAACTCGCTTGCTGTATTTATTTATATCTACTTGATTATTAAACCACCATTCATTAAGTATGCTAATGTTCTAATTGCAGTTGATGAAAAATTAATGTAGGTACAAGAGCATATGAGACTTCTTATCATGCCCCAAAACTGCTGGAGTGATTAGAAGAAATAAAATCAGAAATGAAACCATAAGAGAAAGAATTGGCATAGAACTAGTCCTAAACTACATCCAAAAAACAGCAAATAAAGTGGTTTGCTCATCTGGAGAGGATGTCTTGTGAGTCCATACTGTATAATATACAAAAACATACCATGCATATGCAAAAAGATGAGAAAGTCAAAGAATATGAGGCAGACCCAGAAGAAGATGGAGAGACAACATCGAAGACACACCACAGCAACAACAATTAACAATGGTTGATGCCAGAAGAGCAAGAGCCCGAACTATATATCTCCCTTGACACCTGAAGCAGTAAAAGAGAAGATCATGCCCCAAGTAATATCACTTTTTTATCTCCTAACATCTAATGATATTCTAAATCTGATAATCATTCAGAGAACAGAAGTTTAGTTAATGTTTACATGTTGTCAAATAATAATACAACTATATAATAGGCATGCCAAAAGTCAGCAAATCATTTTTTTAAGCCTTGAATCAAATCAAATTATTTTTTTGAAGGACATAGCAAAATACTTAAAACTATGTAAAATGATGTATCACTATTAACTGTAGCAGTACATTATTGTTTTCAGATACTATTAATGTCCTGGATACTATTTCCTGTAGCAGAATTGCTGACTTTTTTTTTTTTCATTTAAACCGTTGAGCCAAAAAAAAAATCTCAATCACACTCTTAATATACTCTTAATATACTTTTTCTTTCAAGATCTGGAACAGCAAATATTAGTACAGCCGCAATGTTTCTCTTAGTGAGACATATATATTATTCTGCATAAACCATTTCTGATGGATGTCTGTGTCTGGTTGAAGATTTCCAGTGAGAGACTGGAATATATATGTACTGATTTAAAGGAAGCTTATCTCTGGTTACCTGAAACATACCATAACTAAATTTCTTTAAATAATTTTAATCCCATTCATATCTTTTACATTCATTTGCTGATATCAATTTTCCTAAACACATCAGACATTTGTTGCTGAGAAGGAAGCACATCCCAAGGGCTCGGTGTAACAGCAATATATGTTTGGGTTTTTCTTTTCTTTTTAAAGTTGCTGGTTCAAAAACATGCAAAGCTGGCAGTGATTGAATACTGTTACCATCTGACAGCTGCTAACTAGCCAATATGAAATAAGTGAGTGTTTTCAGTCCTCGGGGAGCAGATGTCAGCTCTAGAATAACTTCTTCTAATACCATGAGAAATTCACTTAGCACAACAATAAAGGTACAGTCCAAACAAAGATGGAAGTAATCTCTTCTACCTGAGTCTCACTAATTTTCTAGATTTTAAAAGTTGTTAGCTAATGATATTGTTTACAAATTGCTTCCTAGTTAAGATCACCCGTAAGAGAAAATACTATACACAGATGGAGTTGTCTTTTAATTAAAAAAAAACAACAGAAGCTTCAATCAGCCATGCATTTTAATTAGACAACTCTTGGCAACCTCCTCAATACATTTTTTCTGGAAATAATATGGAAGTGATATGCCCCTCCTTGCAAGTGCTATATTTTTTCTTTCTGTACACCTTCTCAATTTTTTTTACTGACCTAGCACTTCCAACCCAAGTGCTAACTAGGTCCAATCCTGCATGCTTTTTTAGTTCAATTGAGGTTGGGCAAGTGCTATACATTGGATATTATGATCTACTGACTACATCATTTCTATAAATGAAGTATCTTTCTGTTTTTTCCTGATTCAGTGTTTATCTTTACCCTCAAGTTAAATCTAGAATTTCTTTTACAATTTTAAATATAATTTCTATAATATCTAGTTGCTTGTCTTTAATTTCTTATTTATCCCTTTACTATTTCTTTCAGCTTTGTGTTTATTCTAAAGGCGAATATGCTGCCAAGACCGTTTAGTTTAGGTGAGAATATAAATCAGAACCTGTTCTGTTGAATACAGTTGAAATCTAACATTGTTTATTTCTGAATACAGAGGTTCAGAAATAATGATAAATTGTAGCCAGCATAGGCAACACTGGTGTACAAAATAAAACAAATATAATGCAAAACATTCTGAGCATATAAGCAGCTTGTGTATACCTTCATTTCCAAAAGAAGAAATGGCCATACATCTGAGAGTAACTTCCATTAAACTCAATAGGTATGTATCTGAAAAAATACACAGAGACATCACTGTCATTCATCATTACAACTAAGTTTACTGTGGCAGCATCCTTGCCATTAGTTATTTCTGCTGGACATCTTAATCCAGAAGCTTCTTGAGGGGCAAGATTCTAGAGGCATCTTGGAGGATAAAATCATTCACATACACTTAGCATTGGATACTGGCTGAAGAACTCTACAGAAAATAACAGAGACAATGTTCTTTAAAATGATCTGGAAATAATTTGTCCCTATCTATTTTGAGGAAATAGGCAGGGTTCTCTGTCATCAGCCAAACCACTGTTAAATAGGAACCCTGTTTTTAGATAATGGGCAGAAGGAATAAATTTGAGGAAATGTCACTATCAAGACAATAATCAGATAAAAGGGATCTCAGTCCAGGCTACAACTGGAGCATTAATTACCTCCATAGTTCTCATAAAGATAAAAGTGAAGGAAGCACATTCAGACTTGGAAGATTCTGATATCCTAACCTTATAATAAAAGGCCTTCATGACTGGTTTCTTAGTGTGCTCTACCTTGAAGTGCTGATGACATCTGCTGAGGAGGATAACAGGAAGCTAGCAAGGATAATGTTTAATGCATCCTTGGGTGAGAGATAATGCCGCCAACCTTGAGCAATATGTCTCATCATCAAAAACTCATTGCTTGGACAACCCTCAACTTGTCTTTAACCTCCCCTTTCTAAATACAATTGTTGAGATTATAATGAATCTGCAATTGTGATGAATCCTGGATGAAACAAATTACTGGAACCTTTTTTGTGTGTTTTAAGGTTAGACATTGCATTGAGATTACACTGATCACTTCTGTGGATGATATATGGCAGAACTGAGATGGAGGAAGTGCAGCCTTCCTGGTCTTAAAGGATCTTTGAGTTGCATTGAATACCATTGACCATAGTATTCTTCTGGATTGACTGCAAGAGCTGAGAAGCAAAGAGCACAGTGTTACAGTGATTCTTTTTCCTGTGACCAGGACTAAATGACTGTAGATGAAGGGGAGAGATCTCTTCATGCGCTTTCCAATGTGGCATGCAACCAAACTCAAATTTTCTCCCATCACCTGTTACTCTTCATAACATTATAGCCTTCCTCGACTTGTATGCCATATACTAAATAAATAAATACTATGAGAGGTAATTTGATGCCATGTTTATTACATTTATATAACTCAAAGGCTAAAAAGGAGATGTAATTGTAATCTATTCTAATGCCTAGAGGCTGTAAGGGCCTAAAAGGGCAGAAAGAGGCTTAGATTCAATCCCAGCCAGATACAGTGACTGTGCACATTCCAGCAGAATTTAATATTTAATATTGAATAGGATAGTTCTCCCTAATACAGAGCAAGTTAATAGTTTGGGGATCATTTTAGACTCACAGCTCCTGCTGGAAAAGTGAATACAGCTTGTGAACAAGGAGGTCTTTGCCCGGATCTCTTGTGTATCAGTTGTAAACATTCCCAATTTAGGAAACTTTGTTGAAAATTACTCATGCTTTTCTCACCTCATCGCTGAACTACTGCCTCTTTTTATATGAGGCTGCTCTTGAAGACCAACAGGAAGCTACAGCTGCTCCAGAATATAGTGGCTGAAATAATAATGGCCAAGTCACAATTTATCCATGTAACATCATTATCTATGGGAACTGCAGTGACTTGAACTGCTTTTAGGTGCAATTCAAGATGCTGGTCATCATCCTTTGTTAAATTCATTTTCTGCCCATCTCGCCATGGGATCACTCTGGACAGCTTGCAACAACAAAATGGGAAAAAATGATTAAGAAATGTAAATGTAACAATACAAAGGAATAAAATAGTACAATGAAATGTAAAAGATGAGCAGAAAAGGACGAGAAAGTGCAGGGAGGGTGGGGTCTGCTAATTAGTCCATTAGCCACCTCCACTGATGTACTCCCTTAGTGGGTTGCTTTTATATCTCAGAACTTGGGTATTTATGTGATTGTCTTCTCTAAGTTGATTTTCCATGTCCAGTAAGATCTAGTAAGAAAAGTACATTGTGAGTTTTTTCTCCCTTCTTAGAGCACCTTGTCATGAAGGATGTTGAACATTCATCCCTCCTTGGGCAGTAAACTGTCAGATATAAGTTTGTCCCCATTCTCCCTGCAGCTCAATCAAGAAAGGCTGTTTTAATTATACATAAAAGAACTGTTCTCTATTATAGCAAAATTGTCATATTTTCCTAATAAGAATCATGTTCTAAAAATTAAAAGTTACAACATTATGTAGCTCTATATTTATTTACTATTAAGAGAGAACTATTAATGAAAATTAAAGCCATGATCTCCAATCAACATCATCCTAAAGGAACTTGAGAGGTGGAGAAAGCCTGCTTATAACTTAGTGATGAACATATGAATTAGTCTATGTCAGCAGCTGGTTGTTTATTTTAGCTGTCACTGATTTGAAATTTTAAATCAGGTAAAAACTCCAGGAAAGCAAAATTGTTGGCATCGCATCAACACACTGCTTTGAAAATAGTTTTGAATAAAACATCAGGTGGGGGGGAGGGAGGATATCCCAATCTACTTTAATGAATTATTTATAATGAGAATCCTTGTAGCTGCTCAACACAGCTAACCTACAGTACATATAAGCATTCCAAACACTGAAGAATTCCATTTGGTTTTTCACCTAGGTAGTTGGATGTTAGAGAAAAATGCAATCTGTTTAATGTCATGTTGATTTAGATGGTGTTTTTCTTGATGTAATTGGCAAAATACTTAAGTTTGCATGCAGAGGAAAATCACATTTTTGTCACCTTTATACATTACCTAGGGAGAACTACAATGCAATAGTTATTCTTTAAGACTTTTTACAAAGCAATTTAATTTTGTGTACAATTTTGACCTACTGCATAGTCTTTTTTTTTAAAAGAAGCGCATATAGGTTGTCCTCATTAAATTTCTTTTTTTCCTTTTTCGCCTTGATTCATTTGATTGCAAAAGTCTGATTTTTTAAAAGGTAAAAAAGATCAATTTAATGCTATCTATAATTTAAATACAGATTATGTCATATACTGAGTGTAGTGTATCTTTATGCTCCTGTTGCCAATCTAGTGCCTTCCAGTAAGTTTGGACCCCACTTAATATGTTTAATCATGAGGCTAAGAATTCTGGGACCTCCAGTGTCAACACAAAGAGAAAATGCCATATTATGTGCATTTTAAAGTGCAGCTTTAATATTACCTTTTCCAAATCCTCAATTTTCTCCTTTTTAAATCAAGCTTTTAATCTGGCTAAAATGCCATACAGCGCTTATTTCTAATGAAATGAAAAATATTTTAGTACAAATAAAATTTTTGATTTAAAAAAAAATCCATTTCAAATTAAGAAATTTTTGATCACCTAGACTAGGGGGGTCAAACTGGTGGCCCAAAGGCCAAATGCATCCTGCGCAGGCCACACCCACTCTGGTGCCACAAAGGCAAAACAGTCGTGATACATCACATTTGACACTTGTGACCTAGGTTCATAATCAAAACAGTAAATAATTAATCCTCAAAAGCTTTCCAAATGAGCCATGTTTTCATCTTATTTCAGAAGTCCCTAAGCATGAAGGAAATACCTGCATTTCAGGTTTCATAGGAACTAACCAGCACCTCAGATTGCATTCGGAAGTTGAATGGCAACCAATGCAGTTCATGTAGCAAGAGCTGAGGTGGCGCAGTGGTTAGAATGCAGTACTGCAGGCTACTTCTGCTGACTGCCGGCTGACTGCAATTTCACTCAAGATTGACTCAGCCTTCCATCCTTCGAGGTCGGTAAAATGAGGACCTAGTTCATTGGGGGCAATATGCTGATTCTGTAAACCGCTTAGAGCGGGCTGTAAAGTACTATGAAGCAGTATATAAGTCCGTGGCACGACATAACCGTGAACGTCAAAAGCGCGCCGACAACACCGCGGTGCTGAAACCGCGATGTCAAAAGCGCGCCCACAACAGCGCGCCCACAACAGCGCGCCGACAGAAGCGCGATTTAACTTAAGGTAAGGTTTAGGGTTAGGTTTAGGGTTAGGTTTAGGGTAGGTTTAGGGTAGGTTTAGCGTTAGGTTTAGGGTTAGGTTTAGGGTTATTTTTAGGGTTATGTTACAGCGCGCTTCTGTCGGCGCGCTGTTGTCGGCGCGCTGTTGTCGCGCGGTTTTGACGGTGCGGTTTTGTCACCGCGCTTTAGTCACACGCGCTTTAGTCTACCGCGGTTTTGTGGTGGAACCATATAAGTCTAAGTGCTATTGCTATATGGTACTACATTGTTGCGAGAAAAATAATGACTTTAAACAAGAAACCAAATATTTGGAGTTTGATGCAATAAATTATCTTTTAATAGCATGCGCAGGTCATAAGAATGTAAAGAGCACCCAACTAAGCAAGGTTATGGGTTATATAGTCCCAGAACTGTTACATAAAAATTAAAGAAAGGAACATAAATCATGCTGTGAACTTTACAGCCAGAATCTGATATTGCTATAAGATTTCACCTTCCTACAAAGGCTTCTAATACTAGCACCTTCTAACATACATTATCATTTATTGTACTCATTTGAGCTTTGTTTTACACCAGGAAATGGACAACAATCTGGTTTCTGTTATCTGTCTCCTTGTCATTCAGGGTCATTAGGCTGATTCATTTCTTCTGTTCTAATACACACTTCAGAACTATATGGAAAAAATTCCCACATTCCTCCATTTCCTTCCTCTGCAGGTAGACAAAATGATAGGAGAAGGCCAAAATAATAAAGTGCAGATCATCCTAGGACTTTATCCAAATAAATTTTACGTATTTGATGGCAGGAATTACAAACAGTACAACAAGCATCAGAAGAAAGCTCAAAAGATGGCTTTCAAGGGCAGTCCCATGTAAATCAAGAGTAATCTAAGCAAGAGATGACAAGGCATTAGTAACTGTCTTCAGTGCATCATGTTCCTGTTACGCTATGCATAAGCCATTTAGCTATGCCTGCTCTGTGAGCAGAAGTTAAGAGGCTAGGAGGACTTCAGGTTGAAGTTTGGTCTTTCCAAGGGAAGAGATGCCCATCATTAAGCCATAGATGGCACAGCCCTAAATTATATCTGTTTTCTCCATCCAAATCCTGAAAGCTTCCAGACTCTGACTTCTACCACACCACCCAGTGGGCCAAAGGTGCAGACACAGTGCATAGAATGTAGTATTGTGGGCTAATACTGCTGACTGCTGACTTCCAGCAGTTCGGCAGTTCAATTCTCATCAACTTAAGGTTGACTCAGCCTTCCATCCTTTCAAGGTCAGTAAAATGAGGACCAGGATTGTTGGGGGCAACAGGCTGACTCTAAGCAGTTTAGAGAAGGCTGTAAAGCACTGTGAAGCAGTATATAAGTCTAAGTCCTATTGCTATTCCATTGTTTATCATGTGGTTTATTGATGATACTTCACTCCAAATAGATGCCTATAAATAAATAACGCAGAATATAAATAAAATAAATCATTTAAAGCATTTTAAGTTAGAAATGTAACAAGTAATTTTGCAGAATTAAAAGAGTATTGTTTTAAAATACGTTTTCATGTATTGTAGATGGTCTCTTCCATATGCACACAATCGTGGCAGATCCATTTTTATGGAACGTATTGGAACACACATAAAACTTTCTATAGCCCTATAAGTGCAGAAATCCAGTTAAAATTCCCCAGTTTACAGTAAAAGACTTTTGATTAAATAGGTAATGTCAGTCTAGAATGCATCAAAGCATTTAAATTTAAATCAAAATCGAAGTAATATGCAGAAAATTTTTACCTGTAAATATATCTACATTCTACATACAGGTATTAATCTACCCAAACAAATATACATATAATCTGTCCAATAACTGAAGCGCTCTGGGAGTATTACCAAGAATGCTTTCAGATGATAAATTTTTCCATTAGACAAAGGCATTCTAAGTAAAATAACCATATCACCATGTGATGGCAGCAGTCTCTACAAGCATATTGCAATCCTTTGATACAGCTAGCTTACTTGAGGAACTTAATAGTTTTTGGGAAGTAATTATTTAAATAGTATTTTTAAATGAATTTTCCCAATTCAGCATTTCTTAAACCTA
Organism: Thamnophis sirtalis; assembly: GCF_051295495.1. Lineage (NCBI taxonomy): Eukaryota > Metazoa > Chordata > Lepidosauria > Squamata > Natricidae > Thamnophis > Thamnophis sirtalis. The sequence goes on from NW_028261381.1 coordinate 141,658,295, forward strand.
TATAGCAGCATTCTGTATTCTCAAATATGCATACAAAGATGGACAGCAGTACCACCAGACAGATTAGTATATTTGCTAACCAACTGTACTCAACATATAGTCCTTAATGGAACAGCGTCTACATGCAGGAAAGTATGCAGTGGGATACCACAGGGTTCTGTCTTAGGCCCAGTATACTTCAGTAGTTTCATAAATGATTAAGATGAAGGGATAGTAGGGGAATTTATCAAATTTGCAGATAACATCAAGATGGCAGGAATAGTCAATAGTCAATCATAAGATAGGCTCTCAACAGACTTGAACATTGGGCACTATCTAACAAAATGAAATTCAATGGTGAGGAAAGTAAGGTTTAACATTTAGGCAAGGAAAACCAAATGCATAGGTATAGAATAGGTGGTATCTGGCTCAATAGTAGTAGTTGTGAGAAGGATCTAAGAAGAGTCCTTATGGGCAATCACTTAAATATGAGACAATAGTGTGCTGCAGCCACCCCCAAAAAATAATTCAGTCCTAGGCTGCACTACAGAGGAATAGAATCAAGATCATGTGAAGTGTTAGTATCGCTTTACATTGCCTTGATAAGACCAAACTTGGAATATTTTATCCAGTTTTGGTCTCCACTATATAAAAAAATATATGTTGAGACTCTAGAAAGAGTGCAGAGAACAGTAACAAAGAGGATTAGAGGCTAAAACATATGACTAAAGGTAGGAATTGGGTGTGTTTAATCTGATAAAAAGAAGGACTGAGGTGACATGATAACAGTCTTCCAATATTTGATGGGCTGCCACAAGGAAGAGGGGGGGTGTCAACCTACACTCCAAAATACCTGAAGGCAGGACAAGAAATAATGGATGGAAACTAATCAAGGAGAGAAGCAACCTAGAAATAAAGAAAAATTTCCTCAAAGTTGGAACTGCTTGCTTCCAGAAATTGTGCATGCTCCATTGATGGATGTTTTTAAGAAGAGATTGGACCACCATTTGTCTGAAATGGTATAGGGTCTCCTTCCATAACATGGGGTTGAACTAGAAGACCTCCAAGATCCTTGCAACTCTGTTATTCTTTTAATTTTGTTAGTTCCTTTTTGGGTTCCTAGGAATGACGCATTGGGTGAGGGAGTAGAGAAGAAGCAATTGCGTTGGCGAGGTTCCCACCTGTTAGATTTAGGCATGTTTTTTACCAGCATGAGCGCCGATTCCATTTCCACCCTCTTTCTAACACGCGCAACGTGTGACTCCATTCACGCGTTTCTCCCGGCAGTAGAGTTGCTGCCGCTGCCACCGCACGTGCCTCCTTCCTGGCGCTCAAGCGAGCCTGTTGGGTGCTGTTCCAGCGGCTATTTACACGCCCCGCGCTGGAGGAAGGCGGCGCCTCCACTTTCCTTCCCCTCTTTTGGAACTGATGCGCTTTGGGAAGCTGAGGGCGGGGCGGGAAAGGGGAATCTAAGCTTCGCTTGTCCGCTGGGAGAAAGTCACCACTTCACTGGAAAGGCCGTGAGGAAAATCGCAACCCGGTGGAGAATCTGCGGGGCTCTCGCTTCACTTCATTGAGCGCGTCTTTCTCTCTCTCTGTATGTGTCTCCCTTCTTTTCGCGAAGGGCCCCACCCGCCGTTTCCGAAAAGGCGCTTCCATTCCAGCGCCCATAAAGCCATCTCTAAACAGGCTGCGGGATAAAAAGGCCCGACGGGATCTGCCGAGGGGAACGGGGCGCCTTCTGAAGGCGGCGGGCCGAAGCCTGAGCTGGAGAGAATCATGCTCAGGACGGCGCCTGGGAAGTCCCGCTCCCTCGTTCTTCCTCGCAGCTGCACCGCTGGACTGCATCTACCCTAGCCCGAGGAAGCATGACGAGGGGCCCTGGCCGCCGATCCTGGGCTCTGGTAGCCTTGCTGGCCCTGTTCACAGAGCTGGCATCGAGCCACCCACAGTGCCTGGATTTCAAACCGCCTTTCAAGCCTCCTCGCCCGCTCACTTTCTGCGTGCAGTACTCAAACTTCGGCTGCTGCGACGCGGGGCGGGATGCTGTCCTGTTGGAACGTTACTATCGCATCAGCGAGCATTTTGGCCAGGACACCTACACCGCTTGCGCCAGCCACCTGCAGAGCCTCCTGTGCCAGGTGAGCGGAGGGCGGGCGCGGGCCAGATCTCCTCCCACCGTACCACTACCGTTGCATCCATCCATCTCTCTCTCTCCCCCCCCCCCCCAGCCACTTTTGATGGAACTGGCGCTGATCCTTATCCACAGGCAAGACTGCCTGTGTGTCCATCTCACTTTGTCGGTAGAACCCATAATTTGGTCTATCTACCTGCAGGAGATCTCTTCCAACTTCAGTGTCAGGCATAGTTGAAACTTTGGGGCTGCTGTCCTTGGGATTTTTGGACTTCAGTTCCCTGGCTTCCTCGGTAGCAAAAGGAGTGAGCGTTGTCCTGCAAACTATCTTGAAAGCATTTATTTGAAGACTGCTTGAAATAGAAAGTGTGAAAAAGACCTTTGCTGTCAATCAGAATACTGGAGTAGACAGATTAAGGAGGGCACCTTGTGTAAGACAGTTAATGTTCTAGATCTAGACTCTCTCCTGCTGTTAAAGGAACATTAAGGGGTGTCCTTCATTTGAATATAGTTCATCAGGTACAAAGACCCTCAGACAGAAATACCCCCTTTCTCTACTTAGGCAAGACATTATGCAATATCAGTTCACTATTTTCTGAATTATAGTTCCTCTTTTTTTCCTGCCAGCTTCTTAGTTATCTATTTTTAGTTAAAAGAAAGCTTTAAAAAGTTAAATGGGAAAGGGATTTGTTAAGAATCAAAATGGATATTCAAGAACACCATGATACTTTTGGGCACTATGGTGTTTACTAATTTACTGCCTCATATAAAATAGAATAACAGTTGGAAGGGACCTTGGAGTTCTTCTGGTCCAACCTGTTGCTCAGGCATGGAAAGGGGCAGAGAACAATTTTTTTTCATTCTAATTAGAATAGAATAGAATAACAGAGTTGGAAGGGACCTTGGAGGTCTTCTAGTCCAACCCCCTGCTTAGGCAGGATAACCCTACACAACTTCAGACAAATGTTTATCCAATCTCTTCTTAAAAGCTTCCAGTGTTGGAGCATTTACAACTTCTGGAGGCAAATTGTTCCTTTGATTAATTGTTCTAACTGTCAGGAAATTTCTCCTCGAGTCCCCTAATCATCTTTGCTGCTCTTTGCATTCTTTCTAGAGTCTCAACATTTTTTTTTACATCATGGCGACCAAATGGCGACCAAAACTGGATGCAATATGTGCTTGTGTCACTTGATTTCCACTATACACATTGAAGCCAATCCTCTAATCATCCCAGATGCAAATACTAGGGACACCTTTAAGGTCTTCCTCATAATATGTGTACACATTGTTTGTGAAAGTTTCTGGACCAAGGTCATGTAGATGCCTTTTTATCTATGTCATAGATTAATAAAATCATTTTGTCTTTTCTTAAGCCATGAGCTTTCCTCCAGCACCAGGTGTTTTGGACAGGTCTGAATGAATGTGCTGTGTGCTTCCTATTTCTGCAAGATTACTACGCCTGGTGATTTACTATGCCTCCTACTATTGCCCTTTCGGCAATGTGATTTTCCAACATTAAGCAAAACAAGAAATTAAATATTTTCTTGAGTTTCACTGTCCTACACTTTTCTGAATTTGTTGAGAACTATTTCCATTCAAATGCTATTGGCAGCTTTGTCTCATATTAGCTATATTATATGATTGGTTATGCCTTATCCCTTTTAAATGCAAGATTGAAAAGGGCCTAGAACCATGCAGCATATTTCCTGGCTTCCCACCCCAAGTTTGTAATTCAATATTTCTATTAATTGCAATGTTTTTTTTTAGAAAGAAATGGTTTGAGATGAATCACATAAGCATGCTCGTTCAGACCTGCCTATAGAGAGCAAATATCTAGCTTTGAAGAATTTTGCTCAATAATTAAGTATGAACAAGTATGTTTTTGATTCATTTGTTTAACTCTGTTCTCTTTCTCTAATTTTAGAACTTGTTGGAGAACAAATCATGGTCCAGATCATATATATGCAGAAATATTGAAAATTCAAAAGGGTTCACAAATTTTTAAGCATCACTTTATAAACTAGGTTGATATCATTCCCTGTGTTTCCGTCTTCAGGTTCGGAGGAGCACCCACTCAGAAAATGCTTAGCTTTAGGAAGCCTTAAAATTAAAATACTGTAGCACCAAGTCTCTAAAGATGAAAACATCTTAAGGAGGCAACCTGAAAAAGATATCTTAGGCTCAATTGGTCTATATACTACAGACCAATATAGTTAAAATGTTGGTAGCAGCAATGACAGTTATAGTTTGCTTAGAAAGCATTTCTAAAGGAGAACTGAAAGCAGTAGTTTTCCACTAAGAGAAAATTATACCAGTTTTTTAAGACATATATGATTATACATAATAGATAAACAAGTCACCCTTTAACAATGCAAATTCTTCTTTTCCAGCTGTTTTCACTTATTTCTTAAGGGTAAGAAAAATGGAATTTGTACAATCACAGTTGTTTTATCTTTTATTCACTAATCAACCTAAAATTTTGTCAGTAAAAAACTTTTCCTGGTCCTAGTGCCAGTGAAGTCATTGAGTCAAAGAAACTTTACTGCTTTAAGTGAAATCAGATGGGCTGGATTCTTTTTTTGCTTCTTGTCCTCAACTAGCCCAGCTGTATACTTACTTCAGCCAACAGTATGACTACAAAGATGAAGTTATAGTAAACCAGATGTGATTCTTCATTTGGTTATCATAAGCAAAGATATTTCAGAAGACGCATTTGAACTCTTAGAGGTTTTTAATTTGTAACAAAAATACAAAAATGGGGCTCAGTATTGTGTGCAAACCAAAAACCCAAATTCTCCTCTTCCATATTTATAGTAAGTGTTTCTAGTTCTTTTTTTTTTGTGGGGGCAAGGATTTGTTGTTTTCTCTTTGCAAATAGGCCCTAAAATTAGAGCTGCCATATTTGGGCTGCAAAAATGTAAACAACCACTAAGTTGTTGTAATGTAAGCAAAAAAAAATAGTTTCAAGTATTTTGCTGCCATCTACTGGTAGTCTGGTTCTTTGCAGCCCACATATAGCACTTAGACTTATATACCGCTTCATAGTGTTTTTACAGTTCTTGGACATTGTCTTGTGGTTACAGGAAAATTTTATGAGGATACAGCATGCAGTAACCAAACCCTTTTTCAACATTACTTGCAGAGTTGTCCATGGAACAAGAGAACAATAAGAGGATAATCCTAGCAATAACAATAGGACTTAAGAGTTATATACCACTTCATAGTGCTTTTACAGCCCTCTTTAAGCAGTTTACAGAATCAGCATATTGCTCACAACAATCTGTGTTCCTCATTTTACCCATCTCGGAAGGATGGAAGGCTGAGTCAACATTGAGCCAGTAAGATTTGAACTGCGAAACTGAAGCTAGCAGTCAGCTGAAGTAGCCTGTAGTACTGCACCCTTAACCACTTGCTCCACCTCCTCAGCTTTTCTAGGCAGCTATTATCCCTGGCTTTATGTAACTCTGTATTAGAACCAGCTGTAGAAATGTATTGGATTATCAGATTGCACAGAAACATTCTACTGAAGTTTTGGATAGGGTAAAGTAACTACTCAAGTTTTTCCCAACTATCTTGTTACTACTGCTTTATCTCAATGTGGCTAGACAGATGGCCAACAGACGTTCATTTTGAATATCAACATTCAAATCTAACTGCAGTGAAAAAACAGAGTAACTTATTCATTTTTGCAGATGTAGAGCGGAAATTTAAGGTGCAGTCTATTCTAGGCATGTGCTAATTTGCAGTAACCTGAAAATATTAGAAATCAACAGTTTATTATTTCTTTTTCAGTCCTTCACAATCTTTTTCATGGGTATTTTTGATATTTATTCTGAAACTTTCCAAAATATTATAAAATATTTGTTGTCTGTACAGTGCTACAATTTTTAACGTTTTAATTCTCTTGCATTATTAAATCTTTCAACACTTAAGTAATGGCTATGCTGCCCTTTGCAGGTACAATTATCTAAAGATAAATACCATAATATGGCAGGTTTCTGATTGGCCCAGTTTCTAAATAGACTGAATTTAATCTTACTAAATGGCTGCACTATAACAGACTTAAATGGGCAACTATCCTTCTGAGGTTCCAAGGAGCAAAGGTGCTTCATTATATTATGGGCCCACATACAGTATTTAAGTTTAACAGCCAGAGTCACATCATTTTATTTCAATACTATTGAATGAATATTTCCCATTTTTCTACTGCAGGTTTAGGTCTGTATTGAGAAACACCTTCCATTCACCTATTTTATTTAAAACGAAGGCAGCTCTATTACTGAAACATATGGGGCAGCCAAAACAACTGATGCGAAATCCTCTTTTATATTTAGGAGTGTTCTCCCTATGCTGCTCATCTGTATGATGCTGAAGACCCTTCTACTCCAGAGAGAACTGTTCCTGGACTATGCCAAGATTACTGCATACAAGTATGGCAAGATTGTAGATCAATGTTTCGTTACTTAACTCCTGATAAAGAGTTACTGGCCCTGGAAAATAACAGGGTTAAGTTTTGTCGTTATTTGTCCTTGGATGACACAGACTACTGTTTTCCTCACCTCTTAACTAATGAGCGTCTTAATCAAGACCTTGGGTTAGTGACTGCAGATAAAGAAGGTTGTCTGCAGTTATGCTTAGTTGAAATTGCCAATGGGCTTAGGAATCCTGTTGCTATGGTACACGCAAATGATGGAACTCACCGCTTCTTCATTGCCGAACAAATTGGTTTAGTCTGGACCTACCTTCCTGATCTGTCACGGCTTGAAAAACCATTTTTGAACATCAGCGAAGCTGTACTTACCTCACCATGGGAAGGGGATGAGAGAGGATTCCTAGGCATTGCCTTCCATCCTAAATTCAAATTTAATGGTAAGGTATATGTCTACTATTCAATTGAAGTTCAGTATGAAGAGAGAATCCGAATCAGTGAGTTCAGAATTTCTCCTGGTGACATGAATTCAGTGGACCATAGTTCTGAAAGGTATGCCCCTTTACATGTACAATGTATTTAAGACATTTAACGGCAAATATGTACAGTACTTCTAAGGATTGGCAATACTGCCTAAATTTAATATTTGCATGTTGCAGTCCAGTGCGTATGTATACTAATTATCTGTGCTACATCTCAAGTATCAAGAATAAATATGTTTCTTAGGTGACTTTTGGAATTCATTTTATCTCTAATCTAAGTAGTGTATTATGATATCATTTATTGAAGAATATTTATTAGCCAGTCATTATCATAGTACAATCTTAGGCAATAAGATAAATATTGGGAAATGTAAAAAAAATTCCCTCATGAAAATTTTATTTATTTGCTTCTTATTAAAGCACTAAAGATCCTTTCCCTGCTGAATCACATTTGCTACCATGTTTTCCTGAAAATTAGTCAGGGCCTTATTTTCTTTTGACCCCTGAAATAAGCACTTGGCCTTATATTTGGGGAGGTCTTATTATTTTTGAGATGCAGGAGGTAGCGAGCGTAATTACCTCATGGCTGCTGCTGTGTTGCAATATTTTCAGGGAGGGCTTATTATCCAGGGAGGGCTTATTTTCAGGAAAACAGGGTAGTAGTCCAGAAGATTTCCGCAAGTAACTTTATTACAACATGTAGTTTCGGTACTTAAGGGAAATGAGGTCCAGGTTTTCTGAAAGTCACATATTTATGGAAGGCAGATCCAGATTATGCCTTCCACAAAGCAACTAAGACCTGGCTGTTCTGGCAGGCCTGGGGCTGTTGAATTATCCAGCCCCATTCGAGGTTACGACTGTTGTTGTATTTTAAATTGTTGTTTTCTATTTCTATTTTGTATCCCCTTCCCTTATTATTGTTAGCCGCCCTGAGTCTTCCGGGAATAGGGCAGCATACAAGCCAAATAAATAATAATAAATAATTATTATTATTTGTGCCAGAGGCAACAAAATGTTGAATAAGTAAAATGCTCTATTTCACAAAGAAGAGAAAGACACAACAGAGTCTAGTAAATACTTCCCATGCTGATATTACTAATTGTTTGCATGAACCATCAAGAATTATGATAGTCAGAATAGATAATACAGTAGTGGATTAGATAGACCAGTAGTCTAATTCATTATAAAATGGTACAGGTTCAAAAAATGCTGAGATGGAGCAATAACTGAAGTACTACTCCAGATTGAATTATTATATTATCCTTTGAAGTTACCCCAAAAGTATTACTGTATTGACTTCCATAAATTCTCTCAGTATTGTTCTGGTCCAGCTAGCTATTCCTTGGCAACAAGAACTGTATTATAACTATATTGACTGACAGAAATAGTGGCACTTCTTAAGCCATTGCTGAAGGGAGATTACACTCTTTACATAACCTGGAACAATCCAATATTTTTGTTTGTCAGAAGGCCCATCAACCAATTTACTGCCCCAAGTTAGCCATATGGACAAGTATCAACTTGCTTTCTTCATAACAAAAATTCCAAGCAACTAATCCAGGATTGGACAGTACACTTCAATAGAACATTTCAATCCATGTTGTCTGTATATCCACATGGCAAATAGTCACTGTGTAGAACAGATGCTGTGCAGTTTATGTTCATGTTTCTAGCATTGAGCATATAGTCTTAGAGAATGCTTAAACCAGGGGGGGGGGCAGGCATTAAAATTAAGTGTAATCCTATATGTCTCTTCAGAAGTAAGTGACATTGATTCCAATCAGAATTACTTCCAATTAACTATATGCAAATGGTAGGTAGGTATGTATTTAGTATAAAGTCTGAAGTGTTTCATTGTTCTCTAAAATATTACTTGGTACATGTGGAATATATAGCATTTCCCATCACAATTTTTAAATCTTCTTAGTGAAAATTATATATCTTCGCCAGAACCTATTTGAACTCCTCCATAATCTCCTTTTGAAAGGCATTGAAGAGCAGGCCACCAGACAAGGTGTTTTATTATCCTGCCATGTGATATTGAAGTGTTTTTTAATGAACTTCCCTATATTATTATTATTATTATTATTATTATTATTATTAGTAGTAGTAGTAGTAGTAGTAGTAGTAGTAGTAGTAGTAGTAGTATGCCTTCTACATTCTGATTGTTTGTTTTTAATGAGAAGCCACTTTGAGACTTTATAATTTGGTAGCCACATATAAGCCAAAAAAATATGTTTAACAAAGCCATTTCAGAAAACCTATTGCATCCACTTTATTTTTGCAAGAATTTGCAAGGTGGTCTGGTTTATGTCTTTAGTAAAATAAAACAAAAGTCAACACTGGATTGATTTGCACCAAGCTCAAAATAGGAATGTACAAATATGAGTAAACTTGATTTAAGTTAAACTCAGGAGGTTGGGCAGTTTTGAAAACTTGATTTTGTTGTAGTTTCACTGTACTGCTTGTATAAGATTTGTGCTTTCTTCTTTTATACTGCCAGGATAATTCTGGAGATAGAAGAGCCAGCTTCCAATCACAATGGAGGAGAACTACTGTTTGGAAATGATGGCTATCTTTACATCTTCACAGGAGATGGAGGAATGGCTGGTGATCCTTTTGGGACATATGGAAACTCTCAAAACAAGTAGGAGTTTAAATTCATAAACTTTGTAAAAGAGGGAACAAATACATTGTACTGTTTCTGTTTATAGATTTGAAACTAGGCACAATACTGGCACATATTTTATTGCTTTCTTAGATTAGAGCTTGGTATATATTGCAAAAAAAAAATGGTTATATCAAGGGTTGGTTGGCAGTGTTGGCTCTTAGTGATATTCTCCAGGATGACACGAATAGGTTGGGTGCATCTAAGTCCTATAATTTTTAATAGGAATTAACTTAAATCAAAACTAAAGTGTATTGGCCAATTTCAAATCAATTATGTTCAAATAATTTAGTTTGGATTAAGGCCATGGATCTGTGTCCTTAATGTCACAATCTCTAGTATTGCATGATTCAAATATTTTTGCATGTATTGACAATCACAATAACAGTTGAGCAAATCATCTTCCACATTCTCCCAAAAGGTTTAGTTCCAAATACCAGATGTACAAGCTGATCCTTAGACTTAGGTGCTTCTACATTTTTAACTATTTTTAAAGCCGAGATTTTCCAAGTGTCAGGAAATGCCTAATGAGTTACTTCACTGTTCTTATTGTCACATGGAAAAATGGAAGCAGGTTTATGAGCACACAAGTAGATTTCACGCTGTAGGTTTTCCAAAAGAAGTTCAGAACATACTGTGCCTAAGGCAGTGGTGTCAAACTTGATTTTATTGAGGGCCGCATCAGGGTTGTGTTTGACCTCAGGGGGGCTGGAGTGGGCATGGCCAGCTCGACATCACTTGTGTCAGGGTTGCCTTTGGTGGCCCAAGCGCTCTGCCAGAGAAAACAGACTCCTAAACTCTGTTTTTTGCTGTGATGGCCTCCTGTAACCCTTTGCCAGTTAAAATGGAACTTGGGAGGGTCACAAGTGGCCTGCCCAAGCTCCATTTTCTCTGGCAGAGGTACTGCAAACCAGTCCTTTGCCGTTTCTAAGGTGGCCTCATAAGCCAATCTAAGCATCCCATGGGATGGATCTGGCCCCTGGGCATTGAGCTTGATACCCCTGACCGAAGGTATGATATATTTAAAATCCAAATACTGAATTTGGTAATGCTCCAAACTGCATTTGCCTTGCTAGTACTTGGATAATTCAGTCAGTGGCCAATGATAATTTTTAGCTCTTAACTACCAATTTAGTCTTTCACACACTTCCAGCTGGGTGACTTTCAGCTAGTCATTTTCTCTCAGTCCTAGGAAGGAGGCAATGGTAAACCACTTCTGAAAACCTTTGCCTAGAAAACTGCAGGGATTAGTCCAGGCTGTCACCAGGAGTCAATATTATCTTAAAGGCGCACATTTACACCCACAAAAAAATTCTCTTGCCTTAGTTCTGAAAGGTTTTTTTCTTCCTCTTCGCTTTCTCACAATATTGAATGCAGGAGATATAATTTCAGATCTTTTCTGAGGAAGAAAAAGAGCAGAAAGGGCAAAATGTTTGTCCCCAAGGCAGTTTTGTACTTTTTCTTTGCCCTTATTATAAGATTGCTAGGAGGTGCTGAGAAGTAAGCATCATTCAATTTAAACTTCCATCTCTTAGAAAATAAAGAATATCTTTATTAATGTGTTTACTATGTTTTGTGAGAAGAATTTATTCCCTCTGGTTCATTTCTTTTTATTATTATTATTTTTTATTTTAATTGAACAAAAACACAAAAAAAGAATCATCCTTCATTACATCATGTAGAAAGCGTGTTGATTGGTTACAGATAACTGTCGTGCATTTCTTCCACAGTCATTACTTATAGTTCGTATTAGATTATACACTTTAAAAAAATCTTTGTATATCTTACTATCAATGTACCACAATTCTCATTTGACTACAATTATTTAAACATGCTTTTACCTCAAATCATTCATACTTAAAGACACAACCACATAATGGCATTCATTAGCTATTTCAAAAAATCCTCCAATAACATTACACCTTTATAGCATCTTTTAAGTAAAAGTCAATTAATAAAGTTTCTAAGCCTTCCCCCCTTTTTTTCCCAACTCACTGACTAAAATTTATATCCAAGTTACTTTAGCCAATACCATAGCATGTATATATTGTTAAACAATGTCCATTAAAATTTCCTTGTTGTTATTATAATTGGCCAAAAATCATTTACTATTTATGCCCCATCTCCTCTCATCAGCCCCCCCCCAAAACCTTACACCTTTATAAAAAGATCTAAATGAAAATTTGTTAATAAAATTTATAGGGACTTTTTCCCAAGTCACAATTTACAATTTATATCCAAATTTCTTTTACTAAATTGTCAGTACATGTATATATCATTACACTGTATCCATTATCATTTCATTATTATTATTTATAGTTAATTGTTAGCAAGTAAACATTTAATAACAATCTAAAAAAATCTAGGAGTTACAAAATTCCTTCTATTAATCACCAATAATAAAAAAAGAAAAAAACTTTTTTATTACCAACTTTCATTGTCAACCTGTATCTTTCCAGTAACAAAACAGTCTTATCTCTCTTGCCAATTGTGGAGTCAGTCTTCTTTTTATCTCCTTTATAAGGTTTTTATAGGCTTTATCTCCTTTATAAGGTTTTTATAGGCTTCTCTCCGTACTTTGTTGCTTGAAGGATCTTTCAGATAATCTCCTTACCCACCAGTTGCTACTAAAGTTAACTTGCCTTTGTTTGTTAATCTTGCTTCTGAAAAAATTCTCTTCTTATGATCTATCATCATTAGTATTTTTTTCTCTTCTGTGTCCTAGAATCTGGGGTAGAGCTCCAATTCATTGAAATATTTTCCATATTTCCTTCTTTCCATTTTCACCCACATTTGCTCCATTAATAAATTCATCTATTGTCTTATCTTTATCTTCTATATCTTCATTCTCCCCTTTAATTTTGGGGGCTCCAACCCCATCATCTTTTGCTGTAAGGAAGACTAGTCTTTCCAACTTCTTCTCAGTTCTCCCATATCCTTCCAATAGATTTTGAATTCCAGCCAAGATATTTTGGAATTTTAAGGTTTCTTCATCTAAATATTGATCCATGTTTCCAAACAGAAGAGAGAAAGAAAAAGAAAAAAAAACTAATAATGACTGTGACTCTAGTCTTCCAGGCCTCTTTTACTTTTATTTTAAATTGACTTGAACACAAGTTCTTTTATACTCTTCAAAGGGGAAGGGTTCTGTTCCCCTCTTTCTTTCTTTCTTTCTTTCTTTCTTTCTTTCTTTCTTTCTTTCTTTCTTTCTTTCTTTCTTTCCCTGCCAAAATAATTCTCAGAGGTACCTGTGAAAACAGTTTGTGCCCTTGGTTCTTTATCAGTTTCCGTAAACAAGTTGCAAACCCTTCAGCTGCAAAGTTAGTGAAGTCAAGTAAGAAGAGAGATACGTTGTTTCAAAAAAAACTCTGAGTCACAGTTAATTTTCACCTTCTGTAGGAAACAAAGTATTTAGATTTCTTTTAGTGTAGTTTAATAACAAGTAATAGGAAGAATTGTTAAAATAAAAAGGAAGGTTTTAATCCAGAAGTCAAAAAATAAAGCAACAAGAGGCAGAAGGGAAAAAAATCTGTTCACTTTAAGAGGAGAAATGAAGAATGTTATGAACATTTCAATCCACACAAAAAAAGTTAGAAAGACAAAGGAAAAAAGACTTTCCACAATGATCCCATTAGGATTATTTTCGCTGTTCAGTTCTTTTGTTTAAGGATCTAATTTGGCTTTAAAGAAACATTTCTTTGAGCAATCTTTAGCAAAATAGAAAAAATACCTCATGAGATGGACTCACTTTCTCTTTTCACTTCCTTCCTTCCGGAGCGTCCTGAGTTCATCAGCCTAGGGACTGCCTGTTTACCGCAGGCTTGAAACACTTCCCTTGAGTCTATCAGGGATTTTGCAATATCCCTCAGACCAGCAAGGCTTTGTTTTCCTGATCACCATCTGTATAGCACGGTTTAGGTCTCAATGGACCCCCCCAGCAGCAAAAGTGTCAACGGCGGTCTCAGAGTATCAAGACCGCACGTTGTAACATCGCGATGATGATCCTCCCTCCCTTACTGTGGTTCATTTCTGACTCAGTTCAAATATCAGATGCTATAGTTTGCAAAGTTGCTGCTTCAAAAAATGTGAAGTGTGCCCCTTGGTTACCACAAATGCCGATCCCTGATTTATCTAGCGATTGAAAATGCAACTTAAATAATACAACTAAGCAATAAGAACCCCTCCATCCCAATATTTTTTTAACAGCATTTCTTCTGAAAATCTTGAACAAGAATAGGAAAAATTTTATGAAGTGAAGGATAGGAAGAATTTAAATGTTTTGTATAAATGATTGAAACCCTTTCTTTCTTGTACTGTTACTAGTTCTTTATTTGTGTTCAACAGGTCAACATTGTTAGGCAAAGTACTCAGAATCAGCGTGGATAACAATGATGTTGGGCCTCTCTATCAAATCCCTCCTGACAATCCCTTCATCAATGAATCAAAAGCCCGACCGGAAGTCTATGCTTATGGGGCAAGGAATATGTGGCGTTGTTCTTTTGATAGGGGTGATCCCAACACAAAGGAAGGGAAAGGGAGGCTTTTCTGTGGTGATGTAGGACAGAATAAATTTGAAGAAATTGACATTGTGGAGAAAGGGAGAAATTATGGCTGGAGAGCAAGAGAAGGATTCAGCTGTTACGACAAAAAACTTTGCTTGAATTCTTCTTTAGGTAATTATGAGGTTTGACTAACAAGTAAATAATGTATGGGTGGAAATATTTTTATTATTGTTTTGTTCTCTTTTATATCTGATACCTATAAAAAGTTTATACTTGATTATAAAAATAGTTCTTTTGCATGATATACTGTATGTATGATACTCCCTTTTTTCTCTTCTGCAGATGATGTCCTTCCAATATATGCTTATCCCCACAAAATGGGGAAATCAGTTACAGGAGGTTACGTTTATCGAGGTTGTGAGTCTCCAAACTTAAATGGGCTCTACATATTTGGTGATTTTATGAGTGGGTAAGTGACAGTAGGCCTGCTATTAGGTAAATGATGAATTAGATGGCATCCTGTGTTACAGTATTTGAGATGGCTTTAAGCTTTTCTGATAAGCTTCTTCCTGGCATTTAGTAGAATGCCATCTATCGCTGCTCTACTGTAGTTTATATGTCCATCATGTTATGTCTCTGCTATATGAATGTACATGTGTATAAATATTAACAATTGGATGAACTATTGATGAACCACTAATAAACATGTAACACAAAATATCTCAGTAAAATGTCACTGTTCAGACACTGGATGTTCATTTTAAAAAGCTTTATATGCTATTGCTATGATATCATAAGTGTTAAACCTACAGCAATATTTTGATATGCAATTTAATAATTGGATTCAGAATCTAGTTGATTTTTATAATTTATATAGCCCTGTGTCTCATATATGGTTAACTTTAACAATTATACCTGAATCAAGTAGTCCTCACTTACCAATTACAATCAGGATTGGCAACTCTGTCACTAAGCGATGTGGATGTAAGGTGAAACATCTTGTCACCATACCAACTTATGATGTGAGTTTCAGATGCAGTCATGAAGCAATTTACTGCAGGTCATTAAGCACAATGTCAAATGGCTGCAACTTGTGACTTCTTGCCGGTTTCCCATTGGCTTTGCTTGTCAGAAACAGGCTGTGAAGGTTTCAAATGTTCTGTCTCAGGTTGCAGACATGCACAGACATAATTGCTAAGGAGTTATACAGATAACAGTAGACAAGATCGTAAATCAAGGTTTGTGCAAGGAGAGCTTGGTTGAATAAGTTTGAAGTTCAAGCAGCCATAGAATGGTCCAATTCCAGAAGTCAAAGTGCCAAGTTGAATAGTCAGCCAGTCCAATAGTCAAGAGTTCAAGGGGAAATAAACACAAGAACAAGAATTACAAACAAAGATTCTAAACAGTTGTTTCCAATGAAGATTGAAGGCAAAGCAGCTACCGTATTTTTCAGAGTATAAGATGCATCTTTTTCCCTCAAAAAAGAGGCTGAAAATCTGGGTGCATCTTATACACTGAATACAGCATTTTTAGCCTCCTGAAACCCCGCCCCCTTCACCAAAATGGCTGTGCACAGCTTGTAGGAAGCTTTTAGAGAGCTCCTGGGACCTGGGGAGGGCAGAAATGAGCAAAAAACAGCCCATTTTTGCTCAATTTTACCCCCTAGCCCCCAGGAGCACTACATAAGCTTCCTAAATGCTATCCATGCCCTTTTTGTAAATGACAAATGGGCCCGTTTTTGCAAAAAATGGGCCATTTTTTGCTCATTTTTGCCCCCCTCCCACTTCCCCGGAGCACTCTGTAAACCCCCTAAAGCCTATTCATGCCTTTTTTTGAGGAACAAACGGGCCGTTTTTGGGAGGTTTGCAGAGTGCAAAAACTTGTTTTTAATTTTCCTCTTCAAAACCTTGGTGCATCTTATACTCTGGTGCGTCTTATACTACGTAAAATATGGTACATAATCTTTACAAATCTTTCTGCAGGCAGCTGGCTGCAGTCAGGATTTATCCTAATTTTCTGGTGAGGAGGTTCATTGAATGGCATTGCTTTGCTCATGTGTTAAGACTTGGGCTTGGGGATTTTATCTCATAATCCAACTGCTCCAGCTAACCAGGAAATGCCTGTGATTGCTCAACCTCCTCAGATGAATGATGGCTGAAGATTCCTGAGGCTGACAATCCAAAAGACACAGCTGGACCACCATTGTTAGAAATGAAGTCAGAGTCCTAGCCGAATCATGGTTCATGACAGCAAATGTTGATCATGTGATGGCTACAGCTATTGTACATAAATACATGCTAATTACCAAGTGCTCAAATAGCAATAGCACTTAGACTTATATACTGCTTCATAGTGTTTTACGGTCCTCTCTAGATAGTTTATAATGTTAGCATATTGCCCCAAACAATCTTGAGTTCTCATTTTTCTGAGCTCGGAAGGATGGAAGGCTAAGTCAACCTTGAGCCATTCAGAACTGAACTCATGGAATGAGCAGTGATTTAGCCTGCCGTACTCCATTCTAACCACTACACCACCATGGCTCAAATCACCATCACAACACTGCAGGGATGCGGCAATGGCCACAACTTCCAGGGCCAGACATAAATCTCCTTTTTCAGCACAGTCTTAACTTCAAACGATTGGTAAGTGAGGATTCTCTGTATTTAATAAGAATTGGTACATATCTATGGGATTTGTCTGCAACTATTTTAAAAGTCCTATAGTATAACAGATGTGCTTGTTAAAGTGAACAACTGCCAACCTTTTATGTTTTTAAATTCCGTTTCTAGCACTTACAGTTAAGGTGCAAATAAGGTTAATGCTTAGAAAGCTAAGCCTTCTAAGATGAATAATTAAATATTGATTACACTCTTAATCTTTTAGAATAAAGTCTAACTTATACTATAATTTCTACCTTGTTCTATATGCAAATAAATGATGTTAAGCATACCTCAGTTGAAAAGTAATCTGGTTAAGGGATTGATTTTGTTCTCTCTTTGCTCAGTAAACTATTAGCTTTTATATATTACTTTGAATTGGAGTAGGATAGTTAAAAGCTGTTCTCCTTGATTTCTTTCATACCAATTAGTGTTTTTTTTTCTTTTTCATCTTTCAGGCGTCTCATGTCCTTGAAAGAAAATCACAAAACTGGGGAATGGGAGTACAATGAAATATGCATGGGAACAGGCCAAACATGTATGTTTCCTGGACTTATCAATAACTATTATCAATACATCATCTCTTTTGCTGAAGATGAGGCAGGTAATAACTTTAAATATGTTGCTAATATTCTCAAGTGTGGGAAAGCATAGAATTATAGAGTTCAGATTACCAACAGAAAACATGAGTTTCCAACTTTTGGGCATAGGAATAATTGAAATTTTGAAAGCATGACATAGGCAAAAAAACCCAAACCTGCTAACAAATTAATTCCTTTGGCTTTCTGTGCAAATATAGATATTTTTAAGATTAGATATACAAATACACACACACACACACACACACACACACACACACACAGAGTTTCCTCAAAAATAAGACCCAACCAGAAAAATACCCCCCTAGCCTGATTTTTAGCATGCTCCTAATATAAGCCCTATCCCCAAAATAAGCACCAGTGAAGATCTTCGTCAGCTGGGGGGGGGAGCACAGGAGGCGGAGAGCATGCAGGGGCAGATGGTGTATGGCAGCAGCCACAGCCCACGCAGCACAGGTGAGTCCCAATGCTGCGACCACCAACCTGGCCCTCCAAGCAGAGGCACGAGAGGAGGCAGGTGATTCCAATGTGAGGTGGCACTGGCAGCAGGCAGAGCTGGGTGGGAGGGAGGCAAGGGATTCCAACACACCTCTGTCTGTTGCTGGTGCCGCTGCGTGTCGGAATGGCCTGTCTCCATTAAATCCATCCCACCGTCTCTCGACTTACCCATGTTACCTGTGTTTCCCTGAAAATAAACCCCAATGCATCTTTTGGGGGGCCAAAAATATAAGACCAGGCCTTATTTTGGGGAAAACATGGTATATGTAATTCTTTTAATTTTTAAAGAATGAATATTAGCATATCAGCTAAATGGCCGACTTTTTGCAGGATTACTTTCGTTAGTTACTAATTCTCCCCAGCTGCTCAGCTTCCAGATGCTTTGTCATTGCCTATCCTTTCCATTCACCATATTAAAACTTGGCTGGGCAATGTGGAATTGACATCCTGTCCATCCTGACCATGGCTGTACGCTCTACCAGCAACTGACCCACAACCATAGAGCGTATGCCCAGAGCGGCCACTGCTGGAAGACTCAGTTTGGAAGCCGCCGAAAAAGCCATGCTGGGATGGTGGTGGTAGTGACGGCAGCGGCGGAGGTGCCCTGGCTCTGCAGGGAGAGCTGGGCCAGGGCATTGTGAGGCTGGCAGGCGTGTGAGCAAGAGTGGAACAGCCGCTCACGCAACCCCCCTCTCCAGCCGTGCAGAAGCCACTCACTGGCATTTTGAAGGCGCCAAGCCGCGGGAGCCAGGTGGCAGTGAACAGGCGCTCATGCGGCTTGGTGATACCCCTAGGTCAGTGAATGGCGCTGTGCCTGGCTGGAAAGGGGGTTTGCCAGGTGGCTGCTTGTGAGCGTGGTCGCTTCATGGCTGTTGTGTTGCGCTGCTGCGACAGAGCAACACAGCCATTCGTCCATGAGGCTGTGCCCGGCTCTTTGGGAGCCCTCTTGCAAGAGAGCAGCCACTCGGCAACCCCAAAACAATAAACCCTCCCCTCATAATAAGGCCCAAGCCATATTTTGTGGGTAAAAAGAAAATAAGACACTGCCTTATTTTCAGGGAAACACAGTAGGTTTGTATTATTCTTGGGAGAATAGATGATTGAGTGGCTGAGGAAAATCCATTGGCATGATCATATCAAAAGCAATAGAGATCACATTCTCTTGGAACTGAGACTGATTCTTATATTTATTGGGCAATTATTTTGGTTAGCAACACAGAAGTGATATATCATTGCCTCCTTTGAACTCTTCAGTTTAATCCATAGCTCTGGGGTTTCCTAGTGGATTCCCATCCATGAACTTCATCAGATAACTCAGTGTATTTGAAGTCCAGGTATGCATCCACCTGATTTTAATTGAAAGATGTGAGTAATGTGTTAGAAATCTCTATGCATTGTCTTAAAGATTGGCTTCTGAAGTTTTTTGTGATGTCATACTTTCTTTGCCTAGTGGACCCAAAGGAATAAATATAAACAATTTGTGTCTTTTTGGTTGTCGTTTTCTAAAGGGGAACTTTATTTCATGTCAACTAGAATACCAAGTGCCACCGCTCCGAATGGAGTCATTTACAAAATAGTTGACACATCACGGTAAGACTTGGAACATTTTTGCTTATAAAGATGTAAATGCTGTTTTAAAGAAAAAATTGGCCTTATTTACTGTATTTGAGTCTTTCTCATCATAGTTAAATTGTCAACCTTTTCTTGAATCTGCAACAAGTACTGCTTATAACAATACCTCTAACAGTGAATTTCTTCCAATAGAAATGACTATTTGGCCATTTATGTAAGTTCTTTGCTGTTATTTATGTTTGTGATACTCTGTATGTTTTCTCTTATTTTCATCAGGAGAGCACCACCTGGAAAATGCCATGTTGACCCTTTGCCAGTAAAAGTAAAAGGCAGGCCCATTAAATTTGCTTCAAAGGAAAGTGAGTAATGGAGATTCTGTATTTTTTGGAGTATAAGACACATCGGAGTATAAGATGTACCAAGGTTTTGAAGAGGCAATTTTTTAAAAAAGTCAGTAGGTAGCTAGAGGGATAGAAGGGAGCGAAAGAAAGAGAAATACAGTAGGTAGGTACTGTAGGTAGAGAGAGTAGTTAGGTAGGTAGGTAGATAAAGGGATAGAGAAAGGGAGAAATAGAGATAGATGATAGATAGATAGATAGATAGATAGATAGATAGATAGATAGATATAGATAGATAGATAGATGATAGATAGATTAGATAGATAGATAGATAGATAGATAGATAGATGATAGATAGATAGATAGATAGATAGATAAGAGTAAGTAGGTAGGGAGAGAGAGAGAGAGTAGGTAGGTAGTAGATGTTTCCAGGTGTATTTATCCATGTGCTGGAGAAGGAAATCACTGACAAACCTTAAGACTTTGTTTCTGCTGGGACAGCACTTGATCAATGTAATTATCATCAGTTAAAGAGCTTTCCAAATGGACAAAAAAAAGTTTTTGCACTCTGCAAACCTCCAAAAAACAGGCTATTTTTCGCAAAAACGGGCCTGTTTTTTTCAAATAAAAGGCATGAATAGCCTTGGGGGGGCTTGGAGAGTGCTCTGGGGGGGGGGGCAAAAACAAACAAAAAGCAGCCTGTTTTTTTGCAAAAACGGGCCTGTTTTTTGTCAAAATAATTGCATGCATAGCCTTATGGAGGCTTATAGAGTGTTGCTGGGGATGAGGGGGCAAAAAGGACAATTTTTTGCTCATTTCTGCCCTCCCCAGCCCCCAGGAGCTCTATGAAAGTCTTCATAAGGCTATGCACGGCCATTTTGGTGAAGGGGGCGGGGCTTCGGGAGGCAAAAAATGATGTATAAGACTCACCCAGATTTTCAACCTCTTTTTTGAGGAAAAAAGGTCCGTCTTATATTCCAAAATATAATAAATAAATAAATAAATAAATAAATAAATATAAAAAATAAATATAAAAAATAAATATAAAAAAATAAATATAAAAAAATAAATATTATTGAGTATTAACCTTGAGGAATTCTGGGGCTAAACAATTTGGTCATACAAGGCAGGGGTGGATTCCAGATTACTGCTCAGAGATGCGTTTCAGGTGCACGCGCATATGCGCAGTATGTAAAAATGCTTCTATGCATGTGCAGAAGCAAAAAACAACATGGCGGCCCCTACGGTGATGCTGATAGAACCAGTTCGGGGGCGTGGCCGACTGAGTTACTACCTACTCAGCCGAACCAGTCCAAACCAGTAGGAACCCACCTCTGATGCAAGGAAATTAATATTCTGATTAATTAAAAAAAGTGAATATTTTTGCTTTTTAGAAAATGAGCTGATTGACTACAAGGTAGATTGGACATGCAGTACAAAAATTGAAAGAGAGTTTCATTAAAGCCAGGTTGGCATAGGCAGTTTATTACCATGGGCAACTCCAGTTTGTTGTCATGATTTTTTTTATTATCTTTAAAGGGTCTACTTTTGGTAGTCCAGAGAACAGGATACCCCTTCATATTGCACTGAAAACAGAATTGACATTGTGGTAAGGGACAGAAGGGCAATTCTGTGTTCAAGTATCCAGCCCCTCCCAAGTTTTAATAATTAAGGCAGCAGAAATAGGGTCAATGTTGCTCTGTAAAAGCACTCATTTTCTTCGCCCCAGCCAACTAGCCCTCTCAATCTGAAATAATTTACAGACCAGTTTCATTTGCTTTTCTTCTGGTTATGAAAGACAGCAATCCTTAATCTGTTAGCAGCTTCTCCTATTGCCATCAGCAGTTCAGATAATATTGTTTGGAGGACCTGTTAAAAATATTTGTCTGTGTTATTCTTTGCTAGAACTGATAGTGAAAATGCCATCACAGAATCCTAAGATAAAAGCCACAACCAGAGTCCCAGCAAGGAGTAAAGTAACTACAGAGTCTTCGCAAGGCACAACTCCAGACTGGATGGAACAACTCTTGACTCTGCTTAGGAATCAGAACGGATGGCAGATGACTACTATAGCACCAAAACCCAAACCTTCAAAGCCCAGGAAAGGAGGAAGGCCTGGAAGGAGACCATATCGGAGGAGGAAGAATAGGCCTTCCAGTGTTTCCCGACAACCACAGAATGGGGCAGTTCGACTCATGAATGGCAGCACAAGAGGGAGAGACCAAGGAAGGGTTGAAATTTTCATCAATGGGGAGTGGGGCACTGTGTGTGATGATTTGTGGACTTCTAAAGCAGCTGCAGTAGTTTGTCGCCAGTTGGGTTATGCTTTTGTAATCCGGGCCACCAAGAAAGCAGAGTTTGGGGAGGGACATTCACTTTCGATTTTACTTGATGATGTTCAGTGCATAGGACATGAGAAGACCCTGCTGGAATGTTCCCATTCAGAGATCGGAAAGCACAATTGTTCCCACAAAGAAGATGCAGGAGTGATATGCAGTCACGAAGAAGTTTTTGAGTAGAAACACCTACAACATAGCATGAGGTTGTGCTGTGACTTTAAAAAAACAACAACAAGACCACACAAATACGCTGTTAAGGTCATCAGATTAGCATATGGTTTTGGAAAAATACATGTCCATAGGGCAGACCGGGATGGTAAGGCTTCAGTATGCCCTTGTGATACCCCTGCTTCACAAGCTGCAGTGGTTAACAGTATGGTTAGCCAGATGTTAAAACTTATTGGCAATTTTTATTCACCTATCAAGTCCTTCCCAAGGGCTTGACATAGGCAGGTTCGGGTGATTGATGATGTTAAAATAGCTTCCACAGGATGTAAGCTATTAGCTGTCTTTTGCAATTGACCAATGGTAATTTGGTCAATGGTGTTCAGATGATGGTCCAGTTGTTTTGGAAAATTGTTTTAGGATTGCACCCAAGGCACCTATTTATTGGTGCTGTCTTTGTTCTCTTTTGCCACAATTATTCGATTTCTGTTTGCAGGTCCTAGTATATTGTTATCTTCTCTATTTCTTTCTCTTCTACTTTGCTGCTTCCACACCCTGTCACATCCACTATCCAGATTTTTTTTTCTTTCTTCTTAACAATTGTGAAGTCTGGGGTTTAGCAGGTTCCTGTAGGCTTGAATTTGAATTTTAAACTCCCAGAGCAATTTCACTTCTTCATTTCCGATTATTTCCTCTACTTTATGATCCCACCCAGTTCCTTCTTGCAGGAAAATGATATTTTTTTTCAGGCCCTTCCAATCCACCAGTATGCTCAGTGTGCTACCAGGTGCAATTGAAGATCCTGATTATCACTCATAAAACTCTCTATGGCATAGTATTTGATTATCAGAGGGAATGTCTCATGCTGCTTGCCTATCCAGTACAAGCCAATAGGTCAGTGCTCTCTGAGTCCTATTAAACAGTCATCTACCAGCACCCAAGAAGCATGCCTTCTGGTCATGGTACCTGCTATCTGATATGGTCCTCCCTGATATTATATGGCCCCTATCTTGATGGGATTCAAGAAAGCCTAAAAATCTGGCATTCTCCCAGTTTATGGGATAATGTGGTTGGGACTCTCTGCAAATTTTGTTTGGGAATCTGGATGTGGAGTTTGTTTGCCAGACTTATCAACCATTCTAATTCTCCATACTGCTCAGTTGGGTGGTAACTAAAGTGAATAAATTAAATTAAAGGGATATATTATAGTAAATACTATATAGAGCAGTGTTTCTCAACCTTGGTGACTTTAAGTCCTGTGGACTTCAACTCCCAGAATTCCCTAGCCAGCTGGCTGGGGAATTCTGGGAGTTGAAGTCCACAGGACTTAAAGTCGCCAAGGTTGAGAAACACTGATATAGAGAGAGCAAGTAATTGCTTGCCATTTGAAAGTGGAACACAAACTAAATAATATTATATGATTCCTTCTGTAAATAAGAAAATATATTGTGCTGAATGTTTTGAATTAAATTAAGCACCAGATGTCTATGGAGATTCTCAATCATCCAGGTCATGGTTGTCCCAAAGGTGTTTTTTTCAAGAGGCAACTGGGCCTTCTTGTTTTTCTTTTAAGACATTTTGCTTCTCATCCAAGAAGCTTCTTCAGCTCTGACTGGATGGTGGGGAATTTGCCCCTTGATGACCTTGAAGACACTGATAAACCTCCAGATGGCCTTAAGGACTAGCCAAAATAATGCAAATGATTAGCTGTCTCGAAGGAGTATCCATTCCCCACCATCCAGTCAGAGCTGAAAAAGCTTCTTGGATAAGAAGTGAAACGTCTTCAACGAAAAACAAACAAAAAAGTCCAGTTCCCTCTTGAAAAAAGCACCTTTGGGTTAAACACCAGATATTTATCTTCTGTTTTCATTTTGTTTGTTACTTATAAGAATGTATATTATCCTTTACAAAAGGAACATACCTGTAACAGAATCATTATGGAGAATTTTAAAAAAACGAAGAACTGTAATCTCAGAGTAAAAAAGAAAGCCAGTGCTACCCTATTCTTCTTTGTTCTGAAATAGGTGTATTGAATTATGTAATTGCAACCTCATTGATTAACTTTAATTGTCACATGGCTTAAGGATTTCTATTCATATTCTAGTCTTAAATAAGACTAGAATATAATTTATTTAACTTTGGAATGCTCAGTTGCATGAATACAAACTGTGGTTCATTCAGTAATAGGTTTTAAACCATATAATTAAAACATTGTACAGGTAATGTTCATTTTATGATCATGATTCGAAGTGGAATTTCTGTTGCCAAGCAAAGTGGTTAAATGAGCTTATCTGATTTTACAATGGTTTCTTGCTAAGCTTAAGTTTAGTTAAGTTTGTTAAGCAAATCACTGTTGTTCTTAAGTGAATCTGGTTTCCCCCATTGACTGCTTGTCAGAAGCCAGCTGGGTAGGTCTCAAATGGCAATCACATGAACCCAGATGCTGCAACCGTTATGAATACGGTACATGCTGGCTACCAAGGCCCTGGATTTTGATCACATGGAGATCCCAAAAACCATGTGGATGCTGCAACAATGATAAGTGTGAGGGACCAGTTGTTAAGCCACCTTTTTTTAGTACTGTTATAATTTAGAACAGTGATTAAATGAATAGCTGTAAGTCGACCTTACAGCTAAGTAAAGCTATTAAGAATAACCTAAAACACACACATCATTGTGCAATTAGGTAACTGAATCATATTCAGAAAAATCAAAACTATGTTTTTGATTAGAATATAATAAGATAACTGAACAGTTTTTTTAATACTAGATAAAAACCATGATACCATAAATAAGGAACTTTGCTTTCTCTAATTGCTGATTGCATTTATACACATTTGCATACTCATTATTTCTTAAAAACTACTAGCCTTCAATGAAATGAAATGCTGGTTGCAAAATGCTACTAAAATTCAAGTTTCAACAAGATTTTGTTAGGTTTAACATCTTAAAAATATTGATATGTCACAGTAGATCGATCTTGTCAAAATGAATTGAAAACAGGAGAACCAGTTTGACCTAGTGGTTAAGGCTGTAGGGTAGAAAGTGTATAACTATGAGTTCAAGTTCCACTTCAGTCATGAAAGCCAGCCCGGGTGATTTTGGGCCAGTCTCTCTCTCTCTCAGCCCAATCCACCTTATAGGATTGTTGTGGGAAAAACAGGAGGAGGAAGGAATGTTGAATATGTTCGCTGCCTTGAGTTATTTGTATAAATGATAAAGGCAAGATAAAAATAAAGAAATTATGAATGCAGATCATTCAAGCTTACAGTATCATTCCCAATGATTTTCTTTTATGAAAATATGCCATCATTTAACATGAAAGTAAGTTATCAATGAAATTCCACTTTTCTTCATTTTTGTAACAGCTGTTATGAGTATAAAAATAGCAATTGGCTTTCTCTATAAATGGATATAGGGTGGTTCAGTGGCTAAGACGCTGAGCTTGTTGATCAGAAAGGTCGGCAGTTCGATGGTTAGAATCCCTAGCACTGCTTAACGGAGTGAGCTCCTGTTACTTGTCCCAGCTTCTGCTAACCTAGCAGTTTGAAAGGACGTAAAAAATGCAAGTAGAAGAATAAGGACCACCTCTGGTGGGAAGGCAGCAATGTTCCATGCGCTTTTGTCGTTTAGTCATCCCGGCCACATGACCATGGAGACATCTTCGGACAGTGCTGGCTCTTCAGCTTTGAAATGGAGATGGACAGCACCCCCTAGAGTTGGGAACAACTAGAACATATGTGGGAGGGGAATCTTTACCTTTACCTTATAAATGGACACGATCAGTGGATTATGGTTTATTTAGCATGTCATGTAAGCCAGGGACTCTGGTTTGTTCTGAGATGAACAAGCCAGTGAGAAATAATGATTGAATTCCTCTCCATACAACACGCTAAACAAGCCACAGTTGGAGCTGCCTGTTACATTCTTCCCATGAGTGGCTATATAGCAGTCATAACAACCACCACATTTTATTACTTTTTAAAAAGATCTAGTGATGACATGTCTTATGAGTCTTGTATTTTGGGAATCTTAATTATGCTTTTTAATTTCCCTTTAAGAGGAACAATGTGGCTCCTTGTCATTGTCAGATGCCTTTAAACACATATGGTGAATTGGAAATTGAACCAATTCAAGTCTTTCATGAAAATATTAAAAGGGGGAAAATTGATCTTTATTTGCCGAGCCACTTATTAGCCAGTTTACATCGATTTTTGCACACACCGAACCAGCAGTAATGCCGAGAGCAACCCACCCTTGGAATGGTCAGATAAGAGATATGGGGAAGCTATTTTAACTTTTTTAAAAACTTTAATTTCTTATTGTATCCTGAATCCTTTATGTTGCCTCTAGGAATTAGTATAGATTTTATGTGTGTATTCTGGTCTATGACTGGAATACATTAAAGGGAGATACATGAGAAGCACTGTAATCTATTTCTAGAGTTCACAGTTTATAAACACAACCAATGCCTATTATGTTAATAGTCCTTTGCAAAACAACAATATAGGACAGCATTAAACTGCACCAAAATGAAACCAAAACTAAAAGCTGTAGGCTCGAAGACACTTAAGGAATGGCATTAAGAATAGAATGGAGCAGGCCAGAATAAAAGGAGGTAAGTGGTTGAAATACTAAGATCCATGTACAAGAGGAAGTGGCCCATGTAGAGGTTTCATGGGACCTCCTCATCCTAGAGGAGAATATATTGGAGGAGCTGCTAAGAGAAGCATAGGCAGCTTCATAAGGATTTGGAAAGAAGCTTCAGTTCTCAATTGAGGATGCCAAGAATAATAATGAGTCCTCCCGCCCCAAGGTAGCTGAAGCAAAGACAAGATGCAATCTCTTGCAGGTTCTTCATGAAGAGCAAAGACAGTAAAAGCATAGTCCTGACCAAAGTGCCCTCTTTCCTTCCTACAGACCCCATTCCCCGAAATCTCCTTTAATCTCCAGGGGCAGGACAAAACTTCTCCAGTGGGAGGCAAATCCCTCCAAAGATTCCCCCAGATGGAGAAAAATAGGAATTTGGTGAGAGTTGCCTTTGGAAGGTTGACTGGAGTGACAGTTTCAACAAGAAATGAGAGCCTTAAAGCTGATCATTCATTGTCAGGGAAAGCTTCGTTTATGACCTAAGCAGTGACACTCAACTGACACTAAGTCACAATGATGGGCATAAACCCAAGGAAAGCAGATCCTACATCTACACAGTGAAATTCCCCTCTTGAAGGATGATGATATGAGCACCAAGAGATATCCTGGGTAGGGATGGAGAACAATTTGTTTTTTTATTCTAATTAGAATAGAATAAATAGAATAGAATAGAATAACAGAATTGGAAGGCACCTTGGAGGTCTTCTAGTCCAAGGCAGGAAACCCTATACCTATATGGTTATCCAACATCTTTTTAAAAACACTAAAAACAGTGTTGGAGCATTAACAACTTCTGGAGGCAAGCTGTTCCACTGATTAATTGTTGAAACCGTCATGAAATTTCTCCTCAGTTCTAAGTTACTTCTCTCCTTGATTAGTTTCCACCCATTGCTTATTGTTCTATCCTCAGGTGCCTTGGAGAATAGTTTGACTCTCTCTTCTTTGTGGCAACCCCTGAGATATTGGAACTCTGCTATCATGTCTCTCCTAGTCCTTCTTTTCATTAAACTAAACGTATCCAGTTCCTGCAACTGTTCTTCATATATTTTATCCTTCCATCCCCTAATCATCTTTGTTGTTGTTCTAGAGTGTCCCAGAATTACTTTTAGAAGTAATTGTTACCTTCTAGAATTACTCTTTCATGATTAAGAAATTTTGAGGGGAGGGGAGGCAGAATACAAAAATAGAAAAGGAAAAAGAAAAGAAAAATACTAGAGAAAAGGAGAACATATCAGTAAATAGAGTTTTCAATTGGCATGAATGAGAAGTTCAGGATTTCATTAGTGAGTTGATTTAAGCAGACTATAAAAATCAAAACAAGATGTTAATATTGGTACTATTTATTACAGTTCATTGGAGAAGTGCATATAAATATGAAGGAAAGGGGAAACATTCTAAAAAATTTGCTCAATTTCAAAATCCATTCTATTAAACCCTGACATAAAAAACTAAGGGTTTATAAACATTTGATTTTTTTTCTCATGACACTATTAATATCCATAATTCTTCTTTTCTAATAACTATGTTTCCCTTAGTGTGCTGCATAATCTATCGGAGAGAAATGTTTATACCGTGTGGTGTCCTTATGTATTTTTTTTATGTTTTTAAGGGTACCCAAGGAATTATAAAAAAGCAAAGTATGAAAATTTGCAGGGATTGGATTTCTAGGTTTAGTTATTCAGATTAGAATTCTATACATAACAGGTTCTACAACTATCTTTATGTTTGGTGAAAAAAAATATTTTCCTACTTCAAATCCAACATCCCCTATGGCTTAGGTTGTAAGGATAGTACAATATTGGATTCTTCATTTGCTTCTTGTTTTATTTTGGTATGCATGTCATAATAATCAAGTATTTTTATGACTGTGATTCCCTTTTCCAGGAGGAAAAGACAGAGAAACTGAGCATCAATGAGTAGAGGGCAATGTCAAGAAGGGGACTGCTGGAACGAAGTCCAGTTTGTCAGAAACTTTCAGAATGCGAGATTGGCAAGATTGTAGCTGACAGGCCATAGTCAAGCAATTCCCACCTGCTCTGTGTACCAAACCATTTTCATCACTGAAATTAAATAAAAAGACTTGGGAAGCCTTGGAACAGCTTTGGAAAAGAGAGACAGAGCCTGGCCCCCAGACATATTATTATGCCAAACTCGATGTACAGGCCAGTATCTGTTGCCTTTCATGACATGATTGTGTCTGTTCGGGTCACAGTCAGGGCTATTGACAGGTCACAGAATTAAAGGCCCACTTTATATACAGCCCCAGCCAAACCAGTCTTGGTACGATCTCTATGATTAATGTCCTTTCTTTGCAGAGGGTGCATTCAGATACTGCCAGTTTCTTCAAACTGGAACTTCCTCGACTACTAAAGTCAACCCAGAGGAGCCCAAAGGAGGAGCAAAGGATACAGGCTGGAAAGGCAAGTTCCCTGGAGGATTTGCTGAGTGGGACAGCTCTTTTGCAGTGTGTAGCCCTCTGATCCACATGGACTGGAGCAGGCTGATGTCCGGAAAATAGAACTAGAGAATGCTGGCCAATGGATGTTGTGTGGAAATCCGTGAATGGAAGCCGGGGCATGATTGTAAATGGATGGAGTGTGACTGAGAGTGTGGATGGATGGTGTGGACCATCCCAGAGCGGATGTAGCCCGCAGTGTGCTTCTGTGTATGTATGTGATTTGTCAAATGTGTAGGTGGTGCAAGACTAAGCCTGGTGGCAGCTTAGTCTGATGCGATGGCAGCATGGAAGGATAAGCCTTGGGCCCAGCTTCATTAGGTCCAGTGGCGGCCTGAATTCAATTAAGCATCTGTATGATGCAGAATGAAAGGAAACGGAGGAAGCCAGTGGAATTTGGCAGGGTTTCCTCAAGTAGAGTGTTACTGTCCGAGGTTGGTGGATGTCTTTGGGAAATGTATGTTGCAGTTGCGCTAGCCTGCTCAGGGTTCCTTGATTTCCTTGCAGCCTGCCTCTTGGCACTCCAAGCTACTCCAGGCAGGGAGCTCGCGCCAATGGAGCATCGATGAGTAGAGGCCAATGGACAAGCAGGCAATGGCTAGTAGAAAGGCAAGTTCTGTGGAAAGTTTTTGAGTGGGATAGCAAAATTGTAGCTAATAGGCTGTCATCACATGGTTTCCTTCCACTGTGTTTACCCCCCACCCCACCCCGCCCCCCATCTCTTCTCTCAATTCTCTTGAAAGGTTGCAAAGAAGTGTATGGAATTATTCCCCCATTTAGTTAGAGAAAATACCGTTGTGTCCTGGAAGGAATCAGGCAATCCTTTCTATAGGCGCGAAGGAACACAGTTGGATGGAAGAACAGAGGCCTTCCACAGTCCCTGGGATGGCAGCCTATATACAGCCATTTCGTTGATTGATTGATGAGGTGTCAGGAAGGTGGTGCGGCACATGAGGAACTTTTTGCAAGGTTGACCTAGCAAATGTCCTCGAGTGAAAGATCACCCAAGTGCATCCCCTTTCATCCGCTTGCTTTTATGTCCTCCATCTTTCACTTTAAGGGTAATCTGGCTCCTAAAGCTCAAGGCCACTGACTAAAACCCCCCAGAAGGCCCTTGGGACAGTTTCCTGTTCCAATCGCCCACCGAGCACGGCCATGGAACAGCTTTGGAAAAGAGAAACAGAGCCTGGTGCCTAGACTGATGTTGTTATTAAGCCAAACTCCATATACAGACCGGTATCTGTTCCCCTTCATGACATGATTGTGTCTGTTCGGGTCACAGTCAGGGCCATTGACAGCTCACAGAATTAAAGGCCCACTTTACATACAGCACTTAGCCAAACCAGTCTTGGTACGATCTCTATGTTTAATGTCTTTTCTTTGCAGAGGGTGCATTCAGATACTGTCAGTTTCTTCAGACTGGAACTTCCTCAACAACTAAAGTCAACCCAGAGGAGCCCAACGGTGGAGCAGAGGATACAGGCTGGAAAGGCAAGTTCCCTGGAGGACTTGCTGAGTGGGACAGCTCTTTTACAGCATGTAGCCCTCTGATCTGCATGGACTGGAGCAGGCTGGTGTCTGGAAAATAAAACTAGCGAATGCTGGCCAATGGACTCTGTGTGGAAATCCATGAATGGAAGCCAGGCCATGATTCTGAATGGATGGAGTAGGATGTTTGTAACGGATGTTTGGATGTTTGTGATGGATGGATGTTTGTAACTTGTTTGTCCTTCCCTCCCCCTGAATTGTGAGCCGCCCTGAGTCCCCTCAGGGAAAAGGGCGGCATACAAATAAAGTAAATGAAAAATGAATGAAATGAAAGGACTGAGAGTGCAGATGGACGATGTAGACCATCCCAAAGTGGATGTAGCCCGCAGTGTGATCAGGTGTATGCGTATAAGTGTTGAATGTGTTTGTGGTGCAAAAGAGAAGCTGGTGTGTGGATGGCATGGAAATATAAGCCCTTGTCCAGCATTGTTGAGTCTTGTGGCACCATGAATGGAGCTAAGCATCCTTATGATGCAGAATGAAAGGCAACCGGTGGATATTCATTGGAGGTAGTTGAGGGAATTTGGCAGGGGTTGCAAAGGTGCCGTGTTTCGGACTGAGGTGGGTGGATGTCGTTGATTGTGGATAAGAGGGAGGGGGATTTTTTGGGTTGAAGCCCTCTCATCCCTTGCACTGAAGCAGGCTGAGGTCTGGAAGACGGACCTGGCGAAGATGGCCAATGGACACTGTGTGGAAATCCATGAATGGAAACCGGGACATGATTCTAAATGGATGAAGTGTGACTGAGACTGTGACGGAGTGGTGTGGACCATCCCACAATGGATGTAGCCCACAGTGTGCTTCTGTGTATGTGTGTGATTTGTCAAACGTGTATGTGGTGCACGACTAAGCCTGGTGGCAGCTTAGTCTGATGCAGCATGGGAGGATAAGCCTTGGGCCCAGCTTTGTTAGGTCCAGTGGCAGCCTGAATGCAGCTAAATATCCTTATGATGCGGAATGAAAGGAAACCGGCAGATATTCACTGGAGGAAGCCAGTGGAATTTGGCCAGGGTTGCTCAAGTTCAGTGTTACTGCTTGAGGTTAGTGGATATCTTTGGGAAATGCGTGTTGCAGATGAGCTAGCCAGCTCAGGATTCCTTGATTTCCTTGCAGCTTGCCTCTTGGCACTCCAGGCTACTCCAGGCAGGGAGCTCGTGCCAATGGAGCATCGATGAGTAGAGGCCAATGGACAAGAAGGCGATGGCTAGTAGAAAGGCAAGTTCTGTGGAAAGTTTTCAAGTGGGGTGGCAAGATTGTAGTGGAATTTCCCATGTGGAAAAGAGATAAGTGTGTCAGCGTAATCTGGTGTGATGGTGGCATGGAAGGATAAACCCTGGCTTCAAGATTTAAAAATAAATTAAAAAAATAAAAGTATAATAGCTTTTTAATTTTTCAATCAAGTTTTTAAAAATATTTTTATACATATCAATGCGTGAATAATGTGATACCTGGGTATCATACATTTTGATACAAATAGACATATTATTATTACTTGGTTATTACATTTCATTTTATTTTTTTCACATTGTTTACACATACCTTATACTACTGCCCTTGAGTTTCTAATCCTCCCTCTTGTTCTTTCATATATCTTAAAGTATATATATGTGTGTTGTGGCCCAACAGGAGCTGTTGGAGCTGCCAATGGACTCTGATAGCGAGGAAACCTATGAATCTACTATGGAAGACGTGGAGGACCCTGGGCAGGGTTCTGACTCAGAGCAGGGACCAGAGAGGCTGGTTGGCCACCAGGAGGTGCCTGAGGCATGGAGCAGAGGGGAAGATCAAAGGGAGTTTGTCCCTGACGCCAGGCAACATAGGGCAGAGAAACGGTGGCAGCAGTTACAGAGACAGACTCATAAGAGATAATCAAGCCCAGGTGGTTGGCCCCTCCCAAGAGAGTATATAAGAAGAGACTTTGGGAGGAGTCCTTTTGTAGGACACAACCATTCGTAGTAATCTGGAGAACTCCTTGTCTGGTCTGCCCTGTGTTCCCGTGTCTGTTGGAGTCTGGGTTGCTGCCAACTTCTTGCCAGTGAGTCGTGTTTGGGCTTTCAGCCAACAGGATTATAGTTGCTGTGAATAAAGAGTGGTTAAGTAGCTAACAGCTAAGCCTGTGTCTGCATTCATTACCGGACAGAGGGGGGCCAGAACATGTATGTATGTATGTATGTATGTATGTATGTATGTATGTATGTATGTATGTATGTATATATATATGTACCACACTCACACTCTTATTCCCCTCTTATTTCTATCTCTATTTCTATCCCTTTATTCTTTCATTATCCAATGTCTCAATGTACAGTTCTAGTACGACCACAATCATTTAAACAATTAAAGTATATCTATTTATGTTCTTTCCAATCATCCAATCTGTGTGATTCTACTATCGATACACATTTACATTAAAATATACTTTTATTATCTAATCAACTATTGTTTAATTTTAGCATTTCACTGCTAATCATATTTTTAAGCATATTTAATAATACTATCATTCAATCTCTAATTTTCTAATTAATGCTTAATTCTCATTCATAATTCCCATATTTCACTCTTCATATCTATCTTAAAATATTATCCTAATGTCTGTCATACTACATAAAAAATAATTATCCAGCCTATATAATTCTAATATTAGTACATGTTTTCATTTAAATGTATTCATGGAAGATCTTTTACTTGCTCTTTTTTTTATCCATTATCTCTTGCCCCCATTCGGTCTTTTTTTTTTTTGGCTTGCCTCCCATATTCTTCTCTTAAGTCTTTTACTCCATCTACTTCTAGAACTATATTCTGACTATGCTATCTAACTTTTTCTTCCCTCTCTACCCTTTCCCATTGTCTAGTTTTAAAGCTATCTGTTCTAGCTCCTATCTCTCCCCAGATATCTTCCTGTTTCTCCCATTCCCTTTTTAAATTTTTTAAAATATTTTCCTCCTGTTTTAATTCCTTAATTACTATTAATTTTGGTAATGTCTCCTCTTTGTTGTCTTCTTTTTGCTGGTTTCTCATTTCTACTTTCCCCTCCATTCTTTCTGATGGCTCCTTTCTTTCCTCATTGCCCTGGTCTTTGCTCATTGTTCCTTGTATATTATTTTCCAGTTTTTGGTCTATGCAATCAAATATTTTGCCTTTGTCGGCTTATGTTGTTCCTGTACTCCTTAATACTTTGAAACATCGGCTCCATTCCATTTAAAACTCCACTCACTTTCGCCTTGTGTTGCATCTTATTTTGTTTAATAGGTCTCCTTTTTAACCAGTTGTCCAGGAATCATTGATTCAAAATAGAGCTTGCCACATAACAATTTTTAATATCTCATCAATAATCAGTCAAATCAATTTTACATACACTAGAGGATTGTCCACGCCTCTTCAAGTCACTTTTATACATTCAATAACATTCAGGGGTCTTTTAACTAAGGTTCTTATTTAATATTCAAATCTCTAATAGTATTAGAGACATATAATCCAGTGAGTAAGTAATCCAGTAAATATTTTCAGTCTTTCAGATGGATTATTCTCAAGCTTGCATAGTTTCCCTCTCACCAGCAGATGGCACTCTCTGCTTCAACCTCTCTGCAATGTTGCTGGCAAGTCCAATTTTAATTATTTTAAATTATAATTCCAACAGGTAAGCAGTATTAATAAAAGATTTTAGGTCCATAATTTCCAGCATTTTAAAATGCCTTCTCATTACCACATCTTTTTACTTTGAGAGTTCTATTTTCTCTCTCTATATATATATATTTTAAAAATTCCTCTTCTTAAATTTTCTGGTATTTTTTCAAAGTGCTTCTTCACCACTTTGACAAATAGTTCTAAATATATATTCGCCTTAGATTCTTTGAGGCCAGATTTCAACAAAAAGTATTCTCTTACCCAGTTCGCATACCATTCACCGTCTCTTTGCTACTGCACTGTCTTAGGTATTCAAACTGTCCCCAGCTTCATGGCAGCCATTTTTGTTGTTCATCTTTGGATAAGGGGGATTTTCTGAGTCAAGGAGGAGAGATGTGGTTCTCCTCAACCACCCTTTACTCCACCACCCCTACAGGGTGGCTATGGCTCCTATCGGAGCCCTCTAACAGGGAGAGCACAAAGTGGGGCTGAGATAATGCTGGACGTACAGCTGGAAAGTATAATAGCTTTTTTAGTTACTAAAATTAAGGAGTCTTCCCTGGGAACAGGCAGTCAATCTGGCACTTAATATTAGATACAGCATCTCAGAAGCCCCAGTTCAAAGAATACCTTGCAGCTATTGTTTTTGAGTAGACTATTAACTGTCATCTGTCCCAAAATGGTTCCCTCCCTCTGTGCCACTTGCTTCTGTATAACCACTGCTTCATTCCTAAACTTCCACCAGATATCCTTATCCCTCCACCCCACTTCTGGCAGCCTAACCCGACAAAAAGACTATCTCTCTTTTTCTAGTCGCCAGAAATGGAGAATTTAAAAGCTACCCACCCAACCTACAATCAGAGCAACTTGCAGCCGTATCAGTTTAAAACAGAATGATACAGTTGGAGCACTCTCCATCTGAAACATTTTAGTCCATAACCAAACAAAATAGCCAAATGAATAGGCCAACTACACAACATATGCTTTGTGTTAGAGACAAACCACTTTAATTTACTTCTCTGTATTTGGAACAGTTCTGATATTTAAAATGTTCAACCATAATTTCAAAGTATGGATGAGGATATTTTATGGACGAGGATGTTTATTAACTATGCATTTTGTATAACACATTACACAGAGGTGAGTTGCTGCCAGATCGGCCTGGATCAGCCAAACCAGTAGTAGTGGCAGTGGGAGGCTCCACCCACTCACCTGGACGCTTCTGCGCATATGTGTGAGTGCACACGGGAGCGTGCCCAAACCGCTAGTAAACCCACCTCTGACACTAAATTATATTTAATCTTTGGAACAATATGCTACTCTCTCTCCAGAGTCCTGATTTATAGTTAGAACAATTACGGAATAGTCTTACTGACTGATGAAGGTAGTCTTATATTTGGTTTACATTATATTACTTTTTAATATAAATATTACTTTTGGCTTAAATTATGGATATTTATATTAAAAACATTTTTATTCCTTGTTTTCTGTTGCAACCAGTGCTTTGTTTGCTTTGTTTTTGTTTTCTGATGCAAATACATATTTGAAGATTCAAGATTTAATGAATTTGTATGCCGCCCAATCCCGAAGGACTCCGGGCGGCTTACATAAAAACAATTTAAAAATACTAAAAAATTTAAAATACAAAGACAAAGCAAGTTAAAAGAACACAACATGCACTCAATCTTAGTGGGGCTGGAACTCAATCAAGGATCAGCAGCCCCAGGCCTGCCGGAATAGCCAGGTCTTAGTAGACTTTCGGAAGGCCGAGAGAGTGGGGAGGGTCCGGATCTCAGGGGGTAGATCATTCCATAGGGCCGGGGCAGTTACAGAGAAGGCTCTCCTCCGAGGAGCCGCCAGACGACATTGTGTAGTCGACAGCACCCAGAGAAGGCCCATCCTGTGAGATCTTATCGGACACTGGGAGGTATGTGGCAGGAGGCGGTCATGGAGATATCCAGGTCCTAGGCCATGTAGGGTTTTAAAGGTAATAACCAGCACCTTGAAGCGTGTTCGGAGACCAATAGGGAGCCAGTGCAGCTCGCGGAGGATAGGTGTAACATGGGTGTATCTCGGTACACCCAGTATCGCTCGCGCGGCTGCATTCTGGACCAATTGTAGTCTCCGAACACTTTTCAGGGGCAGCCCCATGTAGAGCGCAATATGATCCCCCTCCCCATACATATGTCTGATACTTTAGAAATATTAAGGAATAAATATCAGAACACAATCATATAATCAAAACCCTTACATCGTTTATGCAAATATTAAATCAGAAAGCTAAGAAATGATGCGTTAATTGTGATGTGGACAAAGGAACAATAAAAGAGCAATTAAAAGACTTAACAACATAAAAAATGTTCATGATTTAGTGGTTTAAGTAGTCACCTCTGTCATATCTTATTTCCTAGATGTATAATGTAGCCCTATGCATATTCCACAGCAGAATTCAAATAGAAATATCTCCATATTTCATTCTTCCAATTCTACGAAATTATATTCTTACAAATCTAAGAAATTTCCCCAGGTTTTGCCACTTTCCTTGCCTATTGGGCATTTCCAAGTATGATAACGTAGTATTAGACATCAGTTCTAGGAACAAGCCGTCACATGAAGGTTAAGTTCATTGCCAAAAGCATGGTCATCTATTTTTTTAAAAAAACATTTTTTTATTTTTAACAAATAAGTACAAACATAAAACATAAAAACATCTTCCAATTTTGTAGTGTGTTGATTGGTTACAAAACTTTTTTGTACATTCTCCCCATAGTCTTCACTTACAATTTATATAGAATCTCATATTATCAATCTGATATATATGTATGCAATTATTATAATTATTATACATTTATTTGACTATAATTATCATTACTTCATTTTATGTGAAATATTCTAAATTGTATATTTAAATTATGACATTTCATTACATCATCCTAAGTCCATCCAGTAGTAATACATCTTTATAAAATTCTTTGTCTAACCATTGATAAGTCCCATGTTTTATAAAATTATTTATCTTTATTTACCAAACTTTTATGCATCCTCTCCATAGTCCTCACTTACAAATTATATAAAATCTCATATTATCAATCTAATATATATATGTATATCATTATTAATCATTTATTTTAGTATAACTATTATTACTTTATTTTATACAAAATATTCTAACTTTAAATAAATTCAAATTATTTTTTATTATAACATTTCATTACATCATCCTGTATCCATCCAATAGTAGTGCAATCTTTTATTTCTTGCCATTTGTGGCATTTATATTCTAATTGCTTTTTTAGTAAATCTTATATGGACATCTCTTGGCAACTTATATTTCACTGCGTGTCTTGTGAAGGCTCGAAACCCCTCATCCATTCCTTCCATCATCTTCCCTTTAGTTATCACCAATGCTTCTACCAGAATTTATATCATTACTTCTGCCAAATTTTCTCCCCTTTCTTCTATATTCTGGAATCTGAAGTAAAATTCTTGTCTGTCGATCTCCCATTCCAATATTCCACTCTTATCTTTTTCAACCGCACTCATTCTGCTGTCAATATCTCCAATTTTTTTTTTAATCTCTTTGTTCATCTTTTTCTTCCGTTTTTTGAGATATGTTCTCATATTTCATCATTGTTTGGTGAATATTCTCAATTTTTTCATCTATTTTTTCTGTTCTTTGTTCAATAATCTCCAATCTCTTTTCAATGCTCTCTGTTCTTACTTGTATTTTTTGAATTTCTTGCATAATCATCTGCAATGTCACTTCCTTTTATTTTCCCTGTTGCAACATCGTCTGTATTGATCTTTTTCTTCCAATAGTACACACTGCCACTATGTAAAATCCAAGGCTCTTTTCCAAACAAAGTTAACTGTTCTCTTTCCAAGTTCAGTACAATCTTTTTTTCCACTCCAAGCTTTTCACTCTGATAGTAACCAGAGAAGCACCTGTATAAACATCCACGCTCTTCCCACTATCATTTTCAATAAACAAACTCAAAGTCCTTGAAGTGTAATACCATCTCTTACTTTGCACAAGATTATCAAATGCTCAAACGTAGAGAAGAAAAACAATGTTTCCAAGCCTCCAAGTGGCAGTGTTACTTCTTTTCATCTATTTTCACTTCCCTCTTTATATTCTTTATATTCCAGGAAAGAGAAAAATTAATAAATAAATATTATAGGGCGTTGAAAAGGGGAAAAGAATGAAAATCTTTTTAAAAAAAATAAAAATAAAATCAGTCCAGTTTAAAAAATAAGTTTTTTGTAGAAATTCCAGCAGAAAAAGGATTAAAGAAAAATAACACACTAAGTTTGAGTCAGACTTAATCTCGCTGCTTGACCTCTTCTGTTTTCAATTTTAACTTTACTTTTAATTTGGGGGGTATTTTCTCATCTAATAGTAAAAATTATCTCACCAATTTGGCACACTTTCTCTCCTGCTTGTCTTCCATTTCTGGAGCTGTCCCAACTTTCAGCAGCTTCAATGGCTGCTTCTTTGTTGGCGGAAAAAAGGGCTTCTCCTGGATCTACCAAGGACTTTGCGATGTCCCCAGGATCAGCAGGATGTGCCCTTCTCTATCACCGTCTCTACGGGACGGTTTAGGCCCAAAAGGACCATCCAGCGACAGAGATATCGATGGCGATCTTGGAGCTTCCAAATCGCACGTCTTATCGTTGCAACGTCAGTGCCATCTCCCATGGTCATCTATTAAAGATACTGCAGTGGATTTTGTATTGAGCAAGTGATTGGTCTAGATCAGGGCTGTCAAACCTGCAGCCCGGATGTGTCATGCGCTGGCCATGCCCAAGCCCGGTTTAGCAAAGGGGGAGGGAGTCCTGATACATCATATGACGCCACTGTGACAATGCAACTTTGACACCCCTGGTCTAGATGATGCTCAAGGTACTTTCCAAGTCTAATTCTAAGCATCTATTTGTCTTGTCTCTTGCATGTAGGCAGTCTTGAATAGAATAGAATAGAATAACAGAGTTGGAAGGGACCTTGGAGGTCTTCTAGTCCAACCCCCTGCCTAGACAGGAAACCCTACACCACTTCAGACAAATGGTTATCCAACATCATCTTAAAAACGTCCAGTGTTGGAGCATTCACAACTTCTGGAGTCAAGTTGTTCCACTGATTGATTATTAAGAGCAATTGAAACAGCAACAGTGACAGGATTGGATAAATGATCAGGCTACAGAGAATCAACTACTACCACTTTCCTTGTATTTAAGTACAATGACAATAAAGATTATATTTTACAATCTAAAGTAGTCAGGTGAACCCAAATGTAAACATCGTAAGCAGTTTTTCAACTGCTGTTTGAAATGCTCTTTAACACACCCTGGTTCAGTTTAAAAAATATTGTGAACATAAATGACAACATGTCCTCTTTTTAAAAATTAAAATGATGCCGTGGTTTCAGTCTGCATGTTACACCATCAAGTGGCCTCAAAGTTCCCATATCTAGAATTTTAAAGCTCTGTGGTGGAACCAGCTCAAATTCAAACCTCTGCAGAAATTTGGCCATCAGCACTTTAACTTCCATCTTGCATGAAAACAAAAAACCAAAAGAAGAAGAAGAAGAAAGATTTAATACTTTTACACACAAACACACACACTTTGACTTCTTCATTCAGGGACTAATCATTAGCCCATGGATGAGAGCTTCCCCTAACCCTTACTGTTGGCCATATTGGTGGGGACTGCAAGGAGTTTAACCAATATCTGGAATGCCACAGATTTCAATGCCTGCTCTAATCTTCCAGTCTTTTATTTATCAAATAAATACTTCTTTAGATTTTGACCTCTTTCATAATTTTTAATTACATATAAAGTTTTTTAAAACCCCAATTCAAAAACTGAAGAGATGCATGTTAATCTGACCAATCCAGGCTTCAATGATGAGGTCCATTCAAAACAGAGACTGAGACTCACAGAAAACTGAAATAGATATTGACAATCTCTCTTAATTTTTTACAACCCTGTTCTAAAAAGGGAATTTACATTCCCTTTGTTTCTTTAAAGCAGTGTTTTGGCTGGGGAATTCTGGGAGTTGAAGTCCGGACATCTTCAAGTTGCCAAGGTTGAGAAACACTGCTTTAAAAGGAATACAATACCTGGGGAATGGGGAAAAGGAAAGCACACTACAGTACCTATAGTCCTTATTTAATGGTCATAATTGGTGGCTGCTTTTCTTTTCTCCACTTTCCTAGAAATGGTCACGTCAATGCTGGGATATCTGGCTGGCAGCTGCTCACAATTGATGACTAGTAAGTTTTACACCTTCAGTTTTTCTTTGCCTCCTAAAGATTCAGCTTCTCCACTCCAGCACTCTGTGGAATGCTTCTCCTGGCACTTGCATAATTAGCAAGAAGCCAATGCTTCTATCTACATTCACTGAAGAGGCAGGGATTGCAAGAGAGTAAGCAGTCACACAATGGAAGGCACAAATTGGAAGGAAAGTGGTGGCATCAGCAGTCCTCACTCCATTATACAAACAGCCCATTATGTGCCTGCTTACTCTCTTTTAACCCCTTCTTCTCCAATCTCTCTGCCATTTTTGTAGATTTAAATGCTTTAGAGTAGAGTTCCTCAATGTTTCTGGCTATGTGGACTGGCAGGGTGGACAGGGGATATACTGCATCAGTGGCTGGCAAGGGTGCATGCCGCTCACACAAATCAAATGTGTGTGCGCTCACTCACCTGCTGCTCATACAAGTGAGGATGTGTGTGTGCATGCACGTGCTTGCCAGCTGTTTTCATGGCCTGGTTGCAAACCTTTCACAGCCCACTAGTGGACCATGGCCCACAGGTTGGGGATACCTGCACTAGAGACTGGAAGAATGGATCAGGAGCATATGCAAGTTCTCCACCTCTCTTTTAAAAGGAACAAATCAGAGGTGGTATTCAGCAGGTTCTGGCCAGTTCTGGAGAACTGGTAGCGGAAAGTGAGTAGTTTGTAGAACCAGTAAATATCAATTCTGAACTGGCCCATCTATTCTCTGCCTCCTGAGTCCCAGCTGATCTGGAGGGAATGGAGATTTTACAGTATCCTTCTCCTGCCATGCCCACCAAGCCATGACCACAGAACCGGTAGTAAAAATTTTTGAATCCCACCACTGGAACAAATACTAGTACTGGAACAGACATTCTTAAAGCAAGTATCTTACTCACCTGAGAAAATAACTGTCCAATACATGAACGAGGTCCCAGCGAAAATGGAAAATAGGAAAAATAAGGTCTAGAAGAAACCACATGAAGCAGAAAAGTTTTTAGGTTGTGCTATTCATCTAAGGATACTAGAACTGTTTAGAAATATAGTTTTATAGAACACCCCTTCATTTTTTAAGAATACTATTATTTCTGCTTTCTGCGCAGTGAGGATAATCATATTTACATTTTTTATTTCTCGAAGAAAGTACTGCATAGTCATTAGGATTAGAAACTAATTTTATCTAC
The DNA here is from genome assembly GCF_051295495.1 of Thamnophis sirtalis. Lineage (NCBI taxonomy): Eukaryota > Metazoa > Chordata > Lepidosauria > Squamata > Natricidae > Thamnophis > Thamnophis sirtalis. The sequence goes on from NW_028261381.1 coordinate 141,700,396, forward strand.
TACCTCACTTTTAACAGCAGCCTCATTTTCAGTTTTAGGAAATGACTACAGTATGTTTCAGAATGTTGTCAATACTGAGACTTGTAATCTTAAGAGATGAGCAGGCCTCCCAAACTAATTTCCATCAGTAATTCTTAAATAACTAGTAAAGAGGGGTTCCCAACCCCTGGGCTGTGGCCTATTTGCGGCAGACCGCACACATGTACATGTGCATACAGCTCAACTTGCGCAGGTTGAGCAGCGCACGCATGCGCATGTCTCATGTGTGCTGTGTGCCAGCCCGCCGCTCAGGTGACCAGGGACCCATCTCCCTCCCCACCACCAGGCCATCAAGAGGCAAAGGTTGGGGACTGCTGTAGTAAAGCACACGTCTCAATGTCTTTCACCAACTTAGATGTGGAACACTTGGTATAAATGGCACACATTATCATCAAATGATCTTACTATTCCCAAAGACTTATACGTGCCTTCCTATATACTGAACAGGGCTTCATCGAGCTCCAGTAGACAGCATCAAGTGATTTCATTAAACAAATGACGATTCATATTACTTATGCAGGAAAGGCATGTTTACTGGAGAAAGTTAGAGCAACCTGTTTGAAAATCCTTTCTTTTGTTCCAGGAGGTTTATGGTATTTTCTGCTTGACTCTAGAAATAGTTAGATTTGTACACAAAAGTTTCTGATAATTTTGCAACATTTCAAACATTAAAAGATTTTAAAAACAGAGGTCACCTTGATTTGCCTTTGCTAAATCGATCAGGATCAAAGGTTAGAGCATCCTTGAAGTATCTATCCATGCGTCCCATGATATAGGTATTGAACTGTCAAGGGAAGAGGGACATTGGCAGAGATAAATATAAAGTCACCTGAAAATAACTCGGGCTGTTCACAGGTGCGGGAAAATTCATATTTTAATGAATTTCTAATGCTTGCCTTTGGACTAGTCTTAAACAAATCCTTGCTGCTATTTTCATTTCAAGATTATCTTGTCCTTGGAAACTCTGTCTGTCTGCCTGTGTATGTATGTGTGCACAAATTAATAAACTCACAAATAAATCATAGTAGTATTCAATCTGAAAAAAATAGCAATAACATTTAGACTTATACACTGCTTCAAAGTGCTTTGCAGCACTCCCTAAGCGGTTTACAGAGTCAGCATATTGCCCCCAACAATCTGGAACCTCATTTTACCAACCTCGGGAGGATGGAAAGATGAGTCAACCTTGAGCCAGTCAGAATCGAACTGCTGGCAATCAGTAGAATTAGCCTGCAATACTGCATTCTAACAACTGCACCATTATGGCTCTTCACTGTGAAAGGAAGTCACAACAAAAAAGTCAAGGTTGTCCTCTACAAAATGTGGGACATGGGTTTGTATTATAGGAAGGGAGATTCCAATTGAATTTTGGGGGAAAAAATTCATCAATATTCCAGAGCAGTTATAGCCTCCCTTTCACTAGATGTATTCAAAGATGGCTAGACAACCATCCCTTCAGCAAGCCAGGAGCTGGATTCAATGTTCTAAAATTCCCTTCCAACACTATGGATTTGAGCCTAATCTAGATGTAAAATCAATTTGTGACATTAGTAGACAATTGAGCAGTCATCTATTCATAACATTTGCTTTCTACTCTTTATCATTTAAGTGGAATATATGGCAGAAGACTGCACAGACTCACAAATAGGGTGGTGTTTGCTGGAATTTCAATTCCTTCAATTACATTTTTCTTCTCTGTCCAGCGCATAGTGCCTGAAACTGGTGGGTATAACCGTAGGATTTCTTTGAGGACCTGTAAGTAAGAGCCAGCTTTTAATAGTTGGTATGATATTGCATAAAGATCCTGCAACTGTTTGCCCACTTTTCACTAAAAGTAATCTGAAGGCCAGGTAAAATTCAGTAAATGGAATCATGCAAAATTACAAGAATTAAAACCATAATCCTACAGAAACACATTAAACTATATACTTTTGAAGTGGGTGTGCTCCAGGTTCCACCTGGTAAATGCTGAATAGCATCCCCCACCCCGAAATATAAGCTGTCCTTTCTCTGGACTTCCATAAAGCCCTGAAAATTGTGGTTCTAGGTCTAAGGTAAATGTGTTTAAGGGTGAAGGAATCATCATGCTTTGCTTTTAATGGTTATTTTTGGTCCAGGCTGTCTTGTTTTCTTTAATGTTCTTAATTGTTTTAATTTACTACAATATTTTTGATAAGCTGCCCAGGGTGCACTGGAGTGGGCACTTATATTAAATCTAAATAATAATAATAATAATCGTAAAAATAATGTCCCAATACAATGTATATCTAACATTCTAAGCAAAAACAATGTACTTATTGTTTTAAAGGTGAGCACTGGGTAAGAAGATTTCACTTTGTGATTAGATGTTCTCATAGAGATTTCACAGGATCAAAATCCCAGTATGTCTTTGCCATGGCATTTAATGATGCCAAAAGCCATTTTTGCAAATTTCTTTCAGAAACAAATTTATCACTCTTACTATCGGGACAAAAGCACAGAAAGGCAGGGTCAAAATCTTGGACTAACTATAGGTTTATTATTCAAGTGTACCTGTGTTAAATATTCCAGTTTCCTCAGATCTTGGTAGGCAATGTCTCTCTTCACACCAATAACTTCATCGACTTCAGCCTGAAGTCTAAAATGCAAGGGCAGAAGAAACGTGGTTTAGACAAAACCCACTGACAAATTGTGAATGGGTGGATAAGGCTTTATTTGATGAGACTAGCAGTCATTTATGACAGTATTTGTTTTCATTGTTGTACAGAGCTTGGAGTCTCATGACTGGGGTGGTCTACACATACAGTAAGTAGGCAAGTGAATAAGTAAATACCTGCATATCCACCACTCCCTTTCAAGGTTCAAAATAGTTAATTACCTTCATAGTTCTGTGCTCTCATGCAGACTGTCAGAGAGGAGGAGTGCATAAGAACAAAGGCAAACAGATCTACCTTGGGGCTACTTATGACCCAGATTCCAAATTCTGATGGTCAGGGTCCTCCAGTGGTCACACGACTAAGCTTTGGGCACTGGGCAACTGGGACACCTTTACAGTCACTTGTAAAGGTGTCCCAGTTTCCCCTGGCCATGTGGCCGCATTTTATGATGGATTTGCTTCTGGTTTTTGGCAAAACTGTGCCCATAGCAAACCAGTACTTTGTTTAACAACTGTGGTGTTCACTAAATGACCATGGCAGTCACTTTGTAACTACAACGTTTAACTAATATTCATCACAAAAAAGGTGGCAAAATTGGGTTGATCACGAGGATAACCTGCTTTATGCCAAGGATTAACCAAAAAATACACAAACCAGATTTACATATTCACATACCTTTTCCTTTATTTTATAAGGGATCAATTTATACTCTGCTGGTGTTTGGCAGTGTGTGTGTGTGTATAAGATCACTTTATAGTCTCCTGGAATTGGCAGTTATACACACACACATACACACACACACACCTGCAGTATGTACTATCCCAGAGTGGATGTAGCCCACACTGTTTGTCTGTATGTGTGTGAGTTGTTGAATATATGCACGAGAGAAACCTGGTGTCAGCTTAGTCTGATGTGATGGCGGTATGGAAGGCTAAGCCCTGGCCCAGCATTGTTGGGTCTTGTGGAATGCTGCTTCTGACACTGGCATAAGTGGCAAGAAGCCAATGCTTCTATCTACATTCACTGAAGGGGCAGGGATTGCAAGAGAGCAAGCAGACACACAATGGAAGGCACACAATGAAAGATACACATTGAAGGGAAAGTGGTGGCATCAGCAGTCCGGACTCCATTATACAAACAGCCCATTGTGTGTCTGCTTGCTCTCTTAGAATCCCTTCTTCTCCAATCTCTCTGCTCTGCGATTTCTGTGGATTTAGCTCCTCTAGAGCAGAGTTCCTCAATGTTTCCGGCTTTGCAGACCAGCAAGGGGGACGGGATAGTTCTGCGTGGGCAACTGGCAAGCGTGCATGCTGCTCACACAAATATAGTGCACGTGCACACACTCATCTGCTACCAAACATAAATACATCCCCTATTTTATGGTTTATCTTATTTGGCTTCTTATAGTTTCAAAGTCTGCATACCAGACTGCAGTGATTCTAAGAAGTTTTAACTCCCCCCCCTTTGTTCTATCACTGAAAATACAGTAGCCCAGATAGTCAATTTTATATGCCTACCTGACATCAGACCTTGACAGGGGGGAGGGGGAAACACTGTTTCACATGACATTTTTTATGTTCCAGGGCAATTCATCCTTCCACACAGATATGTATCCAATAGTTGTGTTGCTGATGAAGACTATGTATGTCTTTCCAAATGTAATCAATTTTCAACAAATCACAACAATCAGAAAGCAAAGCATGTGTAGGACGAAAGGAGTAAGGGATTCTAAACAACCCAAAGGGCAGCCTGAATTGGCTCCAAACCTTTTTAAAAAAATAATCAGTCTGTGAAAAAAATATAATCATATACAATTTCAAAAAAATAAATAGTACAACAACATACTTACTTTGCAACTATTTCTGGCTGCCGTGCTAATTCCATGATAGTAAAAGATAATTGACTGGCAGTGGTCTCGTGACCTATGGAAAATAACAATTTATTAACTGAAAAAATAAAGGTATAGTTTAAAAGTAATCAAATTATAAGAGTACTCCAACTTAAAACATTTCCAGTGGAGTGACAACACTATTGCCAGGAATGGTTAGTTTATGACATTGATAATACAATCTCTTAACTCAAAAATTGGGTTAAAGTTGTGTTAAGAGTAAAAACTGACTCGAAGGCAAAGAACTCCCACTATGTGATTTCTAGTAATTAGGACCATTGTGGAGCAACTTAGTTGAACCTCTGCCACATGCAGCATTGCTGCTTACATTAAGAGTAGTACTGCTCTTTTGGCCACTATGTCACAAGCCCAACCAAAGTTGTTTTATCCCAAGCATGCTCATTTTATTTCAAGTTAGTGCCTCTAATCAAAAGCTTACTTTTGCAAGCCAACTACTGTCCATATTCCCACCAATTCATAAGTATATACAGCATACTGAAATACACGTGGAAGACATTTTGTTTGTTAAATTGGAATAGCTGTAAATTAAAAGATTTACAAACCTGCCACAAAAAAGGTGACAAAGTTGTCTACCATATTTTCATCATCAGATTCCTCCTGATCTGTTACAGACAAGAAAGGAAAGAAGAAAGCTACTAAAGAATATCAATACAAGTTTAGCAGCATTTAAAAAATACAACACCTATTGGAAGTATAATTGGGTGTTGTGGCCCAGCAGGAGCCATTGGAGCTGCTGATGGACTCCGATAGCGAGAAAACCTATGAGTCTGCTTTGGAAGATGTGGAGGACCCTGGGCAGGGATGCTGGTTGGCCACCAGGAGGTGCCTGAGGCATGGAGCAGTGGGGAAGATCAAAGGGAGTTTGTCCCTGATGCCAGGCAACGGAGGGCGGAGAAACGGAGGCAGCAGTTACGGAGACAGACTCATAAGAGATAATCAAGTCCAGGTGGTTGTGGCTTGGCCCCTGCCAAGAGAGTATATAAGAAGAGTCTTTGGGAGGAGTCCTTTTGCAGGACACAACCGTTCGTAATAATCTGGAGAACTCCTTGTCTGGTCTGCTTTGTGTTCCCGTGTCTGTTGGAGTCTGGGTTGCTGCCAACGTCTTGCCAGTGAGTCGTGTCTGGGCTTTCAGCCAACAGGATTATAATTGCTGTGAATAAAGAGTGGCAAACAGCTAAGCCTGTGTCTGCGTTCATTACCGGACGGAGGGGGGCCAAAACAATTGGGCTACTCAAAAAAATATCAGATGAACAAAAGGGAAGAGATATTAAAAGAATGCATAAAACCAGTTCTATTTATTATTCTAATTCCTATTATTCTAATTCCAGATGCAATATACTCAAGCAGAAAATAATTCTCAAAATAATTTACAAAAATGCAATCTTATTAAAGGGTCATTCCATGTCAAGTGGTCTGATTTCAGAAAAGTGCCCAGTTCGACCATCACAGATTTCAATGAAATATGGTGTGAACTTGCACACACATCCCCAATGAACATTGTTAAAGTGTTACATTTGCCGATGCAATACTTGCGGAGAGAGTCATTTGTTTGACCCCATATTGCAGCCTTTTACAGTATGACCCTGAGGATTCAGAAACTTTGAGGCAGAATATCTCTGGAAATATTTTGTTGAGAGAAACAAATCTTGGCCATCTTGTACAACTTGCACTGCTCCATTACACAAAATAATAAAAACATTCTCATGAGCGATCTCCATCTAGATAAGTTAGAGCAAAGTTGGCTGAAAATGACTAGGGCTCAAAAAAAGGTTGTTTGACTTTTTATATCTTTGGAAGGAAAGGTATGAGAAACATGAAACTTTGTCCATAATAACTTAGCAACACAAGGTTTTTGAATATAAAATTTCATTCTCCTACTACTTTCCAATAGTTCACAATTTAGTGCAAAGTTTACAGTTTTTGTAAAAATGCCAGTATGTTCATCACATTTTTACAAAAAAAGACCGTCTGGAAACTCTGTTAAATCATTCTCTTTGGAAAGACCATGTTTCAAACTCCCTAAAAGGTTGGATTGGTTTTTCATTGCTGATATATAAAGCCTAAAAATAGGGACAACGTTGAGGAAGTTGTATGGCAACGTCACATGCATTCTATTACTGTTTCGTCTTGTTTGTTTTATATAGACATCATTAGTGCTATTATATTGCATTGGTCCATTGTGACTTTGTCACTACCAGTTTAGGCACTTGACCCAGCAACCCCATCACCATAGGGGGCACGCCCAACAGCCGTGCAATACCAGCCACAGGTGTGTTTCTTGGTTTAGGATCCCAAGCCTGTAGTTTGGTTTCTTCCTCGAGGTTCAAAAGTCTTGTGTGTGTATGTGTCCAGTTCCCAAGCCACCAATTGGGCAGCTTATCCTAGGTTCCCAAGCCTAAAATGGGTAAATTATATGGTTCCCAAGCTGAAGTCCATACTGTTTATATGAACTGCCAAATTCCAACAATTGCTTATTTATTATTGAATTTACGTGCCATGTTCTTTAGCGTCACTTCTGGGAATTGATTCTGACGATGTAACTGAAGCTGCTGAAAGCACACAGATAAGATGTGGTTCTGGAACCCAACAAACATCTTGTTTTTCAGGCCAATAAAATGAATGAGCAGAGTCTCGTGGATGCATAAATGTTACCAACGCATTATTTTGTTCAATTGAAATTTCCACGATGTTGCCTACACACCATTTTTTGGCATAAATGCAGGCAAAATAACAACCGGGAAATACTATATGTCAGCCAATTTTAAATTCGGATAGATGGTATTGGACATTTTGATCGCAAAGTTAATTGTGTCATTTGAAACTTTGCTGACAGAAATCATATTTGAATCAACTGGCACAAAATGGTGATGATCTCTTGTGCCAGCTATTCTGCTGCTACCTTTCCATCTTTCTTCTTGCAGCATCCTGCTTTTTTCGATTTCTTCCTTCGGAACATATATATATTTAAATCCGTGAATGTTTCACCATGTGAGTTTGTTTCACCAAATCATCCTGTGACTGAATTGGTGGCACAACTAAATGTTTGGCTGCTTGAGCCAGCCTCCAGCGACCATCAACTGATCAAAAATTGAAGGCAACAGATCTGTTCAACTTTTGCGACAGAAATATTCATGTATTGTAAAGTTGGAAAAGTAGCAAGTATGTAAACAATTCTGCACTAAGCAAAACAGTAGATCTCTCTATTCCCATGAATGTTTGAAAAACTGAGAAAGTATATAATAGGGTTTTTTTTCCCTCTTCCCCATAAGCCGTGATGGCGAACCTATGGCAAGCATGCCACAGGTGGCACAGGGAGCCATATTTGCTGGTACGCCAGTCGTCAGCTCTGGCAGACATGCACATGCTGGCCAGCTGATTTTTCGGAGGTCCGGGGGAGGCCATTTTCCTCCTCCCCAGGCTTCAGGAAAGCCTTCGGAGGCTGGGGAGGGCGAAAAACAGGCCCAATGGGCAAACTGGAAGTTTGTTCCCGAACTTCTGGTTGGCCTGTTGGGGCCGTTTTTCGCTCTCCCCAGCCTTCAGGAAAGCCTTGGGAGGCTGGGGAGGGTAAAAAACGCCCCCAACGAGTCACCTGGTTGTATGTTCCATTTGTGGGTTTCATTCCACCAGGTTTCCGTAATGGCAGCAATATCATATCTACCCTCATTTTCTTGAATTTCTAATTCACCCTGTTTGTTCCTCATACTCAGCTGGTTTGCTTGTTTACGTGATCTCCCCAATCATGCATTTTGAATTTTCTTTATAACTTTCCTTTGGTCCGAACATCGTTGTTTGGTTCACTTAGTGAATTGAGCTGCTTTTCCTGGATCTCAGGTTTTCTGCTACTGGTTAATTGTCTTTCAAAGAAGAAATTCTCATGGTATAATCCATCCATAAAATGAGTTTCTTCCAAAGAGGTATTGTTTGGGAGCCTGTGGCGCAGCACCTGTAAGCTTCTAGATCAGTGTTTCTCAACCTTGGCAACTTGAAGATGTCTGGACTTCAACTCCCAGAATTCCCCAGCCAGCATTTGCTGGCTGGGGAATTCTGGGAGTTGAAGTCCGGACATCTTCAAGTTGCCAAGGTTGAGAAACACTGTTCTAGATAGAATGTGAACCCAATGCATTGCAGTTTTCTCTAGAAAAATGAAATTACATGAAGTGACAAATGCATAGTTATTAAGCTTCTTCCAGAAAACAATTGTCTACCTGCACTCTTCAATATCTGGGTGAGAATATCTAACGGGACAGGTTCGTCATTCTGGATGGCCTTCCGCCTTTGTGTGATACACTCCTTTCCAGTGCGACGTAGCAATCTGAGACTTTCACGAACCTCCTGTATCTCTTTTCTATTCCCCGGCAGATACTAAGGAAATAACAAAAATCATCATGAGGGCGCATTCTTTAACATTATTATTAAGAGACTGTCAGCATGAATTGTGATTGCTAAAGTCTAAACACATGGTTAAATTCTGGTTAAGGAAAAACAGACAATTCCCACAAAACATTACCTAGTCAGAAATAGTGACTGCATTACAGAACTTTATAAATACATAATTTTAATATAGGATGGGGATTTGTAGACCTGGACATATAAATGCTTCCCGTACACAATTTTCTACACTCTTGTTTTCCCATTCTTTGTTTCTTATTAGATACGTCCAAAGCATTCGGCGTGCAAACTATTTTGTGCATACATCAGATAGTCTGTGTCTGGACCAATCACACATAATTAATTTAGATACATTTCCAGTCCAGCCAGATCCTCATTATGCAAAAATGTAGCTCTCTTAGGAAGGCTATAAATCTGGGAAAAGGAAAGGGAAGAAAAGGAGGACCAGCATCAAAGTTAATAGACTCAATTATAGTGCCGATGGGGGGCATCATTGGAAGAACTGAAAGGCTAACTCAGGAACATCATCACAATCTTTCTATATCAGTGGTTCTCAACCTGTGGATCGGGACCCTTTTGGGGGTCGAACGACCCTTTCACAGGGGTCGCCTAAGACCATCGGAAAACACATATTTTCGACAGTCTTAGGAACCGAGACACCAATTTGATGGTTGAGGGTCACCACAACATGAGGAACTGTATTAAAGGGTCATGGCATTGGGAAGGTTGAGAACCACTGTTCAATATGATCATTAAGAATCAGCAATGACTTGATAGGACATAATCAATCAGACCGCAATTCACCCCAAAATACTGGCCAAATCTTTGAGTTACAATGTGCTTGTTGCTAGATCAGAATAAAAAAATTTTCTTAGTCTGTGAACTCTCCTTCACTTTATACTGCAACTGCCTCCCTTGCAGTTCTGATATCATATCCTCTCTTACTCCATAAATACAAAAGCACACACTTACAGTAACAGTATAACAGAGTTGGAAGGGCCCTTTAAGATATTCTAGTCCAACCCTCTGCTCAAGTAGAAGACCCTATACCATTCTGGACAAATGGCTATTCAATCTCTTCTTAAAAATCTCCAGTGACGGAGCACCCACAACTTCTGAAGGCAAGCCGTTCCACTGATTTAATTGTTCTGTGAAGAAATTTCTCCTTAGTTCTAGGTTGGATCTCTCTTTGATAAATTTCCAAACATTACTTCTTGTGTGGCCCTCAGGTAGTTTGGAGAATAGGTTAATTCCCTCTCTGGCAGCCCCTGAAATATTGGAAGACTGCTATTTTTGATTATATATCTTCAATCATGAACTTAACAAGTTTTGTTCTCCATTTTTACTACAGTGCAGCTAGCCTAATTTCTCTAAGGTGGCACCTCCCAGATGTGCCTTTCTAGCAAGCAAAGCCAACCCTAGGTGTAACAGGACTGGTAATATACTGTATTTTAAGACGCACTGGAGTATAAGACACACCAAGATTTTGAAGAGGTAAATTTTAAAAAAAGTTTTTGCACTCTGCAGACACCCCAAACTCTCTGTACACTGCATTTTTTGTGAAAAGCAGGGCATGCAGAGAGTTTGAGAGGCCTGCAAAGTGCTCCTGGAGACTGGGACAAAAGCAAGCAAAAAACAGCCCCTTTTTTCGCTTGTTTTTGCCCTCCCCAGCCTCCAGGAGCACTTTGCAGGCTTTCCAAACACTCTGCACGTCCATTTTTGTGAATGGGGTAGGGTTTCGGGAGGTTAAAAATGATGCATTCAGTGTATAAGACGCACCCAGGTTTTCACTCTCTTTTTTGAGGGAAAAGGGTGCGTCTTATACTCCGAAAAATACGGCAATTGCATAGAGTATCAGCTTCACCATTCAGCAAGGAACTGATCAAAACAACCTGCTCTAGCAAAATAGACAACAGTATTTCTTGGCTCTCACTGATGGAATTTCTGATTGGAGACTTATGCTGATTGCATTATGGACAAGTAAAGGCCAAAATATTGAGTGAAGGCCACATCTACATTTGACCAACAACAAGACAGCTTTGAAAAGGGGAAGAGAAAAGTCTGTACTGACCTGGAAAAATGGATTTCGTGCCTTGCTCACCCCCTTCATGACCATGGTAAATGCATGAGGAAAAGGTGTTTGGTCACAGTGTAGAGTGTTTAGTTCCAGGCCAAATGCCACCTGATAATATTGAGAAAAATGAGCAGGGTGAGATATCTTTGTTTATAGTTGCTTGCTTCTGAGAATAGCAACCTTAGACAGCAATAGTTCAATACAGTAATGTAAAACTCTGCAACTAAGCAAAGGATATAGAAAAACAAGCTATATATATAATATGGCATGCATTTTTGTAAACAGTGCCTACCTACCTTACCAGATGCTAGCTATTTGCAACCAATTGCAAAGCTGCATTCAGATAAAACTACCTAGTGAGGTAAAACATGAATCTTCCCCAGACCTTTGCTTTTTTGTGAACCATATTGTCACAACCATATTGTGAAGCTTTTGATTATGGCCATGCACTGGCCATTAGAGATATTTTCTTATTTTACTGGGAAAAAGGAATTCATTTGCCTTTGCAATGATGTCCAGGGTCAACCGTCTGAACAGGCTCATCATATCCACTTCCATCTCTCCATCTGCTTTTTCATTCAGCACTTTCATGAGGTCTTCTGCTTGGTCATTAAAGATCTCCATAAAACCAATCAAGTAACTGTGCAATGAAAGATATGTTGCTTTCAAAAGAGCTTTTCTTGTGTACAGAAAGAGAGATTTATAACTCAAGTCAAGAGAGATAAGACATAATGTACACATAATTACACATATACTCCAAAGGTGTTTTTTTGAAGACACATTTGGACTTTTTTGGGGGGGGGGGTTGAAGAGGTTTTGAAGAGCTGAGGAAGCTTCTTGGATGAGAAATGAAATGTCTTAAAAAAAAAACACCAGAAAGTTCAGTTGCTTCTTGAAACACCTTTGGGACAACCATGACCTGGATGACTGAGAATCTCCAGAGATGCATATATTGCAATTTCACTTAATAAAGGACACAAGGATATCCTTGTGTCCATTAAATAAATAAACTAATATACAAATATCTCCCATCTTATCTACCCTCCTACAACATTTATGTATTTGAATATTCACATAGATTTAATCATACAGGAACAGAGGAATACAATATGAGAATAAAAGAATTCTCTAGCCAGAATTATGTACAGTGATTAATTCTATTTGAAATGACATCTCTTAAAAAATATCAACCTATTCCAAGACATTTTCCCCCCCTTACTTTCGACTGAATGCTGAGTCTATAATTTTTCGTTGTTTGTGCCAATGATTGTAGTCAAGATCGGTTTCCAAGCCATTCCCTAAAAATCTGAAAAAGGAGAGGAAAAAATAATCTTGTACGTAGTGCTTTTCACCAGTTTCAATAACCTATTCTGCCCAAAAATCATGTTTGGGGCAAAAATGGTATGCCAAGGAGTTTAATTTCCTTTTTACATGCTGGCTTCCTTTCAGCATAATCTGGCAAATTGTTCTGACCTAGGCCTCCTCAAAAACATGAAGCAAAGCCTGGGTCCCATCAAAACATCTTTTATTTACACAACTGTGAATTCTTTTCATTCACAGTCAGCAAGGCTTAGCAAACAGTCTTTCAGAGGAATATTTATTAACATGAACCTTATCTCGCTTGGAGAGCTGCCATATAACTAGTTTCCAAATGCAGGGCAAGGCAACACTTGACACAGAGTCCCTTATAATCACAAACAGAACTTTCCACTCTGGAAACGACCAAACAAATTGTTTCCTGCAAAAGCCCACACCCTGTTCACTCCTCTTTTGTTTCCTATGGGAGGGGCCAATCACCTCCAAGGTGTGGCTTTATGCCCAAGTCGACTCTGCTTTCTTAGTTGTTCTTGTCTTCTGGCAGCTCTGCGCATGTGCACACTGAAAACAGGCTCCAGCTGTTTTGTTTTTTTAAGTTAGACTTATATACCGCTTCATAGGGCTTTCAGCCCGCTCTAAGCGGTTTACAGAGTCAGCATATTGCCCCCAACAACAATCCGGGTCCTCATTTTACCCACCTCGGAAGGATGGAAGGCTGAGTCAACGCTGAGCCGGTGAGATTTGAACCGCCGAACTGCAGCTGGCAGTCAGCTGAAGTGGCCTGCAGTGCTGCACTCTAACCACTGCGCCACCTCGGCTTGGTTCCTCTGCCTCACTGCTGTCTAACTCCTTCTCTGCCTCTGACGCAGAGCTTTCCTCATCCCCAAGGACTGGCCCATGTTCCGCCCCAACTTCCTCACTGTCAGACTCTGTTGTCAGCTCCGCTGGCCGCCAGCAGGTTACAACACAAACTAACATTAAGTGGAAGCCATAGTAATAATTGCAATTTGGCAGTAGTGGGTGTCAATGGAAATCATTTATTAAACTCGTATGCTGCTCAACTCTTAATGACTAAGGGTGGTTCACAACAATCAAAGAAATTACAATAACATAAATAAAGATAAAAGATCTTTATCTTTTATCTTAATTCATTTCAAGTCAGGAACAGAACGAATCTGGATGGACAATACATACAGTACAAAACTTTCACTGGAAAATAAGAGATGAATCCGTTTTACTGAGTCAACAGAAATAAGTTCACAATTTTGAATGCTGCTGATCATGACAATCTTCTATAGTGCCTTATTGATCCAATATTTAGAGGCCTTAGTCTGCCTGCTCAGGGCCTTGGTTTCACCTTATTGTTGGGTGAAATTTCCCAGGTAAACCAGCACTTTAGAATTTGTTTTTCATCAATATAATGTACTTCAGTAATTCACACTGAGATTAAATAATAATTCCAATTTAAATAATTTTTATTGAAGACTTTTGCTATAGGTAAAATATATTGACAGAGCAATCTTGGGAATTAGAAGATTTTCCTGATCAACCATTAATGCATTTTAATGTCATATATAATTTTGCTTTAGCTTACCTTACACCAAACACGTTGCAAAGTCGGCTAAATATCTTTGGGTCCTTTGAATACTGTGGTGACATCAGGTATTCCTAAAATTAAATTCTTCTGGTAAGTCCTTTACTGAGCGTGGGCAACAGAATGGAGCTAGCAGAATGTTTACTGGCCGTATGGCCTTCCTGTAGCCAATGTGGAGTTTTGTCCAGCAGATATAATCTCATTGTGCCCAGAGAAATATCTGCCTCTACCTAGGATTGAACTCATAGCCTCCTATTGTGAGGTGAGAGCTTCACCGCTAGATCTCCCCGCTCCATATATGTGTGTGTGTGTAGTATTTGTGCTGTAGTATTTACTGTTGCCTTAGCAAAGGCAACAGTAAAATATTGGGCTTTCTGTCTGGATGGTCTCTTGTGACGAGCCGAGGGACAGAGAATGGAAGCAATTAGCTTCCTCCCATAATTGGGGCATACCAGGGGTTGTGACTTTAAATATATATATATACACATACATACATACATACATACATACATACATACATACATACACACACACACACACACACACACACACACACACACACACACACACACATACATACATATATATATATATATATATATATATATGTTTTCTGAGGTTTTCGCGGGTGTTAGTATGTAGGTCTCTAGTTGTTCGGGTTTTCTCCCGCGTAGAGTACTCCTGGAGACACCAAACCTGAAGTAGTCTGAAGCAGCCTGAAGATGACGAATGAGACTTCGTCGAAACGTCGCCAAGACATCTCCAATTCTACGCGGGAGAAAACCCGAACAACTAGAGACCTATATATATATATATATATATATATATATATATATATATATATATATATATATATATATATATATATATATATATATATATATATATATATATATATATATATATATATATATATATATATATATATATATATATATATATATATATATATATATATGTTTCTTTTTGTGCTGATAAATAAATAAAGAGAGACTAGTATAGATCTATTTCAAGCTATTTAGCTTGAAATAGATCTATACTAGTCTCTCTTTATTTATTTATCAGCACAAAAAGAAACACAAATATAACAAAGGCAACAGTAAAAATATTGGGTTTCTGTCGTGATGGACTCTTGTGACGAGCCGATTGACAGATAATGAAAGCAGTTAGCTTCCTCCCATAATTGGGGCATACCAGGGGCTGTGACTTTAAATATATACCTTTCTCCCTGGCTCAAGCTGATAACAGAGGACAGGCTGTGGCTTAGTGGTTAACATCTCTGCCTGATATGCAATCAGCCCAGGTTTGAATCCCAGTAAGGGTATGGCTAGCTGATGAGAGCTAAATAGCTTGAAATAGATCTATACTAGTCTCCCTTTATTTATTTATCAGCACAAATATAACACACACACACACACACACACACACACACACACATCCCTCTCAAATCCTCAAATCCTCATGCACCCTCCCCAACCAGTGCCTCTCATGCACTCCCTTGCACGCACCCTGGCCTTATCCACACTTCCCTCACACTTTTCCCGACCCGCACCCACAAACCCTGAGTCTCTGGTGCACCTTCACAGACTGCCCTCCATCCTCCTCCACCCTTTTGGTTTCTTCCTCACACCCCTGAACAGCCTTTCTTGTGCCTTTTGTATAAGCCTTACACTCTCAGTACCTCTCTGACCCTCACATCACTCCTGCACCACCTGCATTCCTGCTGCTCCTTCCAAACTACAGTACATCTCTTGCACACTCTATGGAAGTCTCACTTACTGACTTTGGTTATGAGAAGCTGTCAGGAATTTGCCTTGCTTAACTTGGGATTCAATTAACAGTAACAACCCTGACTGCAGAGTACTTATGCCTGTCATATCAGTTTTGAAGCAAACGGCAAAAGAATGCTCAACTTTCACATACCTTCACTCCTTCAGGACTTAATATTAGTAACGCGACTCTATGAAAAGCATTAAAACGTACAACTGGTCCATATTTCTCAGCCCTATGAATGCAAAAATGTTAGTTAGCAAAAAGATTTTTTAGTATTTATATATAAATCCTGAAACACTAAATTACATCACATTCAAGTATTGTTTTTTTAAGGATGACAATTTCTTTAAAGATGATTTTTTTAAAAGTTTTTTATTTTTTCATTTTCATAACAAATAACCACATGTATACTGTTACATAACCAGAATTATATTATATTGTTAAATGTTTACATCAATTCATCTTATCACCAACCCCAAAAAACTATTATTGGCTCTTCTGCTCTCCATACACCATATTTATACCCTATCCATCACTTTCTACTCCCTCTCTCCTCCTCCTCCCTACCTCCTTTCTTCCCTCTATCATCCTTATCTTCTCTACTTCCCCTTCCTCCCTCCTTCTCCTCTCTACCCTTTCCACTCCTTCTTTCTCTCCTCCTATTCACCCCCCTTCCTAACCCTCTCTTCTTCCCTTACCTCTCTCCTCTACTTCACATTCTTCATCTCATTTACTTGGTATATTTCAGCCTCTGAGCGAGCTCCGTTTTATATTGATGGTATTTATAACTCTATTTCAATATGCATCTTTAATTTTAACATATATCCTCCTCCTTTTTTGAAAGAAGGAAAAAAAGTATACATATATAGTAATTATATTCTTAACACCCCGCCCCCACCTATTTTTGGCTGGGATATAGACCTGGTTACAATTCCCAGCTATTCTTATCATTATATTTAGATAGTTATACATCATTACACACCCCAAATTTGTAGTTTTGTCTTTATAATCTCAATAATTTTCCATTATAAGTATATTTCATATTCCCCTTCCATTTTTCCATATCTTAACTTAGCTTACCTTTAATTGTCTTTAAATAACAATCCCGGATTGTTGTTGAGGGCAATATGCTGACTCTGTAAACCGCTTAGAGAGGGCTGAAAGCCCTATGAAGCGGTATATAAGTCTAACTGCTATTGCTATTGCTATTCTTCCATTTCTTTGTAAAATTCCGAATTATCACAATTATCAGTTAATCTCTTTTAAAGACACAATCTTTTCAAATCCAAATCCAATTTCAAAGTTTGTGTTTGAATGGGTTGGTCACTTCTCTGTTTTCTCCTTTCTGTCTCCAAATTGTTTAAAGCAAGTAGTTCTCCATTTTTCCCCCTTCTTTCTTTCTGCCAAAATCCCGATCTGTCCATCAATATTATTTATACTCACAAGGTTCTTTGCCTTTTCCAAATTCTGATTTATGTCTGTTGGTTAATTAAATCTTCTTACCAGGCTTTACATCCTATCTCCTGCACGCTCCTGCTCAGATGCTTTGGCCAGAAGCCAGCAGCTTCTTGGGCAGCCATGTTGCCATGCTGCCTCCCCGACACTGATTCAGAGGGCAAATCTCCGACCTACAAGAGACCTGTTGCACTTCCTCTGGGTCTGATGAGACGCTGCCCCTTCTTCACCACCACCCCTAGGGAGGTTCTGATCTGATCCAAAAGGATCTCGGCATCGGTTTGTCAGACAGAGTTCATGTGAGGCTCTCCAGAGCTCTCACCTCCCCCGTCTGTCTTGCTGAGGAACTTCCAGTCAAATCCCAGGATATTTTTTATTAGTACTGGTAGTCCTCGACTTACGTCTACAACTGAGCCCAAAATGTGTATTGTTAAGCAATACAGTTGTTAAGTGAGTTTTGCTCCATTATACAACTTTTCTTGCTACAATTGTTAACTGAATCACTATAGCAGTGTTTCTCAACCTTGGTGACTTTAAGTCCTGTGGACTTCAACTCCCAGAATTCCCCAGCCAGGTTGAGAAACACTGCACTACAGTGATTAATTTGGTATCACAGTTATTAAGTGAATCTGGCTTCCCTATTGGCTTTGCTTGTCAGGAGGTCATATGACCCCAGGACACTTCAACTGTCATATATATAAATAGCCAAGGGCCTGAATTTTGATCACATGACCATCGGGATGCTGCAACGGTTGTGTGAAAAACAGTCATAAGTCACTTTTTTTCAGTGCCGTTGTAAACTTCAAACGGTCACAAAATGCAGTGTTGTAAGTTGAGGACTACCTGTATTTCATTTTATCAGGTGATTATTGATTATGATTTTTCTAAATTACTATTTTTATATACTATTTTTATATACTATTTTTACTATTTTATAAATGCAGGTTTAACAAATCCAAATGGAGGCTTAGAACTCAAAATACAGGTAATTGAGATCTATGAAGAAGCAGCATGGATCTCAATTAGTGTAATTCAAAATAATATAAAAATAATAAAATAATTTCAAGCGATGTGATTTTTTTCAAAAAGAACTTACCAGTTTAGAAAGAGATCATGAATCATTTTCTCATTTTTCCACATTCTCCACAAGATTGGCAAGTGACCAAAGAAAAAACTGTAATATTTGGGGAGGGGGGGGGGGAGAGAAAGCCAAGGTTTTAAATGTATACATTGCAATCAAACAAGAAAATACTGCAAGAGAAAGAAGGGCAGAATGGAGATTGTTATTAAGTTCCATAAAGCTATTTCACAGTAAAATGCATAACAAGACAGACATGGTACATTTTTTTCCCCACAGAAAAAGATGGAACTGCAGGCAAGCAGCTTTACATGGGGAGGAGCCCCAGGAAAAAGAACGTAGAAAAATGCAAACAATAAAGCCCATGTTAGAGCACATGAAGATCCATTCTATCCCCAGAAGTCAAGAAAGAATACAATCAATGGGTTCTGTCACCAGACAATGGTACTTAATAGGCAACTAGTTTGCTAAAGAAATAGTTTCAAATCAGTTCCTAAAATATGCTGCTTGTGAATCACTTCATAATCTAAGGATGCAAATGGTGATGGCTCTTGCTTTTTGGTTGATCAGTTCCAGCTTCAACAAATTCCTTGCTGCTTCAATTTTAAAAGAACACCCAACTACCAGATTTTGTCTGGAGAGGTCCATGCCATGGTGTTTTAAACAAAGAAGCTACCATATGGATTCTGGAAGTTGTTTCTGATCAGAAGAGTAAAAGGTGAAATAGAAATTTTTATCAGGTATAAGAAGTTACCACCCAGCTCTCTCCCTGAAATAATGAAATATCCTAGGAAATGTTGAAAAGGCAGAATATTTCTCTGGGTGTGAAAAGAAACATGTTTTAAGAGACAGAATAGCTGCCTGTAGCTTCCTGCCCATCCCTACTTTGTCAATGGGCCATTAAGAAGGCCAAGCTAGACCCTTTACATAATAAAGAGTTATCTACTTCAGCTCCAGGGGAATGGGATTAAGGCATGATAATATTGGCATTTTACCCAGCTCACCACATGGCATCTGAGAACTCAACGAAACCTGGATTCAAAATGCAGCCTAGAGAGTTGCCCCTGCCCCTGCATGGCCCCATGGGAGTCTGACAACCAATCAGAATACAAGCTCAAGATCAAAGGCCAGAGAGGGCATAAAACCAGGGACTCAGCATCTCAGTCCTTCCTTCTCTTTTCTCCACCAACATTGAAGCATGTGATCATCTTTTCTGTTCAGGACTCAAGCCATGTGGCCCTGTCCACCAATAAACCATCTTTCCAAGACACCATGTCTCCAGTGTCTTTTTCCCCTCTTGGAGCTGACCTAGAAGGACGTTTCTTTCATCACAGGAAAAAAAATCCAGTGGGTTATAGTGAAAGCTTCCAAACAAACAAAAAGTGATTAAAATAAGTAAGCAATTGTCTAATTTTTCCTTAATGTATTTTCCTAGTGCAGGCGAACCTTTTCGGCACCAGGAGCCTAAACTGTAATGCATGTGCATGCCTGTGCATGTGTACGCATGTCAGAGCACCGAAAATCCGAAGACCAGCTGATCAGCACGCACATGCCTGTTTTGGGGGCATTTTGGGCTGTTTTTTGGGCCATTTTCAGGCCGTTTTTTTTCAGGCCATTTTCCAACACTCCGTGCCTGCGTAGAACCTGCTGGCCGGTCTTCCTGGCAACTGAACAGTTTTCTTGGCAAGATTTCAGAAGTGGTTTTTCCTGAGCTCCTTCTTATCAGCTGAAAGAAACTGACAACTATTCAGCTGATTTTGTGCCTGAGGTGGGATGAGAACTCAGTCTCCAGTTTCTAGCCTAGTGCTTTAACGCCTACACCACATCTGTTTTATATTTCATAATATAAGACTAAAAATGATCGTCCACAAAGCAAAAAGCAGAGTGAAACAATCTGAAAATATTCTTTGATTTTGTACATAAATGAATACTTCTGGACATTTGAGGCAAGGCTATAACATCTGCTAGCAGATGAATGTTGGTTATCAAAATGTGCAAAAGAAAAAAAGTGGGAGAAATGAGTGGAGTGTGGAAATAGAGTAACTTTTCTGAATAACCTGCAAAGGGTGCTCCTGTAGGGAGACCATAAAGATGCAGAGAGGAGTGATGCGGATGGATTTTGCTTCTGGATTTTCATTAAAGGAGAATATTCAGAGCTCATGGTTGAAATGAGGGGTCTTTGATGCTCTCTGAGGTTTTCTTGCAGATGTTTTATTACCCAAATTAAGTAGCATCATCAATGGTAGTGTCTAGCATCACATGCACTAGACTATAATAAATAATAATAATAATAGAGTATCAAAGTTGGAAAGTCTACAAAAGATTCTCAATGAAGGTTTCCCAAAGATGCTTTTTAGTAAGCAACTGGACTTTCTTATTTGGTTTTTTTTTTTCTTTTGAAATGTTTTGCTTCTCATCCAAGCAGCTCTGACTGGATGATTGAATCCAGTCAGAGCTGAAGAAGCTCCTTGGATAAAGAAACATCATCAAGGGGGGGGGGGGCAAGAAAGTGCAGTTGTCTCCTGAAAAAGCACCTTTGAGACAACATAATTGGAAGGGACCTTAGAGATCTTCTAGTCCAACCCTTTGCTCAGGCAAGGACCCTATACCGTTTCAGACAAGTGGCTGTCCAGACTCTTCTTAAAAGCCTCCGATAAAAAGGAAAGCCGTTCCACTGTTTGGGTAGTAAAATGTCTGCCAGAAAACAGCCAAGTATCAAGGCTCAGAGAATATTAAGACAAGCTCAGTGGCTAAGACACTGAACCTGTCGATCAGAAAGGTCGGCAGTTCGGCGGTTCGAATCCCTAGTACTGGTCGTCTGCGTGAACAGGGGATTGGACTAGATGACCTCCAAAAACCCTTTCAACTCTTACTGTTTTCAGTGATCAACGTGGTGGTGCTGCACAGCGCGCAACTCTTGAATTACAGCAGCCGACTACGGGTTGTCAGTTAGCCAATCCACGTGGGGGGGAGTCTGCCTTCCCGAGCTTGTAGACGGAGGGGTAAATTTCAAAGCCTTGGGGAAGGTTCAGGGAGCTGAGCGAGTATCAACCCTGCCGTCCGCAGCTGCTCTTACCTCGCCCTTGGGGCGCCGGGGATGTAATCGTACTTTACATGAACTACTTTAATGTAGCAACAGTAGAGGCCCAACAGCAAAAGCGGCACAGCCAGCAAGAGTTGGCAAAAGATCCACATCGCTTCCATAATAGACGGCGAACGCGAATTGGGACAAACGCGCTAACGATTGTGCGGCAGCTTTCCCCTTTCCCTGGACGGGAACTGTGCTGTCTAAAGGGTATTGTTAGTCTAGGAATTAAATACTGTTTCTTTAAGAAGGGACTGCCTCTCGGGTAATAGTCTTGCCTTCTGGGAAATGTAGTTTTATGTCATGAGGTCACGCCTGTGTTTCCTATTGGCCACTGGGAGCTTACTGCTTATTTTCAGCAAGCGGTCGTTATGAATACCAACTCAATCGGGGACCAATATGTGTGCTTCTGTTTCTTCGGTGTGCCTTATTAGGTTTGTGTTATTGTTAAATTTTAGCAATAATTAAATTGATTTAAATTAAGGCTTACGGCTCAACTACTCTGGATCCATACGAGAAGACTCCGCATGCACTTGATATTGACATGCTGATACATCCTTATTCGTCCACTTACTGGAGGTTCTTAACCCCTAAATTCACTAGGAATAGGAATAGAATAGAATAGAATAGAATAGTTGTAAGTCTTCTAGTCCAAACTTCTGCTTAGGCAGGAAACTATACATCACTTCAGACAAAAGATTATCCAACCGTTTCTTAAAAACTTCCAGTGTTGGAGCATTTACAACTTCTGGAGGCAATTCCACTGATTGTTTTAACTGTCAGGAGAGTTCTTGGTTCTAAGTTGCTTCTCTCCTTGATTAGTTTCCACCCATTGCTTCTTGTCCTGCCTTCAGGTGTTTTGGAGAATAGCTTGACTCCCTCTTCTTTGTGGCAGCCCCTGAGATATTGGAATACTGCTATCGTGTCACCCCTAGTCCTTCTTTTCATCAAACTAGACATACCCAGTTCCTGCAACTGTTTTTCTATGTTTTACCTCCAGTCCCCTACTCATCTTCGTTGCTCTTCTTTGCACTCTTTCTAGAGTCTCCACATCTTTTTTACATTGTGGTGACCATTTTGATCTTAGAAAGTTATAATAGGCTATGAGTCTGGATAAAATTGGAATATTAAAACTTTTACAATAATTTTTTTGGAATTAATTATAAACTACAAAAAGCTTCTTGTGGGAAATAGTTTCTGTTTTGAATTTGATAGGATAAGCAATGATTCCAAAAACTGGACACTAGGTGGAACTATAGATTTTAGGTAGAAACATATGCAGGCCTGCAAGATGGTTAATACTGTACAATAAAAATACTGAAGGAGACTTGAGCAATGGAATCAGAAAATAATAAATACAATATCAACAAAGTCATGTGTGGTGATTTTTTCTATGGATAGAGTGTGTCCAAAATATGTTATTGAAGAAATGTGAGATGTAGACCAAATTTTATCTGTAAAGATAGATATGGTATTCAAAATGGATTTACAACTCTCAGGCCAAGAGAATGATTTAGAAAAGCATGTTTCTCTGGATTTACAAATACAGTACCAGTAGTCTGTGGTTTTAAAATTTACAAAGGAAATTCAAATGACAGATCAAGAGATTGTCCTGGATAGTT
This sequence comes from Thamnophis sirtalis, assembly GCF_051295495.1. NCBI lineage: Eukaryota > Metazoa > Chordata > Lepidosauria > Squamata > Natricidae > Thamnophis > Thamnophis sirtalis. The sequence goes on from NW_028261381.1 coordinate 141,723,367, forward strand.
TTTTCCTACAAATTACCCAGGATTGCAGTCTTATACTGTTTTCAAGAGGATTCTTAGTGCAATTACAAGTAGCAATCCTCATCAGTTTTGAAATTTGGAAACATAGAAAGGATTTCCGAGCCACAATTGCACTATAATGTGTTTAAACATTTTCTAAATCATAAGCAATTAGTAAACAATTGCTGCCATTCTGTTATTTTTATGAGAATTAGTATAATGCTGACTTTTTACATTCTTGCAATCCATTTATAGAGATTTCCATTTTTATTTTCTGTAGTTATTTTTTACTCTATAGACTCACTTTTATAGCCCCTCTTTCTTACCTCCTACAATTCTACCCAAACTTTAAAGAGTTGCTATCATGTTGATGGAAGGTAAAATTTCAATTATGCTTTCCATTTGCTACTATTCCAACTACTATTCCATTCCCTAAAGAAACAAAATACTCATTTTGGAATGAGTTAAGTAGCAGATGGTAACAAATTATTTGCAAATTTTTATTAACTAAAGTTGCACAAACCTGTTCATTTTTCTGTTGCAAATAAATATATTGGGGATGGATGGCTAGATGATAGATAGATGATAGATGATAGATAGATAGATAGATAGATAGATAGATAGATAGATAGATAGATAGATAGATAGATAGATAGATAGATAGATAGATATTTCATGAATATGCAATAGCTGTTGTCATGGTACTGTGATAATAAATTCTGCCATTTAAGTACTTTGCCAAATAAGCATTATTAGTCTTGATTCTTTTGCCATTCAATTTCATTGGATAATCCTAAATTCTACTGAGGAAGATGGAAAAAGGTATCTACTTTTTCTATAACATTCACCTTTATTGAAGAAACTGCCCAAATTCATTATTTTAAATGTAGGCAATTCAACTCTGCCATTATGATAATTATTCTAGTGTTGAATTTTTAAAAATGACATACTTGATTTAGTCTCATCAGTAGGAATGAGATGTGTTCCAGAAAGTCCTTTCCATTTTCAGATATATCTGCTTTCTGAACCCTGAATATTTTCTGTAAGATGTCCTCCATGACCTCATTGGAGCAGAGATACCACCACCATTCCTTTTAGAAGTATAAGAATTCATTCATTTGTTCATTCATTCATTATTTTAGGCAAGCACCAGCCTATTTATTCAGAAGCCACTACTCGATGCTTGCTTGTAGTTCATTAAAGTTTATAGCAATAGCAATTACACTTATATATCGCTTCATAGGGCTTTCAGCCTTCTCTAAGCAGTTTACAGAGTCAGCATATTGCCCCCACAGTCTGGGTCCTCATTTCACCCACCTCGGAAGGATGGAAGGCTGAGTCAACCTTGAGCCGGTGAGATTTGAACAGCCGAACTGCAGATAACAGTCAGCTGAAGTGGCCTGCAGTACTGCACCCTAACCACTGCGCCACCTTGGCTCCTATCAGTAGTTCAGTAGTTCATTAAGTACAAATTATTTTATCCCAACCACACTGCAGAGATAATTGAAATTTGGCCGGAACAGTCATTCTAAGCTACATGGGAGCATTTTAAGATTTTACTCCAGAAGCTACAATCTGAAAGAGATGGGAGGGAAATGCAGTACTCACTTCCACTCACATTTATTTCAACATAAGTAACCACTGTTAGAGTTTCCTTGCAAAAGTTAACAGAAGGATCAAATCCTTGTTTGGTTTTCTACAAATTTAATTGGCCTATAAACTGTAATCTTCTGGTTAGAGAAACGGATATTAATTCGTGTACTCTGAATCTTTAAACTACATTATCATTACTGCTATTGCTTCCAATAAACAAGCTTTTGACCTAGTTACTTATTAAACAGTAGGCTTTTTTGCTCTGCTGATGTTGTGGAATCTATGATGAGATACAAGATGGCATGGTATTGCAACAATTGGCTTTTATTTATGGTATGTAAAATACTTTTTAAAAATTATCTTGAATCTTGAATTAAGTGTTTTTTCCGTGAGACTGGTTTATCAGGGGAACCTGGTCTACCCAACTATGGGATGGAACATACTGCTTCCACCTGGGTTTGAATCCCAGAAAGGGTATGGCTGACAAGAGTTAAATAACTTGAAATAAATCTATATTAGTCTCCCTTATTTTTTTTTCTGTAAAATAAAAATTCAACACTTGAATCATGAACGTCACTAAGGAAAATCTTGCTGTAACAAATTCCTGACCACCACACTGAGAATTTAAACCGTTATGCTACTGATTATTATTCCATCCCCCTTTTTACCTGATGGCCTGGCCAATGTGCAGAACCATGATCATTGATACAAACAGCAGAGAATTCTCAATCTGTATTTTAACCACACATAAGGACAAAACAGATAATTTCAATATGATATATATATATTTGAAGAGATTCTTATTAGTAAATATTAAAATAAATATTAAGTTAACATGTTAACTTAAAAATCAGTCCTATACTGTTTACTTTGCTTTCTTGACATAATACCAGGTGATCATTTGCTAAGTTTAACCAGTCTTGGGAGTTAGTGGCAGGTGGTTGTAGCAAAGAAACTTAATGGTTAAATTATTGTGGCAGGACTGGTTACCTGGACAACAGTAGGTTCCACACAAAAGGAGAAGTAGTTGTCTCACTAGGAAAACACAAGGATGCAACTCTCAGCAGGAACTGGAGAACAAAGAGAATGTAGAAGCCAGCTGGTAGCCATTTGACCTCAGGCAAGATTGAATGTGAGAGGTTTTTTTAAAAGTAGATCTTGATGACAGTCCAGAAGCTAAAGCATCTGGATGGTGCAGTTTAACTCCTTTTCATTTAGATCTTAGGTCTAGTGGACCTCCCTGGAGCATCATCTGGAACACCCCTATGTCTTGTCGTATTCGTATCTAGTCCATATATGCAGCTACCCCTCTGTACTTTGTTCAATGCAGTTCCATAAAAACTTTGTGATCCAAAATCATTACATGTGTGGAATCACATGGCTTATTGAAGTCAAAGGCTTTTCAAGATAGTTAAGAAGTGTGTAGGCAAGTCAGAGTTATTATTTAAAAATCTTGGATTACAACACAGTAAACTGGTCTAGTAATTACATTCTATGATGCAACTGAACAGCTGCTGAGTTTAATCTATAGCACAATGTATTTATCCTGTGGTGTAGTTCCCCACCCACTTTCTTAACAGCACCCACTAGTTGGAATGGAAAAGTTCACAGTATGAGGATTCCATGTTATGTGCCAAATGTCCATACTATGGCCAAAGGATGACAATGGGTAAGGCAAGTGCAATGGATAACAAATTGTAGGAAGGTCTCATCTGAGCCCAACCAAATTTTGTCAAGATTTAAATGGGTGGGCAGATAGACAGGCCATCTCATGACTCTTTCCTTTTTAAAGTAATTATTCTGTTTTACCTTCTCGCTGTATCTCATTTCTGAACTAAGTTGCTCTTTCAGGACAAACCTGGAAACGTTATCAAGGAAGATATGGATCTCTACAAAGAGTACCTATCCATGGGGAAAACAAACCTTCCCTGTTGTTGGGAAAGGGGTAGTTAATCCTAATCTATGCAAAAGATACCTAGAGTTCTGTTGCCAAGCATGTGGGAGTTTGATTTGGTCTTTCCATATTCATTTGATATCTGAAAGATTTTTAAGTAGCAGTATTTGTAAATTAAAAATATGTTTATCATTCCAGAGCAGCAACCTGCATTTAAAATCAATTTGGAATGAAAGGAGATCTTTTAAGACTTGTTACAGTCAGTGGAAGAATAAATTACAGAATATATTTCCAGAGAAATATGTTCAATGACTTATTTCTCATTGCCAATATAATGCCAGATTGTCACAGTCCACTTAAAGCCCAGGTGCACAAATGTAGGGAGTCTTTATAATAGTTCTCTAATAATATTTTCCAATATTAACGAAGGAATGTTTTTCTTCCATATGTTTGAATAATGTAATAATTGTAATGATAGGAACTTAGTTACATGTTCAGAAAAAAATCCCAATTGTAAAAGCAGATTTCATTCATATGCATAAGAGACTAATGCAATGTTTTCTAGGAAGGGTACAAGAAAAGTCGAATAAAAATATAACAGGAATGCTGTAGATGTCTTAAAATATGGCAAATCATACTGATAGATCTCAGTGCCTTTAAATTCATATGTAAATTCTTATACTGTATTTCTTCCACTTATCTATCTTCACACTTCATATATTCAGAAAACTGCAAGAAATAGCATCTTGAGAATCCCTATTCTTTTGAAATAAAAAGAAAAGCCTTTCCTAGTTCCAAATGCTTGAAATTTATTGTAAGAAAAAGTAAAAGCTTCACAGAAGTAATTTTCATTTGTACAATTGTAACTGTAATCCTTGACAGAATGTTAAGAATGCATCCCCAGTTTAAAGCATTCTGAGCAGTGCAATTGGAAATTAATCATCAGGTATTTATTATAAGTGTATATAAATAAAAATAGGCACAACATTATTAATAAAACTAAAGGATCTTCATGCAAATTAGACTTTAGAATACTCCCCAAAATACCGTAATAATACAATGGGTGAATATTTTGGAAAATCCATAAAAACAAATTCTAAAATGCTTTAACTAAAACATATTCTCTTAAACAAAGCCAGTTTAAGAGGGCATTTCACTATGGGGTAAAACACAGCCCAAAGACTGTTCCTAATCCTGTATTATCTCAAAAACATGAGTGCAATATACATCCATTGATATTGTTCAAAACACCCTAAAACGTTTTGTTTAAATAATTCCAAAATCCTAGCATTAAAAATGGCAATGGAATGAAAGAGATTTACCCCGTTACTTTTTAAAGTATGATGAAACCTGAGGGATACCAAAGTACCACAACAATGGGGTACCAGTCTTATCCCACAGACAAAAATTGTGGACTCTCAGAATGTCTTGGAAGCCTTCGCCACAGCTATGGGATAGGACAGGCTTCATATCCTTTCTTCATATTCTGCATTTGCACTCTATTTTACTAGTTATTTGATTTGCATACCGTCCTTACACCAAGAACCATAGCTTGTTCTCCAAGGCAGACTGAGCTTCTAAACTGTAGTTTGCTAGAGGTTGGCTTTATGCACACACCTTTCGACAGATCTATACCTTCAATAACAAGCAGGAGCTCTAATAACCTTGAAATGTTTGTGGCAAACATTTCAAAGTAAGTAGCATAATTTTTTCTGCAACACTTTGAAGTGTTTTTTTCCCCTCCCTAGATGAAGGTTTTCCTATATTCTCATCCCTCCAGCAACAACTGTAAAATTAAAAGGGGAGGGGACGAAGAGCACTCCCAAATGCCCTTGTTTAATACTTATAACCCAAGCTTTTCAAAACCAGCATGTGTGAAGTGGTCGATCAAAAGGCATTGCTTGAAAAAAAAAAAAATTGGAGGCTTTATTCCGGAGGGTTGACAAGATAGGCGATGGGCCACCGTTCACCACTGGATGTCGGGGGTCATCTTCAAGTGATATTTGCAATTAATCCATGTGAACCTCGTAGCCAAGCCAAATCCCCTCTTGGAACAGTCGTCGCACCATTACACCTTGTCACTGGAGAAAAGAAAAAAGGTGGTTTGGGTTCGCCTCCCATCCCCCGCCCCGAGGGGGGAGAGGGAGAGAGAGAGGGAGAGGGATGGAGGGAGGGAGGGGAGAGAGGGAGGGAGAGAGGGAGAGAGAGAGAGAGTGTGTGTCCTCCAAATCGCGTATGTGCATAATTTGGGGGCGGAGACCTCTTACTTTTGCAATCTTGCTTTCTACCCGATCATTTGCAAGGCCAGTCTGAGAGGTGGGCAGTTCCTTGCTGGAAACCCGCCTCCTTGTCTGAAGCCTCACCTTTCTCCTTTCACCAAACTCAGCCTTATACTCGGGCCAGCTGCTCGCCAGTGCGTTGCATCGTTCCTTCTTCGCCATGCCGGGTCCTGAGGCGCTCCTTGCGCTCTTGATCTCGCCCGTTCTGCTGACCGTGGCCCTTGTTCTCTCGGGCCCCTGGAGGCTCTTCGATTCCCAGCCGCCTCTGGATTTGATGAGGGAGCTGGAACAGCGGCAGCAAGACCTGAATTGCCTGGCAGCCTCTGCCCAAGCGCGCGCTTCTCCGTCCGCCGCAAGGCGCGCAGAGGTCGCAGAGCCTTTGGGTTGCGCGCAACTGAGCGGCCTGAGCGATGTGGGCGTGGTAGGCGCTGGCATCACGAAGTTGGTGTTGAGAGCAGTTTTGTCGCCCGGTGGCGAGGAAATCGCCCTGAAATCCGTGCACTGGGCAGGCAGCGACGTGAGTCGCTGTGTTCAACGCTACGGCCACGCGGAAGGTTGTTTCCAGCTCGCTGCTTACAAGCTGTTGAAGGAGACCATCCTGTTGCAGACTCTGGATCACGAAGGGATCATCAAGGCACGTAGTACCCGCCTGCGCGCTCGGAAAGAAAGGCAGGAGATCCAGCTTAGGAGCCTAACTGGATGTTTTGGATAGTTGTAAATGCTATACCTTTCTTAAGATATTTTACTAATTGCCCTTCTTCCCACTTTCAACCACGTGATGGTTGAACGTGCTTAATCCAAGATTATTGATCTTTACACAATGTGAGGTAATAGCCCAATCCTACTTTCATATCCCCGATTAGTGTAGCTCATTGTCATACTGGTAATGGATATCAATATAAGTTGAGTACTTATGGCAGAGAGTAGCATATAAATTTTTAAATAAAATTAATGAGTCCACTGATTATCACATGTCCAGATTTTAAGATGTGGCCACGCAAACATTCTTGTTTTGAGTGTGGGCCAATCCTAGTTTTTAGGAGGAAATGTTACAGTTATATTTTATTTTGTGAATTGTTTTGTGGGCACTGCAACAAGCATGCCTATTCTGAAATTCCTTTGATTAGTTTAATGGGGATCTGTTGTAGGTTTAGGTACAACACACATAAAATCAGTCAGGTAATGACTGATCAACTGAAAAAACTTAATGGATTTGTTGGAGGTGACAATGTATATTTGGGGTAAAATGCAGGATTGCTGCTATATTATTCAAGTACTTCAACATGCGCCTTGTAATCTCCAGAAATTTGCTACTCTAAAATATGAAGGCAGTTTAGTTTAATGATTTTAAAGATGATTAGTGAAATCAATGGTGAGTTAGGCTTTTGGTGGCCATGTTTCACAAATATCTGCCTAACCTCTTGAGTATCACAGTGGTGATGAATCTGCAAGTCTTGAGATGTTGATAATCTGCAAGTGTGCTGCATCCCTCCCACTGAAGGTGCTGGTTGATGCTGCTGGCATTGTTATTCTTGTGATGCCTGGACATCCCCAGCCTTTAAAAGTGCTGTGCTGATTCTTGGCAGGTCTTGGAAACTGAGCATGGTTGGCCTTATTGAGTTCTTGGATTGACGACCATATGGGAATTTTAGGACTGTTGGTTAGACTAAGAAGTGGACAAGAGCATGTCAGAGAAAGGCAGAGACAAACCATTGCCATACCGTTGTCAAAAAAAAAAAAGAACAATAATGAAAAATATCATATTTAAATTCTTGGAGGGTCACAGGGTTCCATTCTGGAATACTATATGTTGGGAAACAGCAATGGGAAAATTTTCATGCTTATATGCCTTGCTTGTAAGTTTTCTTCGGGCAGCCCAGTTTGGCTCCTGGGGCTCTGGTGCAAGCAGCCTTCAAGATGTTTCCTCTCCCATGGTTACCTGTCACTTTCTTGGTCCGATTACTGTTTATGACCCTACAGAACTTGTAATTGGAGGAAACCCACAAAAAGCAATTTTCTCTTTGAAAGAAAATTACTCTTGCTTGATTTTGTGGTAAATAAACATAAGTAAGAATAAAGAGTTATCTGGCAGGTATAAACCCTCAATTTCAAGATGCAGATGAATTAACTTGATAAATTATAACTTCTACCACCATGCTTGGGTTCAACTATGTAAGGCATACATTTACTGTAGCAAGAGCAATTGAGTTTTTAAACAAGTCTTCATTTGGCCTTTCTTACCATTAGCAAAATATATTTGTTTTTTTTCTAAGAATAATTTCTATATTTTGCATCTGTATTAATACTTCATTCTGTTTTTCTCCTGACAGCTGCATGGAAAATGCTATAATAATAGCCTATATCCAGAAATGAAAGTGGTTTCCATGTTGGAGCTTGGAAGCCCTTTGGAGATGATTCAGCTTCTGCAGCTCCCTTGGGAAGAGCGATTTAAAGTAAGGAGACAAAGACAAAGCGGGTTTTATCAGTAGTGATAAACCCAATCCTGAATCATTCCATGATAGAAGGAAGGGTCTGGGGAAGATCTTTGCTCTTAAAAATATGATGTTAAACTTCTGTGTAAATCCTATAGATGTGCCATTCCTGCAGACATTCTAGCTCATATAAATCTTTGGGCCTGGAAGATTTTTGTATTGTAACACATCAGTGTCAATATATCTGTAAACATATTTTGGCAGGAGAAAATTCTCTGCACGGACATTTCTGGACTGTTTCAAAGGCAACTTATCTACAGTATACTACTAGTAGTCTGTTCAACTTAGAATGTATATTTATGGGGAAATTGACTAATTCCATTACATGTTTACATTAGATGAACATATACACGAAGAGCTTACGTTTTTGCCATAGCAGATGGCATGCTGTAATTCCAATGAATTGTGCATTAAGCTGCAAAATAGTAGGAAGAAAGAAAAGTAGACTGCTGATGTTATAATGTAAGAAAACCTCTTTATTTGTTTACCATCTCTCTTTCAGATTTGTCTGGATCTGGTAGAAATGCTCAATTACTTGGCAAATTCTCCTCTAGGTTCCATTGCTCTTCTAGATTTCCAACCAAGACAATTTGTTATGGTGAATGGGCTCCTGAAAGTTACAGACCTGGATGATGTGAGCACTGAGGAGCTGTCTTGCAAAACAGATCAAGATTGCATTCTCAAATTCCCCACAAAAACCTTCTTTCTCAAATGTGCCAGCCATGGGAACTGCAAAGAAATAAATGAGAAACGGAATCTTTTCAATGCATACAGGTAAGTTGGACACATTTAAAAGAAGAGCTGAAGAACATAATCACACATGCCATTTATTTTTAGTAATTTCCTTTACGTAGTTTCCTTTAGTAGTTTCCTTTTTTGTCAGACTTTTCCAACTACTGTCTTTCTGGTATTTGCAATCCTCAGAATTCTAGCTATGAAAACCAGTGTTTCTGGAACTCTGGATCTTTTACTCAATACATCTGGAAAGTGCTAATTTAGAGGAAGTTATTCTACATTACTATAATTCTTTAAACATTAGTACCTGGTGCATAGAAGTATTTCGACTAAAGTTATGGTTATCATTCATAAATGCTTTTTCCCCTGAAATCACATATTAAGCTACTTTTGGTTTGCTTTTGAAAATTCATCAGTCTTGGGGAATAACATACTGGACAAACTTAGAGGAATGCTTAGATCCAGGCAAACAGGTAGTACTAACAAGTGTCTGCTAACCTTACTAGGAACAAACTAAGAATGTACGTTATAGCAGACACAGATCCGAAAAAGTGTTCTTTGCATTAATTAGTATGGATACAGATAGTCCTTGACTTACGACCACAATGGAGCCCAAAATTTCCGTTGAGACATTTATTAAGTTGAGTTTTGCCTCATTTTATGACCTTTCTTACTGCAGTTGTTAAATGAATTACTGCAGTTGATAAGTTAGTAACCCAGTTGTTAAATGAATCTGGCTTCCCCATTGACTTTGCTTGTGCGAAGGTCATAAAAGGGGATCACATAACCCTGGGACCGAGCAATGGTCATAAATATGCTATGCATCTGAATTAGGATCACATAAAATTCAGTGGTAAAAAGAGTAAGGTTCTACATTTAGGCAAGAAAAACAAAATGCACAGGTACAGTATAGGTGATACCTTGCTCAACAGTAGTAACTGTGAAAGGGATCTTGGAGTCCCAGTGGACAACCATTTAAATATGAGCCAGCAGTGTGCAATAGCTGCCAAAAAAGCCAACACAGTTCTAGGCTGCATAAACAGAGGGATAGAAACAAGATCACGTGAAGTGTTAATACCACTTTATAATGCCTTGGTAAGGCCACACTTGGAATACTGCATTCAGTTTTGGTTGCCCCAATGGAAAAAAGATGTGGAGACTCTAGAAAGAGTACGGAGAACAGCAACAAAGATGCTTAGGGGACTGGAGACTAAAACATATGAAGAACGGTTGCAGGAACTGGGTATGTCTAGTTTAATGAAAAGAAGGTCTAGGGGTGACATGATAGCAGTATTCCAATATCTCAGGGGCTGCCACAAAGAAGAGGGAGTCAAACTATTCTCCAAAGCACCTGAGGACAGGACAAGAAGCAATGGGTGGAAACTAATCAAGGAGAGAAGCAACTTAGAACTGAGGAGAAATTTCCTGACAGTTAGAACAATTAATCAATAGAACAGCTTGCCTCCAGAAGTTGTGAATGCCCCAACACTGGAAGTATTTAAGAAGATGTTGGATAGCCATTTGTCTGAAACGGTATAGGGTTTCCTGCCTAGGCAGGGGGTTGGACTAGAAGACCTCCAAGGTCCCTTCCAACTCTGCTATTGTATTGTATTGTATTGTATCATGGGGATACTGCAAAGATTGTAAGTGTGAAAATGGTCATAAATCACATTTTTCAGTGCCATTGTAACTTTAAATATTCACTAAAGAAGCTGTTGGAAGTCAAGGACTACCTGTAGAACATTGTTCAAAATTTTCCTGAGATAAAACTAGTAGCGCTTATGTGAAAGAGGCTCTTGAGCCTTCTTCCCGCATGACTGACCTTATTAGAAAATGAATAGTAGCACAGCTCATTCTCAGAGCAGCTAATATATGGAGAACACCAGGTTGGAGAAAGTTGATTATCCCCTGGGAAACTAAGGTTGAGAGACACTTGCAATGTATGTCTATTTAAAACACGATTTCTTGGCTGGATTCATATATTATACATGATAGACTGCTGGTCTTTTATAAAGGCTTTATAAAGGCTTAAAAACTCAAAGGCCTCCCCTGGCATTTGGCCAGGATGTTGGACAAGATTGGTTTGATAATGGTTGTTTTTCATTGAATATATTTTTTTCTCTTTTATCTCCAGAGTGACAATTAGTGAGTTAGATGGCAATTAGTGAATTCGTATAAATTGAATAAATAAATAAGCCAAGGTGTGTTATGGCTTAACATGATATGTAAATCCTGCAGGTGACTTTGCCATAATTAGCTCATGAGAGTGGGATCAAAGATTCAGGCAGTTCTTTAAAATTAGTGTATTGGTGAGTTTCTTTGAATTAGTTAATGAATTTTCTCTTGCCAAGTCACATGGACTGATGCCTCTCTTATCTCATTAAATTCTCAGGCGCAAAAACTGAGCAAATGGTGTTTACAAATGGGATATTTTGAATATGTTCCAATTCACTTCTGGGAGGCTTATGGACAAAACTGGAAGCATCATTTCAATAACAAAGATATTTGAAAAACAACGTTAATTTATGAGTTTAATTTTGGGGTGGAACAAACGTATCGATAAAAATAAATAAAAAGCCATTGTTGATGTAAAGTAGGATAAGATATATTTTTCTGTTCTGAATTCAGCTCTAGCCAAGAAGCTTCAGTTTCAATTTGTTAAAAGTTATAAGATTTAGGGTTTTTGTTATCAGTCTTCACTAAAATTTGGAAGATTTCTGTTTTAATACGTAAGGCTTCGATTTTTTTTTTTTAGGTATTTCTTCACTTATCTCTTACCTTATACTGCACCCATTGCTTTGCAACCAATTTTGAAGGACATCTTGAATGCCACCGGTACGTGCTAGTTCAAAATATTAAAGATACGTTTAAAATGTTTATATGAAGAAGAACTGCTTTATAGTATTTTTCGCCTTAAAACATTTCTCTCCCCTCTGCATGTAGGTGATTTACGATATGGAGTGAATGAAACTTTACAAGCTTTCCAAAAAGTTTTGCATTTGTACAAGTCAGGACTTTATCTGCAGAAGAAGCCTTCTCACTTAAAAGGTATGGATCTCATAACTAGCGAGTAAGTTCAGACTAAATGCCCAAGGACCTGACTCAGTTAAAATGTGCTTAATTTAAAGCCCATTGTAATCAATGGAAGACGTAGCTGGGTCAATCTAAATCCCTTTGAGACTTGAGCCATTGAGATTTTGATAAAATTAGCTTTCCCAACAAAGGGACCGCTGACTGCATTGAGTAGAATTTACTTCATTTTGGGTGCTTTTCTTTTGAACAACTCTCATGCATTAATACACCTATAATGGGTAGTGAGGGCATGCCTGTGCTGACACTAATGAGTCTATCAGCCGTATTCCTCTATTATTATTTATACAATATACATCTGAAAAGTCAATCAACTTCAGAGCAGCCAAGCCTACATGCTTGATTCCCTTTTAAGATAATATTGTGCATATAACTATAGCAGTTGAGATTGGCAATCTGATTGGCATGAACACCCTAGGCTCCTCACTTAATGCCCCCTGAGCTCCTGCCCCAGATGATATTTTAAAATTTTTAAATAAAACCAATATATAAGGAAATGACATTTTATAAAGAAAAACTTTGACTATTCGTGACAATGCTTTTAGGCTCCGGTGTTTTCCTGGGATATTAGAGAGCTTTGGGAGAGCGGAAGCTAATTCACTTGTGGTAAAGATTTTCCTGACCATGGTGGATATTTTATGAATAGGCAGATTTCCCATCGCAGCCATTTTTATAAGTACACCCATTATAATCTTCAACTTTCCAAATGCATCTTAGACTCCAAAGATGGTCTATTGCAACATTAGAGTATGGAGTTTGTGGTCATAGCCCCATTTCTATTTCATATATCCATGGATTGAGTAATGGCTTATATTCTGAACGGTCTAGTTTTTAGGTGGTATGCTTATGTCAGTTTCATTATTTCATTATTGATTTCTTTTGAAATGCTTTTAAAATGGGGGAGATATTGATAGAGCTTGAAAATTCTGGCAGGACTGCTTGCTTTTTCGTGTAATAAATTCTATACGCTTCTAAATGAAAAAAATAGAGTCAAGGATGGCATGAAGGCTATCCAAAGAGATAAGAGTTAAATGTTATGGATTTACACTGCTAATAAAGAGTACTTCTGGTATGTGTAAGAGAGACAAGATTTATGATTGTTTTGCTAGACATGCCTGGGAAGATAAATTTTGGTTGGGAGTAAAAAATTTAAAACATCCTTTACATTTTTCTCATTTCTTAAATACTTCTGAGTTTCCAACAGGTATATAGTAGTAATCCTTTATCTTTTTTCCCCTCCCCCCAGAATATTTTGTTGCAAAGGGATTCCACAGTATGGATACAGAGGACTATAAATGTTGGCCTTCGTATAGCCCTTTGAGATGCATGTTGTCTGTTCATAACGTAGAGGAAGCTGCCTCCATTTGCAGTTACCATCCACAGTGCCAACATTTTATCATCACTTCACAGAGAACATGGACAGGTGAGAATAGATGGCATTATGAACACCACCTAGGCCTTTCCCTCAAAAATCCATAGAAGATTCACAGAAGATATAGGCATGTTTTTACTTGGATTCGAGTAAATTTAAACTCTGGAGGAAAGAAATGTTCATGTCAGTGTAACACTACCAGCTGCTTCCAAAGATCTTCACATATTTTCTGCAATGTTTGAAAGGGCATTCATATGCATACAGCTCTGACCATAATCAGGAATTCTAACAAGGCAGATTTTCTGATTCAAAATAGGTTACCAGCATTTTTAAATAAAAGCAATTACTAAAATCTTTGCAGAACCATGAACAGCTTTATAAATACCAAACATAAAAAGGTGCAAGGGATATTTCCACATCCTTTTATTTTAGTTCTACTTTGGGGCAAGTGACCATTCAAAACATTCAAGGTAAATAGCTTTTTAATGAGTTGGCTTCATCTGTTTTATCAGCTTCACAGATTTTGCTCTTGCTTAAACCGAAGTTTGTTAGCTTTTGAAGAATACATTTTTAATTATTTTTTTCCTCTACCATCAGGCACAGATTTGAGATATGCTATACTGAGATGCATATTTTGAATCATGAAGCTACATCAAATCCCCTCCCTCCCTCCCCAATTGAAACTGTTTTACTCTCTGATTAAATTATTTTGTAACTACCAAAGGCAGAATAAGTGATTCATGTTGTATACAAACTTTTGTATAAAATACAATACAATAGCAGAGTTGGAAGGGATCTTGGAGGTCTTCTAGTCCAACCCCCTGCCTAGGCAGGAAACCCTACACCAATTTCAGACAAATGGCCATCCAACATCTTCTTAAAGACTTCCAGTGTTGGGGCATTCACAACTTCTGGAGGCAAGCTGTTCCACTGATTAATTGTTTTAACTGCCAGGAAATTTCTCCTCAGTTCTAAGTTGCTTCTCTCCTTGGATACTAACTTGGATACCTTGGTTATCCAAGTTAAAAGTTCTAAAAATAAGAACTTCTCTTATAATATTTATGATAATAATCTTTATATCTCCAAAGCAACATGTCCTTTAATTAACATTGATTACAATCTTCCATCGAATGATGATGTTACCTAATTGGGGTAATGAAATAACCGCAAGAAAACAACCAAACCCAGAGAGCACCAAGGGCCCCTCATTTCAACCCTGAACTATAAATATTCTTCTTTATTGGTACTATATCACACTATAGGACAAAAAAAAGGCTTGAATGTTTAAACTCGTGATGGCTATATGAATATAGGCATGCATTTAGGGCAGAGTAGAGGTGATTTTTCAGTGTTTCCTTTTGAGATATAATCTGATCCAATAGCTTAGCCTGAAGGCCAAGTGCTCCCTGGTGTTTTCCCATCCAAGTGCTAATTGGAACTGGCCTTGTTTAATTTCCAAGCCCAGACAACCAGATGTTGCCACCAGATTATTTTTATTTAATAAATTCCTGTATACAAATTAGCAAGGAAAAGGAAAGGAAGTAAGTCTAAAGATTTTCCCAACCTGGAGTCTGCCAGATATGCTGGATTCCATATCCCATCATTTACATATAGAACACAGCTGGTTGAAGATAAAGGGAATTTTAGGTCACTAGAAAGCATCAGGGTGGGCAAGGTTGTTTTTAAACAGTTTTAAAGCATAAGGCAGCTTTTCCCAATGTTTCCAGATGTTTTGGATGACAACACCCACTAAGCTTCAGTATGTGTTAAATATGCCCTGAAGATGTTGATTGATTCTGTGGCATACTTTATACACTCTAGCTGCCCCCTTGATAATCACAGCACTATGTTATTGAATTACTTTTATCAATTTCTTCCTATCCTTCCTCTCTCCACCTTCATGGCCAGAAGAGAAATTTACATTATAGGACTTTAGAGTATGGTATGGGACATGTTTTGGCCCTTATTGGGTGTATGTGTACTGTATAGGAATACAGGAATCCTGTGGTGACCAGGAACTAACGCATTTCTGGAGTACAATAACATTTCCATTGTATCATTTAATCTTAACCTGTGTAGGGATGATTTTATATACTGTTGTCAATAGTCTTAGTCCTCTTTCACAGCATTTCAATTCTTCTTCTCCCCTTCAGGGCGTCCTCTTGCTATTTTTCAAAGCAATTTGACCTACTTAATTCCAGGTAGCACCATGGAGGTTTATGTTAAACGATCTGCATTTTCAAGAGGAAGCCTTTGATTGAGATGCTGGAGACAACTTGGCATTGTTACTGGGACTGATGCGATCAACACCAATGGATTACATTATTTCTGCTGTGAAGCCATTATCTACATTTTATGTAGATAATGTATTATTTACATTTTATGTGAACAACTATTTCAATAATCACATCTCTTTATTTAAGAACTTATCCAACCCGGGGCATTTTCTAAGCTGTTTCATACTTACAACTCTGCAAGTCTTAATTTCAGCCACCACTCTGATTGGATGAATCGGCTTTATATATATTAAATCTTGTGTTTCTAATTTTTTATATGTTTTAAAAAAGAAAAAGCACATAAGCATTTATTTTTGTATGGAATTGTCCTTCAGGGACACATTAATATAAGTTTTCTTTAATATATGCATTTTTATAGACACAATTTCCCTTAATATAGACATTATACATTGTTTTATAACTAAGAAATGTGCTATTGAGAAGAAACCCGATTAATCTGTGTATTATAATTTATTAAATGTATGCCACCCATCTTCCAATGACTCTGGACAGCTGTTAGTCCAGGAAGTACAAATTAATGTCGATATATGCTTGACATTCTTACTGTACAGTTTGGGGAAGATATTTGTTTCTGGATGTAATATGTTTTTTTAATATTTATTTTTTCTTCCATTCAATTGTGTCCAACTCTCAGAGACTCGCTGGACAAGTCCCTGCAGTTTTCTTGGCAAAGTTTTTCAGAAGTGATCTGTTATTACCTCCTTCCTAGGGCTGAGAGAATGACTGGCCCAAGGTAATCCAGCTAGCTGTGTGCCTGAGGCGGGAATAAAATTCCTGGTTCCTAACCTGGTGCCTTAACCATTACATCAAACTGGCTGCTTTTGTAATGTTTAAGTTTATTAGATATGGTTGAACCACGTGCAAACACACACAGGAGGGTTTTCGGGTAGATCTTTGAATGAGTGGCAACTGATTTGCAAACTTCTAAGTAACAATTTATCATTTTCAGCAACATTATTCTGGTACTCAGAAAGGTTCAGGTTTTAATATGTCATTTTAATTGCACCCATTTCCTTCTGCATAAGGAAACACTCTTGACAACTCTCAAGAGAGATTTTTTTAAACATCTGTAAACCAGAAATCTTTACCTTTTAACAACACTCAGGCAGCAAATTCCTTTGACCACCCCATCCTTACATCTTGCCAGAAGCCAAATTAAAATTTGAATTGTGCTCAGCCTCTTTTATTTCCTTTCTGTCTGGCAGGAATGTTTATCTAATTTAAACTGACCCTGAGGAGAGAGAGTTAAACCTTTCATTAAAAGTTCTGATGATACCTTTGAAGGATAAATATTTCCAAATCACTGTTTTCATTTACCCCAATTTCCCTAACAAAAGATATTTTAAGGGACTTTGCATCTGATTATTTAAATTTCCAGCATTTATTCTGGCTAAATTAACTTTTTCCAGTTTCAAACCTTAAAGAAATAGCTTGAACCTATTTTTATTGAATAATGCAGCCACAAAAAGAAGAGATGGAGGCATAATTTTATATAATATTTACTTTGATTATTTCAATTCAGTGTGATTAAGTGTGATATGTTTAAAGTTTCATACCAATCTTGGAGGTTGTTCAGTATTACTTTCAGTGAAAGAAATCTTGCTGAGCAAAATGTTCAATAACATGTATGCATATCTATTGAGATTTTTTAAAAATACATTTTTTCCCATTGGATTGTTGTCCCTTTAATCTTTTTGTATTTAATAAGTAACATTTTTAAGACAGCATTAAAACTACTTTCAATTGTTAACATGAAAATTCTAGCTTCAAGGAAAAATTAGCTGGTTCATTTATCATCCTTTCAATTCATAATTTTATTTAATAATGTTCATTAAATGCACCTGATTTTCAATGATTCTGGGCAGCTCATAATAATTATGGAAGTAGAATAAAAAATAAAGATAGGAAGTACAATGAAACGAGGGAGTCTCACACTAGAATGGAATAGAATGGAATAGAATGGAATAGAATGGAATGGAATAGAATAGCAGAGTTGGAAGGGACCTTGGAGGTCTTTTAGTCCAACTCTACTCAGGCAAGAAACACTATACCATTTCAGACAAATGGTTGTCCAATCTCTTCTTAAAAACTTCCATTGTTGGAGAATTCACAAGTTCTGAAGGAAAGTTGTTCCACTGATTAATTATTCTAATTGTCAGGAAATTTCTCCTTAGTTGTAGGTTGCTTCTTTCCTTTACCAAAGGCCTTGATAGAGAGTCAACACTAGAGTGGGGGCCATCCAGATCTTGGTGGGGAACTTCATGTCAGAGGGCAGGATCTATTACAGATAAGGTGTGCTTCTAGAGTCCTCACAAATAACATTGTCTAATCAAAGCAAGGTGGAGCACACCAACCATAAATTATGGTTCTTGGAAAAAACTGCTACTGAACTTCAATCTATTAACTATTAAGGAAATACAGGTGTACAAGAACGTACCTTTTAACTAAGATGAAAGGTTTAGATGTGATTGATAGGAGCATCAATGGAAATACAGATGTATAGAGCAGTCAGGAAAGATCTCATGCTAAATTACAAGCCCAGTTGGCAAAACATTCATCACAAGCTGCATATAACCTAAAGTATGGTTTGTGCATAGGTTCAAGTGTGGCTTACTGCCCAAGTCTGTGCTGAGACTATCTGGGCATCATGGAAGAAAGCTTAGCCTCACAGCAATATTCCCTAAATCACAAGATATTATGATGACGCAACATGAGTTTAAGATGTAGGCATTTTTGAAAGTTTTCATTTAACTAGCACAGGAGCATTTCTATGTTCACACATGTTGAATATAAGAAACCTCTATTGCACAACTGGATCCCAAATCATATCCATTCTAGAACAATGTTTTTAGAAGATCAAAATTCTTAGGTGGTTAACATATTTTCCAGAAATTCTCATATCCTACTATGATATGAAAAATACATTTTTCCAGTTGATTAAGGGTAAGACTGAGGCACTGATTGATTTAAGAGGCAAATTATTACACGGCAGAAGTTCTAAATCTCTGCTCCTACTGCTTTTTCATGGGTGTGGAATAAACAAAACAACCTCTTCCAGGCATGGGAAAAGTATCTTGAAGGATAAAAAGGGTTCAGAAGCAAAAGAAACAAGTCCTCACAGTTCCTATAATAATGCTGCTTGCTCTTACACAAACTACCAGTAAAATTTAAATAACTGCAGCATCCTTCAGCTGCATTTTACTGGGTAGTGTGTGTATGCTGTTACACACGCTTGCTATTGCATTATAATAATTTGGCTCAATTTAATAATAGAAGGATGTTCCTATAAACTTGCCTATACCATCCATGTTGACTTGACTTATGATTCTGAAATACATATTTTGATCCTTTGGAGGCAGAAGTTGACATTCTGTGGCGACTCTCTGTAAGTAATCAGAAGTTTGCACCAATGCAGTATTTGAATAGTTGATGTGTGTTAAGGCCTCATTAACCACAGTTGCACACCCCTTCTTTACCATTATAATGCAACCTTGCTGTGCAAAAGTGTTCAAAAAGCAATTCTTTTTAGAAAAGAAGCCATGAGTACTAATAATATTAGGCAGGAGAATAAAGCTGACAGATCTGGTTTTAATGGCGACCTCTCCAAGTTGGGGTTTGCAATAGAAAAACAGACAGAGGAACAAAAGATTTCTCTTCTGATGCCAGCTGCTTTGGATGAGTAAGAGATAATGGCTTATCTTTCCTACCTTTGGACCTTGGAAGATAAAATCAGCAATATATCCTCAATACGGGAGGTCAGCCAAATGCTATATGGGGAATACTCACCTATTATCTTGAATGCTTTCAGCAACTTAGTTCCCATGAAAATTGACTGCAATTGTAAAAGCACCAGGCACTCTATAATACTTTCAGATAGTAAACATTTCACATTTCTTCTAAATTTATCTTTGTCGTGTCCATTTTAAAATATAAAATGATACAGGTAGTCTTCAACTTACGACCACAATTGAGCCCAACACTACTGTTGCTAAGGGAAACAGATGTGATTTTTGCCCTATTTTATGAGCTTTCTTGCCACAGTTGTTAAGTGAATCACCTCAGTTGTTAAGTCAGTAACAGTTGATAAGTGACTCTGGCTTCCGCATTGACTGCTTGTCCGACAAACACTGCTTCTTTATCTTGATCTTTGATATGAATTCATGATCTTTAATGAATTTGGACATTCTCTTCAAATATCTGCTCAGTCCTGAACTCTTCAAGGATTCAGATAGCAGCCAAAGAAAGTCCCTCTGTGGTGTCTGACTCCATTTCCAGGTGTATGAATTGAATGATTGAATTTGGGGCAGCTATAAAATTTATGCTAACTGAGCCATTGTTTCCAAGCAGCTAATTGGATTAGTTATGTCATAGGCTGGAAATATCTGATGGGTTTGCAAAAACTTCATGATTGCCAATTTGCAACAAGAGACAACCCCCCCCCCCAAAGTCACATCTATGGGCTGGGTGGCTGTACAAATTGAATAAATACATAAACAAATCTTTCTATAAACTATAGAATCACAGTAGATTGCCAAGTGGATTCTCCGATTTAAAGAAGGGAAGAAAATGCTTTATGTTAAAAGTAGGTACTTGTTTGAACCATGTTTGCATTCAGAGATATTGTTCAGCGATATTTTCCTACCGATCCACTGTTATTAGGGTGTTTTGTTGAGGATGCCCCTAAGGAAACTTGAAGCACCATTTTTTTTCAAGTATTGGTGCCCATAAACTGAGCATAAAATAATAGCTATATCTAGTAATATTCAGAATATAATGGCTTTGCGCCTGAAAACAGTACAGAACAGACTGTGACTAGAGTCATTCCTGATGTTGAATTTCTCATAAGAAATTATTCATTCCCCTTTTTAAAGATGTCAAGATGGATATCATCACCCATCTGACGTATTTGACTTCAGAAAAACCCCTAGTAGTAAAAAAGAGAAAATCTTTCTACAACTACTCTTTCCCTACCATACATAATCTACACATTTAAGTTCTTTGCTCTCAAGTTGTCTTTCTTCCCCCTAAACTAAACAAATCTCAAGATATAACTTTCTCTTAAAGTAGAATTGCCCTGTCTTTGTCTTTTTATCATTGCAGCTTTATAAGGTCATAGTGAGGTGTCATTGTGATAGAAATATTCCAGATAAAGACTGTTTCATCTGTTTCTATAAAGGGATTATGTTGGGGCTCATTCTGAGATGAGGAATATCAATAAAATGAATGCTAAAAATGACAGGTGGTAATTTTATTTAAATTTTCTTTTCTAACCCCAGGATAGAATTTGCTTTTAACAAAAGGCCCCCACACTGAGTTAGTATTTACATTCAACTATCCATCACAGCCCTTATATTGTCTTTTCAGGCCCCAGGAGCTCAGATCTCATCAACATATATATACACAGTATGAAGATGTATTTTGTCTCCATGTGCATTACTTTACTTTTCTTCTCTTGCTTATACTGAATGACATTTTCTATTTTAATGCACATTCTCCTATTTTTAAGAATTCCTTTCAGAGTCCCTGGCTTTCACATTTCATTTTAACCATTCAAATAGTGTTGACAACCACCAAACTACACATCTAATAGAAATCTCACTTTATTTCTGGAGTTATATGTTGCTTAAAGCCATAATATCCAGGGTGTCTGAGGAATGGTCTCATCCAGGACTAACCTGCCCCACTTGTTCCAGCGGAAAGGGCCAATTTCAGATCCTGTCAGCCAAAGAATTTCAGCTTGTGAGTCTAGCAGAAGAGCCTTTTCATCTCTTTCCATCGTAGGTGAGGACTGTCCCTACAATCCTGACCTTCCAGAAGAGCTTAGAAATGTGCCTCTGCTATTTGTTGTGGAGGCCCGACAAGTGCCTATTACTTTGAGGATGGTTGACAGAAGATTCCCATCCATAGGCCATCCCTCATCTTGATTTTTAGCCTTTAGCTTTTTCTATTCATTTTAAAAATTGTTTTAGCATTTTAAAAAACTTATACTGTGAGCTGCCCACACACCAGAGGTGGTATTCTGCTGGTTCGCACCGTTTTGGGTGAACCGGTTGTGGCAGCGCCGCAAAGCTCCACCCCCCCCCCCCCCCAGACATCATCATAGACCTTCTGCATATGCCCAAAAGGTTCTGTGCAGGCCCAGAAATGCCAAGGGAGAGCGAAGTGAGCGCGCAGGCACCCATGCTCCCACTACCAAACCAGTAGTGAAGAAAATAGTATACCATTTCTCTCTCTCTCTCTCTCACACACACACACACACGTACACACACACACACACACTCCCTCTCCCTCTCTCTCTCTCCACTGCAGGATGAAGGCCTCTTCCACACGTTACTAACCAATACGGTCCTGCATTTTCTTTTCCCAGTTGGGCCCGAAATACTTGCTGATGTTGTAGATCCATCTTGTTTTGGGTCTTTTTCTTGTCTGGGCCATGATCAGGAGCTGCCCAGGGAACATGCACACGCCAGAAAATGAACTCCCGGTTTCCAGTTACTGCCACACATGCACAAGCACCGATAAGCATGCACAAAGGCCCGCTGATTGTTGCGTGCACGTGCGCATCAGAAACCCTGAAGAGGAACAGATGACGCTGCGCCTGCCAGGCCATATGGCTCCACATGCCACTTTGGGGCACACGTGCCACAGGTTCACCATCACGGCTATAAGGCATCAGCTGCAATGAAAATTGTATGTGGCAGAAGAAAAGTAACAGCAATTTTGTTAGATCCTTGGAAAAATATGAGTAGGAAAACATGTGGACAAAATGTTTAGATAAAAATTAAAATACTTATTAAACGAATATGTTTTCTACTGTTAATTACAGGAACAGAGATGATGCAACAACAGCAAACAACATGCTTTAACGTTATTTTTAAGAAATAGAAGTGAAATGATCATAGGCCTAAGAAAGGGATAATAAAGTCAAGATGTTTAGGGAGCAAGTACTTTTTAGGGAGGTAGCTCAATTACAACCTTGGTCAGCAGTTAACTTTACTAGAGGAGCTGTGTGATCAAGTTCCTTTGGAAATATACCAAAACATACATTTTAGTGTATGTTTTGGTGTACAAAAACATTTCTCCAGCTCATATATTCATGGCAGGATCAGATGCATGAAAGGCTGCAAATAATTATTTAATTGTCACAAACCAGCAGGCAAACACCAAAGCTACTATCTTAACTGACCATCTTGATATAAGATCCAACCAGGTACAAGTAGAATTTGAAATGCAATGTATTTGGAAGACATTGGACTGGAGAAGGCTGCATCTATAAACTCTCACATTTTCAAGGTTAACTACTTGGGGAGAAATAAAAAACTAAAATTATAGTGGATTTAAATATGACTACATATATTAAACAAATAGCATTTCTTACGTAATATTCCTTGGTCTTTAAATGAATGCCAAGCCTTTGATGTTGATGTTGGCTTGCATCCATCTATCCTAAGTGTTTTAACTGCATTCTTAAAACATGTTGTGTAGGACTGCAGCCAAGGTTTTTAAAAAAATCCATCAATCCAACCAAGCAACCTGGATTTTTAAACTTTGTAACAGCAAACCAATTCCTTGTGATTTTCCCCCTTTGAGTCCAATTATGATTATCATCAGTGGAACATTTTAACTTGATGTCTATCAGTGGTGGGATTCAAAAAAATTTACTACCTGTATGAGTGTGTGACTTGGTGGGCGCGGCAGGGGAAGGATTCTGTAAAATCTCTATTCCCTCCCCTTTCTAGGGAAAGGTTACTGCAAAGTCCCCATTTCCTCCCAATCAGCTGGGACTCGGGGTGCAGAGAATAAATGAGGGCAGGGCCATCAGAGATGGTATTTATCGGTTCTCCGAACTACTCAAAATTTCCGCTTCCTATTTTCCAAAACTAAGCTGCTATGTCAAAAGAGTGCTTAGGAACTTGGCCAATTCTAGATCTTCACCAACACATTAGATAGCAGTGGGGGGGGAGAGGAAACTTGAGGAAAGACAGAGAGGGAGGGGAGGGAGGAGCTTTGTTTTGTCATATTTGATTAATTATTTGTACAATAGTGACAAGACAAATGTTACTGGTTTCTCAAAATGAAGTTCTTTCTTAGACTGAAAACTAAATTGAAATCAGTTATGTTGAATAGAATATGTCCTTAGTTCATTACAGTTCAAATCTAAATATGGAAGTTATTTTGCTATCTGAAAATCATTCTCTTTTGTGTTGTTGTTATAATAGCCTTCATTTCTCTCTCTCCAGTAAGTCTATTTGATAGTATTTTTTTCTTCTTTCTCCCCTTCATATGCATTTTACATAATACCCACCCTGAAGAAGGAAAATGTGAATTCTTTATTCATGACTGGAATGGGATATTTTGATTGCTCATAATAAAGGTATTACATTTCTGTCGGGTTTGTATTTTACTTCCACTGTTGAGTTAAATATTTCCTGCTTTCTATACATACTATACAATTACAACTGAGTTAATTATGGCTAATTTGCATTTTTTTTCAATGTGCATAAAATATCACAATTGCAGTCTCCCTAGCACACAGCAAGAATTACGTTGAAATTGTACTGTACTAAAAATGCTAGTGGACATTATCATTTGCAGATCTGTTATTTGTTTGTTTATTGTGTTTATATGTCATCTCACAAGAAGAGACCCGGGTCAGCATACAATAATCAGTAAAACAACAAATATATATATTAAAAACTATTATAAATATACAGATGTCATTATACAAATTTTAAAATACACAAACCACCAGAGAGGGAGTTAAAGATCAACCACAAAGAGCCAATAAGAATGCCTCAGGTTCCCTGGACCTCCAGGTCTGGTGACTTAACCAGGTCTTGAGGGAATTCTGTAATGAAAACAGGGATGGAGCTAACCTGACTTGGGAGGAATGTTCCATAGAGTGTCACAGCAGAGACGACTCATCTGCTGGACCCACCAAATATAGGTCCTTGGCAGATGGTAACTGAAACATGCCTTCTCTGCAGATCTAATGGGATAGGTTGGTGAAATCAGGGAGAAATGCTGCTTCAGATGAACCAGTCCACACTATGAACAGCTTAAAGGTTAAAACCAGCATCTTGAATTGGACCTGAAAGCAGACTGGCAACCACTGCAGAGTGTGGAATAGAGATGTAATCTGTGTTCTTCTGAATTAGTTGAATCACCAGATAGTTTTCAAGGGCAGCTCCATGTAGACGGTATTGCAGTAGTGCAATCTGGATGTGACAGGGGATGAGTGATTGTGAGTAGATCCTGCCAATACTAGAGAGGGAGCAATTGGTGTATAACGTGAAGCTGTGCAAAGCCACAGTTGCCATCTGCTCTTCAAGCAGGGAGTTGCGAGTCAAGGAGGAACCCCCCCACCCCCAGATTGCACATTGAGTCTATCTGGAGTAGTGCCACCCCATCCTGCACTAAAGATATCATAGTTCTAGAACTAATACCCTGTTTCTCTGAAAATAAGACCTCCCTAGATAATAAGCCCAATTGGGCTTTTGAGCACATGCACTAAAATAAGCCCTCCCCAAAAAATAAGCCCTCCCCAAAAAATAAGCCCTCCCCAAAAATATTGCAACACAGCAGAAGCCATGAGGTGACCACACTCACTGCCCCCTGCAGCTCAAAAATAATCAAAAATAAGACCCTGTCTTATTTTCAGGGAAACACGGTATGCCCCACAATACTAAACAGTCTTTCCAAGGTTAAATTGAAGCCCCCCCCCATTCAAACCCTGTGGAACCCCACAACCCACTCATTTAAAGAACAATTAACCACTGTTAAAATCCACTCACATGGCACATACATCCCCAGGCTATTATCATAGGCCAGGAGAGGCAGGATATAAAGTGCTAGTCCTAAGAACTCACAATTCTAAGGACCATGTCCATTTCCTTGGGTCCAACAGGTTCAAACCTTCTCAAATAACCAGGCAGGATTCTATCCCAGGAATTTCCTCTGGACCTGAAACAAGACCAGAATTCAATTGTAAGCAAATCCTAGTGATTTTGTCTGAAAGATGCTGACAAATTCCTCCACACATTCCTGCAAGACTCCTCCCATTGTTCTGTAAGAAAGAAGAATTCTACATCATAATTATTGAGCAGTAAAGGTAAAGCTTCCCGTTGCACACATGTGCTAGACATTCCCAACTCTAGGGGCGGTGCTCATCTCCTTTTCAAAGCCGAAGAGCCAGAGCTGTCCAAAGACGTCTCCATGGTCATGTGGTCAGCATGACTAAACGCCAAAGTGCATGGAACACTGTTACCTTCTCACCAATGTGGTCCTTATTTTCTACTTGCATTTTTATATGCTTTCAAACTGCTAGGTTGGCAGAAGCTGGGACAAGTAACAGGAGCTCACTCCGTTACACAGCACTAGGGATTAGAACCACTGACCTTTCTGATCGACAAGCTCAGCGTCTTAGCTACTGAGCCACTGCGTCCTATTGAGAAGCTAATGTCCCACAATTAACCAATTGTGGGAGACAACTATTTATTTTTCATGCCTAGATTATATTTCTTTTGAATACTTTAAAACAATGTTTTGCATTATTACAACATCTGGGGGGGAAGAGATGGAGAGGGGGGAGGGAGCGAGGGAGGAAAGAGTGATATTCCTCTTCTTAAGGTTCTAATATATCAATGATGGATATTGCATTCTTTCTTGTGGCAAATACTAACCTTGGGTGGATGGGTATTAGAAATTCAGAGGGACCTTCCTTGTCTCCTACCTAGGATTTTGCTGAAGCAATTAACTAAAAAAAAGGGAAACAAAACATACTCTTTTTTTTTTTTTAAGATTAGGGGAAAAGTTTAGAAACCGCTTAGCAAATTGTGGCGTTAAAAGTACCTAATTATAAAAATGTAATTAATGTTTTCTGTTTCTTTAAATACAAAACTGTGCAGATGAAAGGAGGCACATGGTTTGGCAGATGGCCATTCTTGCTATTAGCGCCTATCCTAATTATACGTTGCCTGGTCTGCTGCTTTTATACTGGTGACAATGATTTAGGATGTAGGGCAAGCAGAAAAAAACAGTAGGGTCACTTTCTTGGGTTTTTGGACTGCCTGTGACTTCACCAGGCCCAGCAATAAAAATGTTCAAGCAAACTAATGGAAGAACATCTTTGGCACACAAGATTGTCCCCCCCTCCCCCCAATATATGATGAGTAAGGTTTCTTTTTCCTTGCAAGAGACTCAAAGTATCAATATTATTACCAAGCGAATGTTGTTATTCACATTAGGTTAATGTTGGAAAATACAAATGCACACAAATTATAGCAGTGGAAAGAGTTTTGTTAGCTCATCCAATCACATCCTATGTTGAAAGAGGAAAAGCACTCCAATTGATGATGGATAACATTATACATGGAATAAAAAAAAGCAAAGAGCAAGGTATTTTTCCCTCCCTTAAAATATTAGGAGCCAAACATAGCAATGGTGGCTATTCTAATACCAATCCCATTGAATCACACATTCACAGAATAACTTTTAATACACCCATTTGGAGCTACCACTCATTCTGTTCAACTCAACCTAGACAAATTTCTGTCCTATGTACAGAGTGGTTTATTTAGAGATGATTAGACGGTCCTTAAATTCCATCTCTACTGATCAGTTGTTTATTTTACTTACTTTGTATAGCATGCACATGCAATACTGGCTTCTATATGCGCAGAGGAGAACACAATCTTTTAAAAACAGAAAAGCACTTCTACAACATGCCATTTCTACTCCCCAATCCCTTAAGAGAAATCTGGAGCTGATGCGTGATCATTTCTACTGCCTCTGGTGTCCAAATGTTTTGTATTCTTTTCCAGAAAGGAAAGTAATACAGCCAGTAGTGCTTCCTCTCATTTTTAGGTCACATGGTATGTAATCATCTAGTGATTAGCACACATAAAGAAATAACAAAACTAAGTATACAGTATATCAAACTTAAATTCAGCTTGAAATACGTTATAAGATTGTGCCCCTTATATATAGAAGCAGATCAAATTAGCACTTAAAGTGTATCTACCATCGGCAATGCATCCGCCTTGCGAGGTAAGCCAGACAGGAAGCATGCCCAGATGAACTATCTCTGTTGTAAGAATTTTGTAAGTTTGAAAGTACATTTCCCCCTTCCCCACTCCCTGCTTGACATCTTTCCATCCAAGAAACTAGAGAGTGTCATTAACCCATTAATCATTACTGGATTAATCCATTAATCAGTGGAACAACTTGTCTCCAAAAGTTGGAGTGTTGAATGCTCCAACACTGGAAGTTTTAAAGCAGAAATTGGACAACCGTTTGTCTGAAATGGTATAGGGTTTCCTGCCTGACAGGGGGATGGACTAGAACAGTGGTCCCCAACCTTTTTATCGCCGCGGACCAGTCAGCCTTTGATAATTTTACCGTGGCCCGCTGAGCGCGCGCAGGGGTAGGAGAGCGTTGTTCGCGACGACACATTGATTGTTTATATATCAGATTGTTTTGATTAAACAACTTTTATTTTATTGTATTTAAACATGCCTTACAAAATAAAATACAATTACATAAATATAAAGTGCTTTAATATGCCCCCCCCACCCGGACAGACTTATGTTCCTCAAAGACCATCCTGAACCCTCAACCCGGACCAACCTTTCTGCCCGCCCTCCCCCTCCCCACCACATTCGGCGGGCAAAGAACAGAGCGCGCGCGCGCGAATGCCGTGGAGAGAGAGAAAATAAATATATATTTAAATATATAACTGTTTGGGAGTAAAAGCGAGGAAGCGCACCTGGCGGGGGGGGGAGGAGGAGGAAGGAGGGTGGGAAGGAAGCTGGCAAGCGAAGAACAGAAAGTAATTAGCAAGGATTAAAACGACCTGCCGGAAAAAGGAGAGGGGAAAAAAAAAACACCAGATCTGACGGCTAGTGCAGCCTCCACTGGAGGGGCTGCAGAAACACACACCGCCAGTCCTGTCCTTCCTTTCCAACCAGTCTCTCTCCGCGCGCGCATACACACAGACACACCACACAAACACACACCCGCCGGCAGATATGCACGCGCACACACTTTTTTTTTTGCAATTGGCAGAACTACTGTTTTCTTTCTTTTAAAAAAAAATAATTAAATGGAGGTGGGGGGTGTGTGGAGAGAAAGGGAGAGAAGCGGACACATAAAACCGAGCCGCACTCGCGAACCACAGCATGCATCTGGGTGACAAAATTGCAGGGAGAAAGCAGGAAAAGCCGAGGAGAGAGCAAAAAAAGAAAAGAGCCAGACCAAGCGCGGCAGGGCGGGAAGGAAGGCGATGATGATTGGGGGAGGTTTGAAAAAGCAGATCCAAGCACAAAAGTTACTGAGTCATTTCAGCGGCGGCCGGAACAGTTTTCTTGACTCCCTCCCTCTCTCCCTCTCTCTCTCCTCTCTCACTCTCTCTTTCCCTGGCGATGGATTGGTGCGGGAGGGGGGGGAGAGAGAAGGGAGGAGACGGCGAGGGAGGGAGGGAGAGAGAGCCGAGGGTGGGACCAAAGGGGGGGGGGGAGAGAAATGCATTTAAGAGGAGCGGATTTAAAAGAGCGATCATGGCCCCCGGCCGCTGCGCGGCCCGGTGCCAGGTACTCCACGGCCCGGCACCAGTCCGCGGACCGGGGGTTGGGGACCACTGGACTAGAAGACCTCCAAGGTGCCTTCCAATTCTGTTATTCTGACATGTCTCAGCTTGCAATGATTGTACTGAAGGAATTTCAAGAGTGGAGAGATTGATTTTCTGAAGTTGAGAAGAAACAGGTGTCTTGGCATAAAAGTATTGGTATAATTGTCCTATGTACCACAGCAAGAAGCACACCTCACTTTATTCTGTCTCTTCTGAAACATTTGCCATTCCCACATTCCTTCTGTGGGCTAAGCTACCTCTTATCCCTGCCCACCTCCCTCCATTCTCCTGGTCATGACTCTTCCCTGTTCCCCAAGGTCATTCCTATATAGCATTACAGGAACAGTGGTCTCCATTTTATCTGGTCAAGAAACTTGATGGAAAGGTGCTTAGTTGATTGCATGAGACATGCTAGCTCTGTCCTACATCATGTCCTGATGCTACCTCCACTCATTCCTCCCAACACCTGCCATTTATTTAACGGCATGTCTTTCCAAATAAACTGGCATTTATAGAAGCTTTTTTTGCCTTTCCCCATCTCAACCTATGACTATAATTGGAACCAGATTTTTTTTTTGTGGCTCAGCAAAGCTTAGTCGTGCCAATTTTATGATCTTTTTGCCATGGTTGTGAAGTGAATCACTGCAGTTCTTAAGTGAATCACAGTCATTAAGCGAATTCAGGTTCCTCCACTGACTGCCTGTCAGAAGCTGGCTAGGAAAATCCCAGGACACTGCAACTGTTATAAATATCAGTCACCAAATGCCTGAATTTTGATCACATGAGCATGGAGATGCAGCAATGGTTGTAACTGTAAGGACCAACTGCAAGTCACTTTTCCCAGTGCAGTTGCAACTTCAAATGGTTGCTAAATGAACAGTTGTAATTTGAGGACTACCTATACTGACTTCCTACAAAGCTACCCTTAATAACACTTCCACGTTAACATAGGATCCTCAGGAGTTAAACAGATCTTATTGGACTAAATAGGCTGACAATTGTTTGAATAATAAACTGCAGCAGAAATCCTCTAGATCGGGGGTGTCAAGCTCACGTTGTCATGGTGGCATCATGTGATGTATCAGGACTTTTTCCCCCTTCACTAAACCAGGCATAGGTATGACCAGTGCATGACTCACCTTGTCCGTGGACCAGGAGTTTGACAATCCTGCTCTAGATATTGCATATATGTAGTCAGAGGTGGTATTCAGCAGGTTTTGACCAGTTCTGGAGAAGTGGTAGTAGAAATTTTGAGTAGTTCGGAGAACCGGTAAATACCACCTTAGACTGGCCCCACCCCCTTTATTTTCTACCTCCCGAGTCCAAGCTAATTGGGAGGAAATGGATATTTTACAGTATCCTTCCTCTGCCATGCCTGCTGAGCCACGCCCACTGAATGGGTAGTAAAAAATATTGATTCTCACCACTGTCTGTAGTGGTGTTTCTTTAATCACTTAATTAGTGGCAAATTGGCAGTTATTTAGTTTTTTGTGTGTGTGGGGAAACACTAGAAAGCAGTGGGAACAACCTTCACTGCAGGATTGGATTTGATGATTTATGTGCCCATTACCTTTGCTGTTTATATTTTTGCAGGCAGTTTTATCTCTTTTCAAATTGTCCTCTGTTCCCTGTTTTGTAAAGGAGTACGGTATTATTTTTACTTCTTAGAGGCAATGTCAAGTATATTGAGATTTATATCTCCATTATCAATTGTAATTATTTTACAGATTTAGAAGGGTATTGCAGAGTAAAGAGTGGGGGCTTACCAATCTCAGAAAAATGAATTAATCATGAAAACTAGACAGTTTCCTCTGAATGAGAATTGTAAATTGGGCATTTGCTGAGGTAACATCAAGTTAGATGGATGGCCTTTCTCTTCAGTGTCATTTTTGACAGTTACTTTGTAAGTTGTTGTCAAATACTGATATTAATTTTTCACAACTGATTGTTTTTGGGCCATTTTACATTCCCAGGCAGTAGCCAATCAATGCCATATTTAATTAATATAAACTAGCAGTGGATTGTGTTTATCTAAAGCCAAAAATGCTGGTAGTATTTTCTCCAGAGAGGGGAAAGCAATATAGACATTTGAGTGTTCTTCAAGAAATAAAAGTGCATTTTAAAAGGGCAATGAACTCTATGGAGGCATGGCAGCCATGTAGGCTTAGAATAATGTTAAAAAATGTTTACTCTCATAATATGTGAGAGGCTACTATCCCTTCCAGCAGGCACCCATCGCCTCCAGCAGGAAAGCACAGGAAAAGGCAAATGCTTCAGAAACTTAACACAGCATACAAAATTCTTGTCCATAGTTGGAGGCAGAGAAAATGGAAGAATCATTTCAATAGATTTGTTCCGGAAGATAAATTCTTCAGCCAATTTTAGCAAATGTCAGCAGCAAAAATTCTGCCAGCAGCCTAACTGCCATGTGATGTCATTTATATCAGTGTTTCTCAATCTTAGCAATTTTGCAGTGGTTCTCCTCCTATCTCTCGGACAGGTCGCAGTCGGTGTTGGTGGGGGGGCAGAGATCGTCCCTGAGGCCCCTAACTTATGGGGTGCCGCAGGGGTCGGTCCTATCCCCCCTACTATTTAACATTTACATGAAACCGCTGGGCGAGATCATCCGAAGGCACGGGATAAAATACCACCAATATGCGGACGATACACAGTTGTATCTGTCCGCCCCGTGCCAACTCAATGAAGCGGTGGACGTGATGAACTGGGGTCTAGAAGCCGTTAAAGACTGGATGAGAGCAAACAAGCTGATACTCAACCCAGACAAGACCGAGTGGCTGTTGTGTTTTCCTCCCAAAAATTTGACCAACATACCATCACTCAGGCTGGGGGGACAAAACTTACACCCCTCAGAAAGGGCTCGCAACTTGGGAGTCCTCCTGGATCCACAGCTAACTTTTGACCACCATCTCTCAGCTGTGACCAGGGGGGCATTTGCCCAGGTTCGCCTGGTGTGCCAGTTGCGGCCCTACCTGAATCGGGAGGCCCTCACAACAGTCACTCGAGCCCTTGTGATCTCCAGGCTGGAATACTGTAATGTGCTCTACATGGGGCTGCCCTTGAAGAGCATCCGGAGACTTCAGCTAGTCCAGAATGCGGCCGCGCGAGTGATCGTGGGCGCACCACGGTTCGCCCACATAACACCGATCCTCCGTGAGCTGCACTGGCTACCTGTCGATCTCCGGGTGCACTTCAAGGTCCTACTCACCACCTATAAAGCGCTCCATGGTAGTGGATCTGGCTATTTGAGAGACCGCCTTCTGCCAATTACCTCCCTGCGTCCCATCAGATCGCATAGAGTTGGCCTCCTCCGTATTCCATCCGCCAGTCAGTGCCGACTGGCAACTACTCGGAGGAGAGCCTTCTCTGTTGCGGCTCCGACACTATGGAACAATCTCCCCGTGGAGATTCGTACCCTCACCACCGTCCAGGCCTTCCGCACAGCCCTCAAGAACTGGTTAGCCCATCAGGCCTGGGGATAAGTTTATTTTTGCCCCTCCCGAATGCTGAGTGAATGTTGAGTTTTACTGTTTAAATTACTTTTGTGCACATTTCTTTTTGTATTGTCCTACACTCCCTTCCTTTTTGATTGTAAGCCGCCCTGAGTCCCCTCAGGGAAAAGGGCGGCCTATAAATGTCTAATAAATACTCTAAATTAAAAAAAAAAATTAAGATAGGTAGACTTCAACTCCCAGAATTTTCCAGCCAGCATTTCATTTCATTTCATTTCTTTAGTTTGTCAAACATGTAAAAGATAACAGGTATACCGGTAAGTATAAACATAAATATGAACTCGGTAAATGGGTATGAATAAATGGAGACAGTAGGACAGGGACGGTAGGCAAACCAGTGCGCTTATGCACGTCCCTTACAGACATCTTAGGAATGGGGTGAGGTCGATAGTCAACAGTTAAAATTATGGGGGTTTGGGGATGTAACAACAGAGTCAGGTAGTGCATTGCAGGCATTGACCACTCCGTTGCTGAAGTCATATTTTCTGCAATCGAGTTTGGAATGGTTTACCTTGAGTTTGTATCTGCATGCTGCACTTCCTTGCAGTATATTGTCTCAAAATGGACGTAGTGCTGACCATTGCAGGGATGAACATAGTAGTTTCTCACAAATAAAAGTCAAATAAATTAACATTATTTTAAGCCTGTGTGACTTTTCTTTTCTTAAAAAAGTCTTGTATATCAACCTGCTTCCTGTCTCCTTAAATGCACAACTTCATAGTGGAATCCATAGAAGGTACTGATGGATATGGAGAGATGGAGAACATGTAAAGTGATAAATGGATTTTATTTTCTTATGCTTATTCAGCAGTATTTATTAACAAGATGTAATCTATTAGACATTATGGAATGACTTGAACGAAAATGGAGCACATAGCTGCTTCTTTTCTCTCCTTGAAAATAGCACAGATTAATTCTGTCTGATCCTGGCCTTCTTCTGAATTTCTTATATAAGAATAGTCTTCAGCAACATGACTTATGTATATTACTGAACAAATCAAATTCCATCATCTGGGCTCAGTCTATATG
Organism: Thamnophis sirtalis; assembly: GCF_051295495.1. Lineage (NCBI taxonomy): Eukaryota > Metazoa > Chordata > Lepidosauria > Squamata > Natricidae > Thamnophis > Thamnophis sirtalis. Next base: position 141,757,302 of record NW_028261381.1, read on the forward strand.
AGAATCCAGTGCAATCTTCATTAATCCAAATTATTTGAGATTGATCAGTTTATTAGTGCCTTATCAAAGGAGACTTTATTTTTAAAAATAATTAATAAAAAAACAGTGAAAAATAGTTTTCGCTGGAAAATTATTTGCTACAGGTAGTCCTTGACTTACAACAGTTTGTTTAATGACCGTTTGAAGTTATAACGGCATTGAAAAAGTGACTTAATGACTGTTTTTCACGCTGATAACCATGGCAACATCCCCATGGTCATATAATTTCTAGGTTTCAATTTTCCATGTCCTATATATGTCATTTCTTTTCAGATCCGTACCACATTATTTTGCAGTCACATTGGCTTCTTCTATTCTTCTTATTGTTGTTTACAGTGGAATTGTTTGTAACTGATTTAACTAAGTTCTTCTTTAGGAATTCTTACTTATCTTAAACCATCTTTCTCACTAACTACTGCTGCCACAGAATCTTACCATTGTTTTGAGTTTGTTTTGCTTTCTTGAAGTAAAAAATGCAAGTCTAACTGCGTTCAGCTAACTTTACCTTAAAATCAAGAACTCTGGTATTGCACCACAATTTCCCACTATTGTTTCTGCTACTTCCATTTCCTTGAATTTGTCTTCATTATTGGTTAGTATCAAGTCACAGTTAATTGTTATCTTCCACCGTCTGTAAAAACAATGTCAATGAGACTGGTCAGGAATTTCTCAAAAGGCCCCCTCTGGCAGAGCTTGTTTCTCCAGAGATCATGAGGTAATTAAAGTCCTCATCAAGCTCATAACATTCAAATACAGCTACTGTCATTATTTCTTTTGCTTTTACACATTGGTAGATATGAAAAGTGGAAGAAACATTTTTATTGCAAAATGGTGAACATTTGTTAAAAGTTGTAAAGAATGCATTTAAGTGCCTGGGCTAGGAGTGGAGAATGGCTCCACCTTCGGTCATTGAAATCAATTTTCGATCAGTCACACCTTTTCTAAGGACTTACTTCACAGGGTTGTGCATACATGGAGTGATACAAAGAAAGGTGTGATGTATACTGCCTTGAGCACCTGTACAAAAGGTGTAATATAAATCTAATGAATACATACATTAACATGCACAGGCAAGTCTCCCAGGATATTTTCCTGGTGCTGAGAAAAGATCAAACCTTTTCATATTTATTGACTACTTTGTTATTTATGCTTTTTTTTTACATATTGGGCTTCCTTGATAATCTCTTAGTTGTCAGCTCTTTGCAGAGTAAATATTTCTGCTGATGTTGCAGGTGGCTTGGCCTCTTCCCAAAGAGAAATGTAGTTGTGCTGTGCCAGCTGTATGGGGAAAAAATGCTAGCAGCATGAAAAAAGAAAATAGTCCAGTCCTAAGGCATTCTACTGTCAATGTATTCAAGTAAGAATCCCTCTGATTTGGTCACGGCTGTGAAGCAAACTGCCACTTCTATATATAACTGGTCATTCAAGGAGGGAAAAGGATCATCCAGAATCATAGTTACTTACCATACCTATTTATTTATAGGATTTATATGGGTGCCTATCTCATACAATGACTCTAGGCCACAGGTGTCAAACTCGTGGTATTACATTATCATCATGTGACCCAGTGGTGGGTTGCACTTACCATCACTACTGGTTTGCTGATCGCAAGTGTGTGTTCCGTTCGTGCATGCACATGCGCAATCCACTGCCCCTGCGACAACCAGCTGATTATCGGGGCTCACATAGGCATCGCATGCTGTGTGCATGTGCGCATTTTGCCTTTTGCCATAAAAACAATTATAGAGGGCAGACCGGCCAGTGGGCCAGCCAAAATAACCACCATACTGGTTCGCTCTCAGCTGTTCTGGGCCACTATTGGTTTGGCTGAACTGGCAGCAACCCACCTCGACATGACGTTTTGTGAGGTTTTTCCTCTTTGCGGAGCTGGGATGGGCATGGCCTGTGCATGACACCTCCGGCCACTGGGCCACCAGTTTGACATCCTTGCTCTAGGCAATTCATAACAATCCATTAAAAACCCATCATTAAAAACAAAAGCATCCTCCCCCCCACCAGGTGCCAGACCAATCATCCTTGATGTTCAACTCTATCCTAGCCCAATATTTGGGGAAAAGACAGATCTTCACAGTCTTCTGGAAGACTAAAAGGGGTAGCTCTCTTTTCTCTCAGGCCAGAGGCAGGTCCAAAAAGCTCCTTGCTAATGTTTATGTGTGTTTTTCCCTCATTTTTATTAAAAAACCCAGTTATTATTCATATTGTCATTAGTAGTCTTACTATATTAATAGTTATGAAAATGTAATTATGTAAGTAGTAGCAAATTAGTGTATGCCAAGACCTAAGGAAATCTCAGTGGCCACTCTTTTAAAGGAGAAGCTGCCTTCTGCTGGAGAAGATGGCTTTCCATAGATTTCCTAAGAGGAATCTTTCCAGCTCTTTTGCAATTCACTTCATGCAAAGCCTGGCACCAGTGCCCAAATGTTGCAAGGGGTGGGGAAGCACTTAATCTTCTTTTCTCTTCCTTGGGAGTCCATTAAGAAATCAAAACTCTAGTTGTGAACAAGCAAGAACAGTGTTCCTGTATGCATTAAAAAAAGAGTGACAATATGCAGATCATAATATAAAAGCAGAGGAAAAATTCTAAACAAGGAGTTGTGAAAGGGAGAATTGCACAACTCTAGGTGTGCTAGTAGTTCACCGACTCAGGATTTCATTTTCTCTCGTGTCTGGACTGAGCTCCTTGGCACACTGCATCTTAAAGGCAGAATGTATATTTAGACAAGTCAGGCATTGCTCCTATGTTTCAAAATTGACAGCAATATTCTCACTTCGCCCCGCCTGATCCTTACTTGGGTCCCTTCTGTCCACCTTTATCTCTTATTTCTCTCTTGCCCTTGAAATCTCCTGCCAGTCTTGATCCTTCCCCAATTGCTATACTAGGCGCTTTCCTCCTGGATAAAAAACCTGCTGACCTGTGTCTTTCTCCCTTTTCTCTTTCTCTGTCTCACGGCTGGGTGTTGCCGACAGAGTCTTTTTATTTCTCTGTAACCCCAAACTGCCCCCTTTCCAGTTCATGGAAACCTGGCTCTGCAAAGCACTGCTGAAAAATCTCTTTCCTTTTCATGGGTGGTCTCTCTCTCTCTCTCTTGTTTTAGACAGAAAAAAGGCTTCTCAGTTGTGTTTGTTCTTCCTTTATCTCTGTGGGCTATCTGTCTTAGTCTACTTTTCCTCTTGTCTTCTTTTTTTCCCCAGGCCAAATTTCTGTTCCATTCCTTCCTGTTCCCAGTATATGTATTCTGTGGATGCTTTTATATACTGCATCTATACTTCCACTTATCTCCGCTTCTGAATTTTTTCCCCTTCCTTCCTAGCTCAAGCCATGTGGCTCTGGGAGGGATACAAAAGTAAAATTCACATATAAATAATTCTTACAGAATAACAGCACATTAAAGCATACTAAGCAATGGCGATCAGGATTGAAAAAGTCTACATTTCACCCATTGACCCCCAAAGCTCAGCTGAGCATCTATTTACCTTAGTATCTCTGGGATCCTGTTTCTCCTGACTTTTTAAGCTGCAGTTAGTTACTAACAACATTTGGAATAAGGATTTAACTTCTTGGTTTCTTCTGGCAAACTGATCAGTCTTCATCAAACTAATTCCTTTAATTATTTCTCAGCCCCAACAAGACCTTCTGTGACACACTTCAATAAAATGAAAGGAATTGTGTATCTTTTGAGGGGCCTTGAAGCCACAGTATATCCCCATTAATGCTTAATAAAAAATAATCTACCTTACTTTTCTCATAAATCACTTCTCCCCATGCCCCCCTCCCCCAGTCACGCTCAATTTGTTCCACATACTGTACTTTCATAATATTCTAGATTTCTATTCCTATATTTGGGGAGGAGATTCCTGTAACCTGAAGCATGATTTTCAATTATTCATCACATTATGCCATCCTTCATTGACAGAAATGATATACATGAGGGAAAAGAAGCCAAGGCACCACTCTAGGAATATTCATTCCATTGTAGGGCTAAGGTGATTATTCTTTCCATCAAAGAAGAGAAAGGCTAATAAAGAGCTTGAGGGTATCTCATCTATCTTCCATTCTACGGCTTCAAAGCCAGTTTAAAAATGCATAATTAGGGATCTTGAGTTCTATAATAGCCTTTACATTTGGTGGAGAGAATTTTGTGGTATTTTTTTCTAATAGGAAGACATAAAAGGAATAATAATCTCCCAGTAGCTATACATATTCTTCTGTAATGGGCAAATACAGCTCGGTTGCTATTTCCTTTTAAAACACCATCATGATTAGTATTTTACTTTTAGCAAAGCAGTAATAAATTATTTTATGGTTACAATTTTCTACCTTTAATTGCACTAATGGATTGGCCTATTGCTTTACATTGGTCAGGTAGATTATGGCCAATAGAAAGGTTCAAGGTCAGTTTTTATTTTAGAGAAAGTCATAAACTGGACATAGAACATATTATGAAACAGTTGCTTCTTGTAAAGGTCTGCCATAGTATTTAGATTAATGCCAGAAGCTTTGCCATTTTAATCTATGATTCAAATAAAACAATGCTAGAACCTGGTAACTTTATAAAAGAAAAACTCACTGGAAATAAACAATGAAATAACTAAATTTAAAACCATGTTTTTACAGGGAGGGAAGAACTTGCTTACTTTTGCTTAATTCTTGAAAGTTGGGCTTTAGATCTGAAATATCCAGCCTCATTTCTTGTTCTGCATTTATTTGGATCAATATTTGCTCTTTATAGCAGCAGATGTGGAAAATCCTGATTTAGTTACCAAGTTGTTCAGGCAGAATAGAAGTAAGTTCTGATAGTGATTCAGCTTTGTTTGTTTAAGGCCTCAGGCTTATGTACACAAAACCAGAGCCCCATCAGGCCACGGTCTGGGTTTTCCCCTCCACTTTGGTAGGGCAAGTTAACAAATGGTTTGTCCAGGCAAAGCAGGGATGGGTCTGCCCCATCTCCTCAAATGTGCATGTGCCTCCCAGGGGTCATGAGTCAGTTTGAGAATTCTTGTCTTAACCAGTAAACCACAATAGCTCTCTTCTGCTTTTAATGCATGCTACATTTTATTCTAGATACTTATAGATCTCTTTTTTAAAGTGCTATTTGTCATCAATTGCTTTTTATTTATGTGAGAAATGGTTATACATGTTTTTATTAATGAGATTTATTTTTAGCATTGTGCCATACACAAGGCAGGTATGTTTAGTGGAAATTATTATTAAACTTTTATGGAGATTCTCAGTCATCCAAGGTGTTGTCCCAAAGATGTTTTTTCAAGAGGCAACTGGACTTTCTGGTTTTTCTTCAAAGACGTTTCGCTTCTCCTCCAAAAAGCTTCTTCAGAGCTGTAGAAGCTTCTTGGAGGAGAAGTGAAACGTCTTCAAAGAAAAACCAGAAAGTCCCGTTGCCTCTTGAAAAAACATCTTTGGGACTATTATTAAACTTGTTTCTTGATTAAAAGTGCAATGGGTGGCAAATGAATTTCATAATAAATAGATAAATAAAATTAAAATAAGGTACTATTCAAATCTACCATTTTAACTATGGTTTAATTTTCTTGATATTAAACGAAAATTAAAAGAAATTTTCAAGGCAGCTTGTATATGTAGTAACAAAGGTTGCATGTGTGTGTTTCCCAAGACTCCTGACCACCTAAGTTCTCTTGGAACCATTTGAAAGATTTTGACGTTCTCATGCAAAATTGTTCCATGAGATTTATCTTTTATTTTTTAAATTAAGGTAGGTCCCATGCTATTATATAAAGTTACGTAATAACATTTAGTGTTTGGAAAGGTTGCGGATTCTTCCTCTTAATTAGTAGTGTAGTGAAAGATGCTATTCTCTCTTCACTACCGAAATTCAGTTGAACTTATTTCTCCATGTGGAGTTGAGAGACAGGTATCATCTTATCTTTCCCCTTAGGTAGTAATCTGATAAAACTATAGTACAAAAGTTTAAAAGATGAAAACAATAAATACATTAAAATTAACAAGAAATAACTAAGATAGTGGGGGAGATATACAACAGAGTGGAGGCGAGTTCTTCTATTTAATCCATTAACCACCTTCAGGGTGACACACCCTTATGAGCTAATGTCTACTACATAACTGCATATAGTACTTACATATCTTGCTAACATTTATCTGTCATGCTGGCTATGAGCTATGTATAGTCATATCAAATGCCTTTTCATTTTTTAAGCATGCTCTCATTCTGGCTTGATCTATATCAGTAATGGCTAATCTTTTTGTTGTCATGTGCCAAAAATGCCTGTGTGCACACGCACCCCCCCACCCCTCTGCATGCGCACGCAACCCCTCACGCCACATTTTGGGCCTAGCAGGCCTCCCTGAAGCCTCCTGGGACAAAAGATAAGAGCGTGGGGGGAGCACTGCCCCCATGCTCTCCCCCCCGCCACAAATGAGCGTGATCCCCCACATGCGTGCACATCGCCTGCATGTGCCCCCCCCTGCACATGCATGGCAGAAACCTGAAAATCAGCTGGCTGGGGAGAGACCAGTGCGCATGTGCAGTGAAGCTGAGCTGGGGCAACGGCTTGCATACCCACAGAGAGGGCTCCACGTGCCACCAGTGGCACGCTGCCATAGGTTCGCCATCACAAATCTATGTTATGAGATTGGTCTGTAAATGCTACAGAAAAGCATTGCAAGAAGCAAAACACATGTATATATTTTTACATTTAAGCATTTATACATTCCATCATTTCTCAAAGTTATTGAGGCTAGCATGTGTGGGATTCTCAGTCAAAACTTAGATTCAGAGATAGAACTCCTCCAAAGGCTTCTGTTCATTTCTGTGTCTGAACAGCTGCATACTAATTCTGCATATTTCCAATCCTGTGCTGCTTCTTGTCAGCAAGTATTATTAGCACCACTATTGTAATAAAGGACTTTTTCCTCTTTATTTATTTTCTACAATTTTGTCTACACAAAAATAGGAATTGTCAATGGCATAGGACAGGGAGTAAGAAGCAGTAAGCAAAGAAAAATTGAAAACAGACATTTAAATAAATTTCATTTATGCCTCATAACAATTTGCTGTATGCCACTGTGAGTCACTTGCTTGTGAGAGGGGTGGCTTTAGTTATTAGATAAATAACTAAATAAATAGCAATTAGGACACTATTAGTTGATTCCCAATATTGGTGTTTTATGGTGTTTTAACTCTATTGTGTACCACTTTGAGTTGCTTGTGCTTAGGCAGCCTTATAAATCAAAATAAATAATTTCTCCATTTTGTTTTCTTTCCTTACAAACCATCCTTTTCCCCAAAGCAATTCATTTTATTTTTAAAATCTCTCAGGATTGAATCAACTCCATCAAATCACAACTTTCCTGTTCTTCCTTTTCCTATGAACCCATTTAAACCAAGGCTTCCGGTGGGTTCTAGGGGTTTAAAAAATGGCACAATAAAGAGCAACACCTTTTGATTTTTTTTTGGTTCCATATATTTAAAAAAAATACATCAAAGTAGGCAAGCATTCAAATTTAGCACATTCTTTATTACAAGTTAGTAAAGATTATTAACTGTTGGAGAAGGCAAGGTCATTGCTACTTTTCTTTTCTTATACGCTTTTAATCAGCTTGAAATAAAAAGGTATTAAAAGGCATTGCAGCTGAACATATGCTTCTGTACTCAACATCAGAGCCTACATATTTGCAAGCTGTAACGTTTCCTTAACATATAGGTGCACGTTATTCTCTATTTATGTCCTATTTTCAGCTGTGAGCCAGTTAGGAGGAAAAGCCTTTAGCCGTATAACTGATTAAGGTTTTGACGATTTCAGACAGCACCAGTGGGGACTAATTAACTAATTAAGGTCAGAGTGGAGCTTGTTAACTTGCGGTTAGCAGGTATTAGGGAAACACTGCACAGCAGAGAAAAGCTGTTCAGGAATAAAGATCTTGTTAGATACTCAAAAAACTGAACACTATTTGATTTTAAGTCTATGGCTGTCAGATGATGACAAAAAGGAAGACTCCTCCCCCTCTTTTGCCAGACATTTGGTAACCCTGGTAAAATAAAAAAATGAAGGTGTATACATAAAGAAGAGATGACAAATGGGCTTGGCTATAAGAGAAGCCAACTAACCACATGAAAAAAAACTTCAATATCAATCCCAGAAGAACTGGGCCGACAACTTCTGCATTGCTCCCATGGTGGTAGAACAACATGAGTCAAACATTAAGACATGTATTGGTGCTAGATTATGAGATCCTTCAAATCCATCCATTCTCACTACTCCCCCACCAAGTCTGGAAAGCACTTCTCTGCTGCTTTTCTGCAACTGTGGAAGAATGCTGACTTTGGTGTGTAGATCTGGAGGACACAATGTGGCTTGCATGATCCTGACCTTTGTAAGTATATAGACATCACAACATCTGAATATGTTTTCCAAGGACTGAAATGGACTCGATAAGCTGTGGTGCCCTGATATAATCTTCTAATGTAAAATAGACTGGAATAGGCACAACACTATACAAAATAATGGAATTAATATTCAGAACCAATATTGCTAAGTACTTGCTATAACTTAATAAACAACAGGATCACATCTATTAAATTTAATGGATGATCCAGTGAATAAATATACATATAAGCCTATGTCCTAAGAATAGATGCAGTGGTAGAAGGAATAAATACAATGTGAGTGGAAAAGGCTACATGTGTCAAATATATGAATTAAACTTAAAAGAAATTAAAGGGTGAGTATGCTAACAAGATTTGATTTAAAAGGAATGCATTCAAAATATAAGATCAACCTAAAGAACGGAATGAGTAAAGTTAATGTATTGAAAGAAAACCTGAAGAATTCATGGCAATCAATGTGAAAACCAAAAGAGAAAAAAAATCTTTTCTAAACTAGGGGTGTCAAACTTGATGTCATTGAGGGAAGCATCAGGGTTGTGTTTGACCTTGGAGGGCTAGGGGGAGGGGGCATGTACCCATGGTGGGTGTGGCCATGGTGGGCATGCCAGCTTACACCACTCATATCGTGAGCACCTGTGGTGGCTAAGTGCTAAGGCAGGGCTACTCTGAGACCCTCACTCACTTGCATTATAATCCCCTTCTGTCCTTCTCTTCTTTTTCCTTCCCTCTTCATTCTCCTTTCTCCCCCTCTTTCCTTATTTTTCCTTCCTTGCTCTCTTCCCTTCCTTTCTTTTTTCTTCTTCGTCTTTCCTCTTTTACTTTCTCCTTTTCTGTCCCTTCTTGCATGCTCAAAGGCAAAAGGGGAAACATTTCTCCTTTTGTTTTGTTTTTAGTTTGTTTTTATAGCCCTCTGCCAGTGAAAATGGAGCTCGGGTGTCGCCTATCCAAGCTCCATTTTCACTAGCAGAGAGCTGCAGGAGGCCATCACGTCTGAAAACAGGGCATGGGAGGTGTGTGTGGGACACCCCCCCCCCCGAGCTCCATTTTTGCTGGCAGAGGCACCGGCAGGGTCCTTTGCTGTTTCCAGGTCAGCCCCATGGACCAGATTTAAGCACCCCATAGACCTGATCCACCTGCAGACCTTGAGTTTGACCAGGCACGATAGAAATTGAATGAATGAGTGGTGGGAAAAAGGGAAGGAATGAATTTCTTCATTAAAAATAATTATAATTGTCCAAACTTCTGAAATGGCACGGAGGGAAGTACATGAGCAATGCTTCCCTCCTCATCTTCTGAACTGCAGTCCCTGTATCCACATCACAAATTCCATGCAGAACAAATGGAAAAGGACATCATAAAAAAAATTAATAATCCATCAAGCACGTCTACTCACAGCTTAGCTCTGCAGAGAGAATGAATATGTGAGGGGTAGGCAATTGAGTTTATATTTTAGTACATATTTGTACCCCCAAACACAAATGAGTCATTGTCCTGGTTAGACATTTTCGCACTATAATAAGAACTAGGCCAGCTATTTTTGACTATGCGGTTATAGCTTGTCTCTGAACATCACAAGCTACTCTAGGGACTTTTTGTTATTGCACTGAAGAAACAGAAGATACATCAAGCATATAAAAGATAGGCCCTAAATAAGTAAAATAATCTGAAAAGCAGCTGTGGGCAATTGGGCTATTTCAGGTACAGGTTTTGCAAATGTCACTGAAATACACATAGCCCTCATCTGGTGACTGCCTTGCTTAGCAACCATTTGCAGTTAAACAGTGATGTTAACATAACTTTATGAACAATCCTTGCATTTGTGACCTTTGCAAGGAAATCTGAGGTAAGATCATAAGCACAGTTGCGGTTTCACCTAATGATCACTTTGCTTAATGACCATGTTGTGGGTCCCAATTGTGGTCTATAAATAAGGATTACCTGTATTATGTCTGGGTTCAAGCATCATATTCAATCACAGATTGAGCATGGTTTTGAATAAATCGCAACAAGGTCACATATGATTCACCATAAACTACAATTTACAAACACATTAGTTTCATATAACCTAACTTAAAACTGATCAAGCAATAACTTAAGCCATATCATCCCTTAACATTTTAACCATTCTGTTCCTGTGGTCATAGATGACTTAATTCCAAAATAGCTATCCAAATCAACACTCCGACAGCAATTTTTGAGATATTCAGTCGGGTGCATTGCTGGACTTAAATAAAGGCCTAAAGAGAAAAAAAATCTGGGAAAGTAAATAGTAAATAAAATTAAGCATTTCTGCCAGGTTAAATCAGTAAACTTCCATTTAACTCAAATGTTATAACCACTACGGTATTACAACATTATTGGAAAAGGTAGTTCTAAACATGGAGATGATGTAAGCATTGATTCCCTTGAAGAGGTCTTCCTTCCTCTATAAAGCAGTCAATGAGTTGCTGGGGTTAGCCTGCAACACACTGAAGTATGCAGACTTGAAATGACATGATCTGGAAAGAAGTACTTCAGAAATGGAGCAGAAAAATAAGGCCTGGGGTTATTTTGACAGTTAATGGGGGGATTAATAGGGGGCAGTGACATCCATTTCTGTCCTCCACAAACTGTTGTTGATCCATTCTGGCAGGAGGCAATAAGGCAGTGCTGATAAGCTCCTAGTGTGATGTATAAACCCAAATATTCCTCTATTCTTAAAGGTTAAAACATTATTATTTCATGTCTTATAGTAAAAACCCAACAGGGTGGGCCTTTTATAAGGCTTCAGGTGATTCTCAAAGAGACATCCGCAAAGGTATTTTGTAGCTTCATGTATCCAGGAAAAATATTGTTTTCTAAGTTATTTTACTGCTTTGGAAAAAGGGGGTATATTGGATTGAAAAGACCAGCAGAAGGAGGAAAAAAATGAAGCAGAGAAAATACTGCTGTTGTGAGGTTGAGTTTTGGCAAGGAGAAATGTGTCCTAGCTCCCAAACAATCTTCACTGCTCAGGAATGAGAAAACAAAATCATGCATAAGTTAAACATAGTATCTGCCTGTCGGCTTCTCTGAATGTTTTTAGATGAGAAACTAAACTGATACCATAAGGTAAGGATAAAGGTTCCCTTCGCACATATGAGTTAGTCATTCCCGATTGTACGGGGTGGTGCTCATCTCTGTTTTACAGCCAAAAACCAGTGCTGTCCGAAGACGTCTCTGTCATCATGTTACCTTCCCACCAAAGGTGGTTCCTATTTTCCTACTTGCATTTTTACATGCTTTCAAATTGCTAGGTTGGCAGAAGCTGGGACAAGTAACGGGAGCTCACTTTGCTACGCAGCGCTAGGGATTTGAATCACCAAACTGCCGACCTTTCTAATGGACAAGATCAGCATCTTAGCCACTGAGCCACTGAGTCCCTTATAACTGATACCATACATAGGTTTAAAATTATGGAATAGAAAGCACTCAAAATGAATTTTGCAAGTTTCTGCCTTTGGTGTTCCACCATGTTTGCTGTGGGTAGGGAGAAAAGAGGAATAATTATTGATCAATAGTTTTAAAAAATGGCCTCAACCTGGCCGTTTGATGTCAGTTCCACCATCCTTTTAATGATCCTCTCCTCCATTGTATCTGAGTGTATATTCATCCTGACAAAAATTACTTCCCAAATTTCTCCATGATAAGAAAAAAATCTTTGCTAAGAGTGCCACCCACAGCATATATTTGTCTACCATAAACACAACAGAAGCCTTTTTGAACCCATGCAGCTGCTTCAGTAAACAGTAAGTAGATGGAATCCTGCACATTGAGTGCAAACTCAAAATGTAGAAATATGAAGGGAAAGGATTAATGTGGAAATATGTACCTCTTTGGAGAACATCAGAAGAGAAGAGATAAAGGTGGTGTGTGCTTCAACACTGGAGGTTTTTAAGAAGAGTTTGGACAACCATTTGTCTTAAATGATATAGAATCATGATGGCGAACCTATGGTATGCATGCCACAGGTAGCACATGGAGCCATTTGTTAGGGCATGCGAGGCATTGCCCTGTCAGCTCCAGTGCACATGTGCCATTTGGGAACAGACTTCCGGTTTGCGTGTTGGGCCATTTTTCTCCCTCCGGAGGCTTCAGAAGGCTTCCCTCCGGGGGAGCAGAGGAGACCATTTTCACCCTCCCCAGACTCCTAGGAAGCCTCTGGCACCTGGGGAGGGTGAAAAATAGGACCATTGTGTGCCAAAAGTGGGGGGAAGGCAGGGGTTACACGTGCATGCATGGGGGTGGGGAGTCGCATGTGCGTGGGGAGTCGCAAGCATGGAATTATGAGTGTCGGCATGCCCACACATGACCCCTTGCGCTCCCCCCGCTTTTGGCATGTGATGGGGAAAAGGTTAGCCATCACTGGTTTAGAATTTCCTGCTTCAGCTGGGGGGGGGGTGTTGGACTAGAAGACCTCCAAGGTCCCTTCCAACTCTGTTATTCTGACATGTCTCAGCTTGCAATGATTGTACTGAAGGAGTTTCAAGGGTGGAGAGATGGATTTTCTGAAATTGAGGAGAAACATATATCTTAGCATAAAAGTATTGGAATAATTGTCTTCTGATACAGCAACAAGAAGTTAATAGATACACACCTTGTGGTAGTTCTGAGATGGAAAAAACATTTGAAAAATTCTCTGATTCCTGATTTTTCTTTCCAAAGTTAATACAAATAGAGCCAAAGATGATGATGATGGCAACAATAACCATTTCACAGAACTTGAATTACATCTAGTGTTGGGAAATTATTACCTTTTTGTTGGTTTGGTTGGTTATGTGTGTTTGATCTTTCTGAGAGAGGCAGATGGACAGATAAATGCACTTAATTGTATTGGAAGCTCATTGAACCACAAATCAGTTTTATTCAGGAAATGGTCCTAATATTTATGTCATTTGTAATTTTCTTATTTACTTTCCATTTGTACATTTCTGGTTGTGTATATATATATGTATGTATATACGTGTACAATCTTTTGCAACTGATTGATGGTGATTTTGTGTTCAAGTGTGCTCCAATTGTTTTGGGAGTGCTTCCAAGGTGCTTCTTACTATTGGAACTATCTTTCCTTACTTTTGCCACAGTCATTCTATTTCTATTTGCAGGCCTTTGCGGTTTGTTATATTCTTCCGTTCTTTCTCTTCTCTTCTGCTGTCTGCAGGTACTGCCACATCCACTATCCAGACTTTTTTGTCCTTCTTATTAACAGTTTAAGTCTGAGCATTATATGACAGGTGTTATGTGGCAAATGCTTGTCCCAGATGAAGAAAGCTTCTTATCTTCTATTACTTTGTCTATTTTATATTATTATTATTATTAGTTAGCAGAGTCTTAAAACAACAACTGGTCAGCATGCTCAATGCATTCCTTAATGTGCAATCTTCCTGCTAAACAGGACTTGCCCTAATTTGACCCCAGTATATCCAGTTACTCAAATCAGCAAGTTTCCCTGCCAGGGATTCTGTTTGATGTTAATCCGTAACTGAGGTGTGCTGTTTCAATATTAGTTCCAATTTCTTCAGTGTGGCTCTATATCTCAGGGCTGTTGCACCTTTCTTTATATTGCAGGGGGAATGTCCTTCTTATGGTCACACACAATTACCTCTGAAGCAGTTACACCCTGTAAACCAATGCTGAGGGCCTACAACTCCTGAGAACACAATGCTGCTGTTCTTAATTCCTCCAGGAATTCTTTTGCTTTGGAACCTCATCAGTTAATCTGGGCCAGCTGGATATAATTCTCTTTTACCTTTGTGTCTGCTTTATGGAGGCTATGGCAAAGATTAGCCAAAAAGTTGGCAAATCATTCGGTTCCAAATTTGCCAAGTTGCACTAAGTATCTGTCAATTGCACAAGGTTTGCTAGTAATAGTCAGAAGATATTAAGATTGCTTTCTTCAGAATGTCCATCTAAAGCCCAAAAATATATTTTGACCTTATGTACAGTATATGCAAAACCTACAGATTAATGAATAGAATTGTTCCATTCTTCTCCCAATCCATGACGAGAGGGATTAGACATTAATCTAAGCAGTTCAAGGAGCTCAACCAATTGGGTGGTGGGTGGCAGTGATGGCATGTGTGGTGGTGGTGACCAAGGGGCCTGGGGGTGGCAGCATGCAATATGATTGGTGAAAGGCTGGGGGATAGGGCAAGAGCTGCGGTGGTGAGGAGCTGCTGGTATTGGGGGGGCGATCATTGATGGTGCACAGCTGTTGGTGTTGGGAGCAAATGGTGATGGTGCATGGTTGCCGGCATTGCAGGGGGGACGAACAGTGATGATACACAGTGGGTGGGGACAAGCCAAACTGCCTATTCGGTGTCAAACTGGCAGGATCAGGTGTGGGATGTGCCCTTGATGTGCGCCATGCGCATATGCACAGTAGTAAAAAATTTGCTTCTGTGCATGCTCAGAAGCAAAAAACAAGATGGTGGTGCCTATGGCGGCTCCAATAGAACCAGTTTGGGGGCATGGCCAGCCAAGTTACTACCTACTTGGCCGAGCCAGTAGGAACCCACCTCTGGCCTCCAGCCTCCAGCCTCCTAATCATCTTTGTTGGTCTTCTCTGCACTCTTTCTATAGTCTTAACATTTCTTTCTTTCCTTTAATCATTTGGCACTTTACTAATTTTCCAGAATTTCTAAAAGATTATTGTGTTCAATCAGATCATCAGTTAGTTCCTTCAGCACTTTCGGATGCAATCCATCTGGCTGTGAAAATTTAAACTCATTCAAAGAAAAGTAGTATTCCCAGAACATAGAAATATACAGAAAATATATCAATCTATTTTAGTCCTGTTCCTTCATCCTCTCCTTCATTATTTCCTGGAAGAACACATAATTTATTATTGAAGTCTGAATTGAAATAGGAATTGTGTTGCCATTTCTTTGTATCTTTTATCTAGGTCCAGTCACAATTATGGAGAAAATACACCCAAGAAGACAAAGGAAAAGAGCCAGCCAGCAGAAACTGTGTAAATTATTTGATTATTTCTATAATGTCAGTGCTATGTATTATACAAAGTTCAAGAGGGCAGATGCTCTTCCATGAATTGATTTTTTTTCCCAGAGAAATATGGCTTGCTAATTTGATGAGCCATTTATCTAAGTGGTTCCTTCAGGTCCATTTTCCTTGTGAAAGTCAAAGAGGCAGCTGTCTTGTTCATCACACAAATTAATCCTTCTAAATTCAAATGTATATATAGCAGCTGTAAGTGCTACATAAAATCATAAGGTGAAAACCACAACTTTTAGAGTATTGCTTGTATTTATGCTTTGTTTCATGGACAATGTAATGATATTGTACCCCAGACTAAGCAATGATTTCTATATACAAATGTTGCTATATCTCATATATATTTTTTTCAAAGACAAATTATTTTTTATTCTATGGACCTCATTTTACTTGCTGCAAATTGACCCATTTAGTTTCCATTAAATATTTTGTAATCCCACCAAGTGGTTTGCAAGATAGATGTCTTGATTTTGTTCCTATTTTGTCTATTTGAACTGGCAAAAGCTAAATCCTTCTACTGAATAGTTTGATCTGAGAAGAGATACGTTTTCTGTAAGCATGGCTACTGTTCTGCCTTATTCTTAAATAACCTGGTCTTGCAAAGTAAAGCAGAAATCTATTACTCCTTTCATACACGCCCCTATTTCATTTCATCCCATATCCCATGCACTTATTTATTTAGCACTAAGAAAACACTCTTTTCTACATCTGATGGAATATCTATTATTCCTTTAAACACTTAAACAAATTATTCAAAACATGAAGTATGAGCAGAGCCCCTGATAAATTGTCTTTATTTTATGGTATGAGAGTGATGTTTACCTGAGATTCTATATAGTATATTTAGAGCAGAAAGAAATAAGGGTTATAAATATTTAAAACTTTAATCCTCTATTTATTTGGAAATAAATCTTAACTGATATCAGCAGTTTCTTTTTGAATAGACATGTATAATAAAACTGTTTTCAGGATATTTCTATCCTTGTTTGAACTATTGTTCTTGTGTGGTATTTTGGCATTTATTTTAATGACCAAAACTACCCTTTCTCTTTTCTTCTTCGTTATAGCAGACAATGTGGTCCAGCCTTTTCGTTATCCTCCAGATAATGAGGGTTAAAGTAAAGGTAAAGGTTCCCCTCACACATATGTGCTAGTCGTTCCCAACTCTAGGGAGCAGTGCTAATCTCCTTTTCAAAGCCGAAGACTAGCGCTGTCCGAAGACGTCTCCATAGTCGTGTGGCGGCATGACTAAATGCTGAAGGAGAATGGAACACTGTTACCTTCCCACCAAAGATGGTTCCTATTTTTCCACTTGCATTTTTACATGCTTTCGAACTGCTAGGTTGGCAAAAGCTGGGACAAGTAACGGGAGCTCACTCTTTTATGTGGCGCTAGGGATTTGAACTGCTGAACTGCCAAACTGCCAAACTTTCTGATCAACAAGCTCAGTGTCTTAGCCACTGAGCCACCACGTCCCTTGAATGAGGGTTACTACTTTATAATTCTCAGCCAGCATGACTAGCAACCCTGCTGATAGGGAACTTCAGGTCATGGATTTAGTTATGACTACTCTGGTTAATGAACCATTTCTGGACCCCATTCCATTCCACTGCAGCAGCTTACTTGCTTCTGTCCTGAAGACAGAAAAAGAATACAATGGCTTGCCAGCAGCCCCCTAGAAATGGTCTAGTGGCAGCACTAGATAAACCATAATAAATAAATATGCAAGCTCACCGAATTAAAATTTGTACTAAGTTGATCTGCATATGGTATTGTTTTGTTCTTCTCATACGTCATTCATTTAATTCTAGGATATCGTGGCCTCATCTGAGATTACTGTTCAAGTAATCTCTCCAAGCATTCTGTGCCAGATGAGTCAGGCCTTAGTTCAAGACCTAGGCCAGAAACTGGTCCCACCAACTGGAGATTCTCTTTCCAGGACTCTAATTTAAACTCACCAGTGGAATGTGGGGGTGATCTGGCTACCACATCTGTCACCCTATTGATCACCAGGATTATTCAGATGATCTGGATGGCAAAGTGGGTGTTATCTTTCTCCTCACCACTCCATGTGCATGTTTCCTGAAGCTTTGTGCTTGGTGGAAGAGGACAACCATCCCAGATAAAAGGAGTGTACTGATCTTCCATCAAGGATATACAACAGCTTTGCTCCCCTGCTGGAATCTTCAAACAAGGTCACTATCCATACATAAGACTTATAGTGCTGCCAAATTGAAGGCAAATAGAGGTTAAAGCATTTGGTTACAAAGGAGATCATATTAGGAATAAAGAAATGTTCTTCATTAATGGTTATTATCTATGAAGTCCTTTATGACATAAAGGATCACCTGTGTCTAACAGTTTACACTTGGGCAAGATGGGCGTGCTCTGATTCTTTTTATTAAACAATGCCATCTGTTGGGATCTAGGAAATGTGTATTTTTTGTTTGTTTCAGCACCTATTTTTGGGGACATCGCCCCAAGATTTGTACGGCTCCTATTGTGACGATGTTCAACAAGTCTTTGAAAATCTTTCTGCCTCCCCATGGAGTGGGATAGAATGGGTTCTGACACCCTTATGGAATCTTATCTACATGATTAATGTTTTTTCTGACATGTATGGTTTGTGTTTTTTACTGTTTTCATTATCTTTTATGTCACCTAAAAAGTTTTTGTGTGCAGCTTTCCAAGCCCTGACAAAAATTGGATCTGAATTGAAATGTTGAATTATTGAATACATGTATTCACATTCTAGTGTAATTTGTACACTAATCAATTTAATTTTTGTAGCTCTTGCCAGACTACTTAAAGGGTATACAGTATGTGGCCCTTACTCCCCCCCCCAAATATTGATGAATAGGATTTAATTTGTATCTGTTACTTTTATCACAGTACAGAAATCAGTCAACTATGAAACTGAGGCATACAGGAATTAAAAGTATTAATCTCTAAAACTGTGACTTGTATGACATTGTATTCCATTCCATTGTATTATATTCACTGAGATCTCAATTTGCATTGAGATATATATATATTACATAAGTGGTGAATGCATATATTTGAAAAGAATTAGGGGCTGTTTTATCAACTTCAGTAATTTGGAATTTTCCTGGAAATTCAAATGCATTAAAATAGATAAAGAGCTCCTCCTTAATTTGCTTCCTTCCCCGTGTGCTTATTATTTACTCTTTGGTCCCTGTGAGAAGTGACTATTTTCCTTTCCCATAGCTTGGAAAAAAGAAGGGTGGGGAAGAAAGCAAATATGTTTATATAGATCAGAAATGAACACACACAAAGTTCTATGATACATAATTTTATGTGTACCCTTTCTGTTTGGCAAAAGAGTGACATGTAGAACTGGATTGGCATGTGTTCACGTCATCAAAATAAACACGTATATACTTAATAAGCAGGCCCAGTTGATTAGCAAAAGCAATCACTCCATATGACCTTTGTTGTAGCTAATAAATGAAGATTGAAGGGGATCTATTCATCTCATCTGCTATATCAGAGAGGCACTCATCCCAGGCCTAACATGTAGCCAACGTTCTAATCAGAGATAAGAACATGGAAGCTTCTGACAGGAGAAATCATGTATAAATCATATATTAGCATAATTCATTTGTACAATGCTGTGTAACCCTTCACAGGTTGTATGGATGGAACATGTATTGCTTCGCTAAACAAGAGACAACATTATTCTTTAGCTACACTCCATTTCGTTTTTCTCCATCCTATTTCAACAGCAGTAATATTTTAAATTTTGCAACATTAATTCATTTGTATACAGTAAATTAATTAATATAAATTAGAACCCCACTCATATCTAGTTACAAGACTGGACTATGCAATTGGAAATCCCCAGTGTAAATTTTAGCTCTACCAGAAAATCTTTTCACAGTTTACTACTTGGACAGCACAGATTATCAAAATCTTATTTGCCTTACTCCTCCCTCTCTCCTTACATATCATTCAGATAATTCTTCCTACCTTTGCTTTCCTTTTTAGTTTTATTTTCTAAAGAAGGCAATTTGGGATCAGAGAGAGAGAGAAAGGGGGGAGGGAGAGAGAGAAAGGAAGGCCAAAACCAATGAAAAATAATGCTGGAAGTTGGAACACCTGCCTGCAAGCTGTCCAATTCTTAAATCTATCAACACGGAGCAGAATAAAACAGTCTTACCTTGTAGGGTTGTCCTACAGATCAATATTGGCAATGAATACTAAGTGTTTTACATTTGTTTTTATATACCATTTCAAGATCCTAATGGTTTAGGCAACAAAAGTAATGTATAGTTTGGGGCCCTCACAGTTCCTCTCAAAGTGTGGGTGACAGGTGGGGCCAGAGGGCTTTTTGGACGGCTTCACTTGGAATGCCATTTGTGCCTAAAGACTTCTGTAATTTTGTCTATCTGAAACCTCATGTTAATTGATTAATCTTAATTCTAGGTGCCAATGTGTGTTTGTGTGTGTTCATGTTTGGGTATCAGTTCAACCACAATATATTGATGTTAATAATACTGTTGTTTGGAATATTCAAGGTGGGAGGTCCTTTAGACAGTCCCTCATGACTTAGTCTCTTACAATTGCATTACGTTAATTGAATCCACAGGGCTCTCGAAGACCATTTGGAAGATACAAATGACTCAAGCAGTGAAGGATGTGTCACAGTACACACACACACACACACACACTCACACTCACACACACACACACACACACACACACAGAGAGAGAGAGAGAGAGAGAGAGAGAGAGAGAGAGAGAGAGAGAGAGAGAGAGAGAGACTTTGCAAGCTTCATTAGTTGCTAGTTGACTTCCTGGTAAAGTTCAAGGGGCTATATAGCCATTCCTCCCATAAGGTTTGGCTCCATGAGGGACTGCCTGTCTCCATATGTTTCCACCTGTCCATTGAGTGCTCTGGATCCTGTCAATCAAGCAATGTCATCTTCAGTCACCCAGAAAGTATGACTTCTTGGTGATCACTCCTCTGGAATGACATCCCCTGAACAAACCACTGGATATCTATACTGCTCCTACCTTACTGTTGTTGTTTTTTGTTGTTGTTGTTTTTTATAAACAGCTCTAATCCTGGTTGTTCTTCCAGATCTTGGAATAAGGTGGTGGTTTAGCTCCTTCAGTTTTGGACATTTTTGACATTTTTTCTTTGGGTTACACAGTAGGGTAGAGTAGGTCTTCCAGCCAATTGCATTCCCTTTCTTTAACATGTTTTCTTTTTCGTAAACCACCTAAAGTCGTGATAGCAAACTTGAAACCAAATTAAATAAGTAAATAAAAGAAAACATATCCCTCCTTGCAGACTTATAAATGGCCATGTATTCAGGGAAGGATCACTGTATTTCTAACCCATCTCAGTTTTACGGGTGTTTGTGTCATTCATTTCTACTTTCCGATTTATAATGTGATTTTTAAAGTTTGTATTAAAAATCCACATAAATATGTATTTCTAAATATGTAAAGGTTTGGGGTTTTTTTTGAGTTATGGCTTATGGAGGATTTGTACTGTTAACAGTAAAAAGGCATTTTATTTATTTATTTAAAACATTTACATAGCTGCCCATTTATAACCAACTGGGTGGCTCCCAATCAAAAGTTAAAGCCGCAAACAAAGCTATATTTTGCAGCTATCCTGCCTTGCCTTCTCATTACCAGAGTCTGGTCCATAATTAAGTATATAATTGAAATAAATGACCCCTAAGCATGTCTATTTCTGTGCTGTCTTTAAATGCACCTACCTTCCCAGCCATGCTAGCCTGAGCCTTAGCAACAATAATACAATAAGAAGAACCTTGTGAATTTATTTGTAAATACTGGAAAAAAATATTTTGTTTCAGTGATCACATTTTCTCAGAGAAAAACAAATTGAAGGAAGTTTTTGTGCCCAGGAAAATACCTCCTACGTGAAAACCTGGATGGAGTAAAATAACTTGGTCAGTTTCACTTATCAGAATAAGCCATAGTTGTACAAAATCAAGCCCATCAGCTTGCTTGGAAGTCACATTCAGGCATATATTGTGTGTCAGCAACTGTGGGATAACATATTTTGTTTTCAACCTGGGAGTCAGTTGAGATGGGAGGAAGTGGAGTCTTTACGCAAATAAATTGTAGCGGTATTAATATTAAATCGATTTGATATTTTCCCCTATCTTTTCAAAATCTTTTTTATGCGGCCCTGATTTCTTCCAAAGTGTAACCTTGATATGCCCTCAAAAACATGGTTGGATCTAAGCCTAACAAAAAATGGGCACTGTTCGGTCACTGGTTTACTTTGAGCTTAGCATGTTGAGTAAATCTAACTGCTTTAAAGAAAGCCATGGCTTGTAATATATTCTAAGCTATGATATATTCCACAACTGTATTTTTATTCACAGTACAGTGACTAACAGTTTTATGAGGTGCATGAACCAGGATTAAATCATGCTTTGTTTTAATCCAGAAAGAGAGAGAATTAGCAGAGAAAATGCCTTCTGGAACGATTAGAATTGTTTCCTTAAAATATATATTCAAAAAACATATCCTGGCCCCAGACATTTCCACACACTTTGTAAAAGTGTTTTAAATCCAGAGCTGCTTTCGTGCTTCTCCAGTGCCTGAAAATAAGGAACATGTTCTTATTACATAACTAGGAATCCCTTGGAAAGAAGCCTTGGCTATAAGCTTTTTGCATCATGATTATTTCAGTGGGCATTTGAGTTCAGATTCCCAGCATAAGCTTAAAAGCTTTTTCATAAATATTCCATGGCATTTTCTAGCCTTTAATGTGCCAGTTACAGAGGAAGCTGTTGGAAGGGGAGGGATGTCAACAAATTTATCCACCAATAGCGTGCTCTTTTGGCACAAAAGCACATTCTTATCTTTACATCCCATAATGAGAAGGCAGAGCCAGAATATGTTGCTCTAAACTCTTCGGGTGGGTAAATACACTGTTGGGAAGAAAGATAAGAAGAAGAAGGAGTGGGGAAGAGAGAGAGCAGCTTCTATTTTCTTAACTCCTGATCGGCTTGCCCTGATGACGGAACGAGTTCTGTATTTATCCTCCTGCGGCTCCTCTAAGCAGAATTAAAGGAAACTTCTTTTCGCATGATGTCAGACTGCGAGGGAATGGCTGTGGGTAGGTGCTTGATTTCTATTTACCACACTGTCCTAGTTCACATTCTCAGATTGCTAAAGCAATACATAGAAAACTGGCCTGCTTCTTAAGTAGACATTTAATCCTGTCACTGTGGGAGAACAAGAAGGTGTGAGAGTTTGGGGAGGATTTTCCGTTTCAAAGCCAGTTTACATCCTACAGAGCTTTTGCACAGCCATAACAGGAAAAAGTGTTGTGGAAGTGACAGGTTCTGTTTTTGTTAGTTTAAAGTTTTGAATAGCAAATGTGTGTGTTATTTGGCTTATTAAAAATAATTAAATTCTGTGCTGAGGGATTAGGCGAGGGGCATTTAATAGTGTGTGGGAAAATGGTGACAGCATACATTGATAATTCCTCAGCCATGGTAATATCCAGATTTGTGCTCAGGATCACCTTGGGAGGCACTGTCTGGAACAGGGAGCAGAAATAGCAGCCTGCTGCAATATATTCCTGTCATTTCCTAACTGCCGAAGATTTGCAGAAACGGGAATGAAAACGAAACAGGGATTTTTGCTGAAAGATGGAAGAGCACTCTAGTATGAAGTTGAGTTCTTAGCCCAGTATATCTAAGCAGATTCTTTTACCGTTAGGAGGCTACGCCAATCTTAGCAACGCACCATAGAAATTGGCCAAAATAAATGTTCACAAACTTCTGAACCCTCACTGTAAACACTGCACCGTACTGTTTCTATTCCAAAAAGGAAATTGCATTAAAGGAATCCAGTCCAACTAAATGCCGAGCCATTTTGTGAAAAGGTGATATAAAACAGCTCATTTGAAAATAACTATAGATGCAAAAGAGCAAAACTTTGATCTCTTTCAGTATTGCATAAAATAATTCTGAGCAATCATGGAGTCACTTTATTTCCTGGGCATGTGATGAGGTCCATTATGGCATTTTAGAATGCAGATTGTTTTTCACTAGTGATTTGCAGCACCTTCTACTGTCACCCTACCATTGTTGTGTCAATATAACGGCAATTGTATCTTTATTGCTCTAATTGTGTCACAGCACAATTAATGATTGGTCAATGCTATAAATCAGTAGAAGAAATAGCCAGAGACTATTAGGCCACCAAATATCTTCCATTGTAAAGAATTAAGAGAATGAAGACTTGAAAACTCATTGATTCATAATATTAAATGCTTTCTCATGTCTGTTATCTTCCATCACTCAAATCCTTGTTAAAGATTTTCTTATTCTATAGAAAGTTATATCCATAGATAGAATAAACCTTACATAATATAAGGGGAAATGGAAGACTGAAATAACAGATAACAAATAAAGGAACAGATTCAGTGGCTGTTTTTAAATGTGGAATAAATGGCCAAATAGGGAATATTTCAATGAAGTGAACTCAGAATTCTTGCATCCATTGGTTTGTTTATAGCCAGTGTTTTGAGACTGGAAACTGAGGAATTATTAGCAGCATTAGTAATTTGCAAATCTTTGTTCTATGCTTCAATTGTATCTTATTTATAATTCTCAAAGTATAATAAGTGTGCCCTAAAGGTTTTACCAAGAGCTGAGTGATTTTGCCAATAGAGACATGCAGAAATAAGTTTTGTTTAGCAGTGTTTGTATTCAAAATATGTATTTTGGCATCTCAAAACATATCCAGTTCTAAATTCTGCACTGAATGAAAAGAACATCGCATGCAT
Source organism: Thamnophis sirtalis (assembly GCF_051295495.1). Taxonomy (NCBI): domain Eukaryota; kingdom Metazoa; phylum Chordata; class Lepidosauria; order Squamata; family Natricidae; genus Thamnophis; species Thamnophis sirtalis. The sequence goes on from NW_028261381.1 coordinate 141,781,584, forward strand.
TAGAAGCATTTTTGCTTGTTAAGCAGAGATGAGTCATATCAGGAAAGTGGGAGAAGGCAGGAAGGTGGGAGTTACAGTAAATGACAGAAACAGTATTTACAATGACTATAATTCAAATAAATGCCATCATGATTACATGCATGATGCTTTTTAAAAAAGGCCCTCAGGTACATTTTTTGCAACTATTGATAAGGAAAATAAAGTTTTTGCCTTACTGTGGCAATAATTGCATTTTTCTTCTTCTTGTGCCATATTCGTCATTGTATGTTGGTGATCATGTTGGCGACCCTATTTTTATCAACAGCCACACAGAAAAGTGTTGCTGAGTTTTATCCAAACCAGTCCCTTAGATTTTGAAGCCATGATGTTCTTCTGCCTCGACGACATTTGCCTTCAATTTTTCCCTGGAGGATTAAGTGAAGTATGCTGTATTTTTCCGGGTGTTGCATCACATGTCAAAAATATTCTAACTTTCACTTTTTAATGGTTTTGATGATTTGCCTTGGTTTTCCCAGGTGGCTTATCATGTCTTCGTTTTTGATTTTGTCAACCCAGCTTATACGTAACAGTCACCTGTAAATCCACATTTCAAATGCTTCTAGTCTCTTCAAGTAGCTTTCTGTCACAGACCAACTCCCTACTCCATAGAGCAGGATAGAAAAGGTGTAACATCTGACAAGCCTGATTTTCAATCAAACATATAATCATTTGTAGTTCTATTGATGCCTGTGAACATTTGCCTGTTGCAGTGATTTTATGCTGGGAAAAGCATAAGGGATTAAAAACGATAACAACAATCTTCCTCACATTCATCATAGTCTGATTCTGCTAGTCTCCTCACTTCATGTCCTGACACTTGATGTCTGAAAGTATTTAAATGAATACATGAATTGCTTTAATGCAATTTTTGTGCATGGTTTGACTCAGAGCATTACCATACATGGCTTCAGATCTGTACAGGAAGTGAATTAAGCTCCCTGCCAGTTAGTTGAGTCTCACTCGCTGCTTTTATTTACATCAGGCCCTGTCTTCCTCCTCCTAGAGTATGGAATAGCTTTGTGCAAACGTAAGTTGTTTGCACAAAATCTTTCTTTGCAAAATCCAGATCCCGGTCCAGTAAACAGTACCCAGAAACACTCCTGATGAGTTGCCTTTAGATCCATACAGTATCAGGTATAAGCCATAATATTCATAGTGTGGTATTTTGATACTGAATAGTTATTGAAGCTTGATACACATAATTGTTTTGTGATAGTCAAGATGACTCCCTCAGGCCTAATTTTTTCATTTGGACCATGGTTGGAACCACACAGTATGTGGCTGGTTATTGATGGCTCAGATTGTTGTGTAAAATCAATTGGGTTAATTTTTTAAACCGTGGTTCTATTAGTCATAGGATATCATTTTGTGTAAACGAAGTTAATAAGATTTGTGTAAGTTGAGCTTTCAGTCGTAATGCAATAAAATCTAACAAAAGATAGTTGGTAAACAATATCCCTTTCTCCAACATGTGAGTAAAAGTATAGATGATGGCTGGATATTATTCATTTTTCCTATTATTCAAAAGGAAAGAGAGAATGAGAACTCATGTGGAGCAGGAAATCCATCTGTGCTGGAGCTTGAAAAAAGAAGCAGAGAGATAATGTTGTTCTCTGCAGGAAATCCCAAGTCATTATGGATTCCTCTGGAAATCTAATGGAGAACAGGAATCTTTCATCATGCTAATTCTCTGAATCCTCATTTTCCCCCTCAACCTAGTAGAGTTGTATATACCAGAAAATCAGGTTGTGGACATTTTACTGTGTATTTTGTGTGTGTGTGTGTGTGTATTCAATTTATTTAATGTCTATAATACAATTATAATACATAATGCAATTATAATTATGTATTACCTAATACATAAAACAATGAATATATAACAATATATTAAAACTATACATAATAAAACATGTAATAAAAACAGCATGAATATTATCAACAGCTGAGATAAAAGAACCACCAGCAGCAATGTAACACAACCTCTGTACAGACTGTGCCACATATCTAGATTCTCAAGTCAGCTGATAAAATTGCATCTTTGCAGATGTACATGCTTTTTGATTTACACATTTTCCAAAATATTATATACTACAAATGTACTTTCAAGACCCTGTTATATTTATATTGCATTGTACTCATACAGTGAGAGTCATAAGAATAATGCATTTCCTGGCCTTTAAGGAACACAACTGCTTTTGAATTTTGTAGCCGAGAAAACAAGAAAAACTGTTTGTGATATTCCTTTTGAGGGCTAACAGATATTGTCTGCTTCAAATCTCCAAAGCAATTTTACTTTTTCCATCTCCAACCCCCCCATTAACTCTGACCTGTTTTTACCTTACCCCAATAATATTAGTAATTCCTCAAAAAGAACAAAGATACATTATAGGTAGTCCTCACCTTACGATCACAATTGAGCCCAACATTTCTGCTGCTAAGTGAGACAGTTGTTAAGTGGGTTTTGTCCCATTTTACAACCTTTCTTGCCAGAGTTGTTGTTAATCATTGCAGTTGTAAATTAGTAAGATGATTATTAAGTCAACCTGGCTTCTCCATTGACATTGCTTGTCAGAAGATCACAAAAGGTGATCACATGATCCTGGGACAGTAAAACTGTCATAAATATGAAGCATCTGAATTTTGATCACATGACCATGGGGATGCCACCATGGTCCTAAGTGGGGAAAAACAGTCATAGGTCACTTTTTTCAGTAACTTCGAAAGGCCACTAAACAAATGGTTGCAAGTCAAGAACTACTTGTACAGCAGATGAAATAGGTGATAACAATATGTTGGTTAGCCCACTATCAGACCTGCTGCAATTTAAACCTCTCAATAGAAATGATCCTTGGCTCCTTTTGTTGAGAAAAATATATTAGAAGCCAAGTGCATTGCAGTAGTGCATAGCAGAACTGAGAATTTCATGCCAAAATCATTGCCCCACCACTCCCCAATGACCAAATAGGTTCAAGCAAGGTGTTTTCAGAATGGTCACTTCAAGAGGAGGTTGATATGCAGTTTCTTCTCCCAGCCAGGTGATCCCCAAACTAGCATTTAGTGGAGATACAGAAAGCAGCGTGGGGGGGGGGAGGGGAGAGGAATACAGCAATTAGTGTCACTTTTCCCCAAGCTTCCCCAAGCTTCCCCTCTCACCACAGTTCGGCAGATTTTTACCGAATGGTATCCAAGCACAAGCAAGTGTGAGGTAGCAGCTCACATCCACATTCTGCTTTTACAGAATGAGAATCAGCAACAAAATCCCACAGAAATAAAACCAAACAAATAGCACTATCACTTAAACTTATATACCACTTTGCAGTGCTTTGCAGCCCTCTCTCTAAGCTGCTTACAGAGTCAGCATATTGCTCCCAACAATCTAGAACCTCATTTTACTGGCCCCAGAAGGAGGGAAGGCTGAGACAACTTTGAGCCAGTGAGAATTGAACTGCTGAACTGCTGGCAGTCCGCAGTCAGCAGAAATTGCCTGCAATACTGCATTCTAACCGCTGGGTCCCCATAGCTCAAAGCTAATGCTGACTGGAGAATTCTGGAATTTGAATAAGAATCAGAAAGTCTTAAAGTTGCTGAAGTTGAGAAACGCTGGGCTGGACCATATATATGCAATCCATTCTAAGCAGACTTTATTGGCTTTTATGCTTTTACCCCTTCTTTAGAAATTCCCCAGCATTCTTAACATCCTATTTTCAAGACTGGGGCTTTCTGCAAAAGTTTATCTCTAGTCTTAGATCCAGCCAGCCAGTAACTGAGTTGAGAGCAGTGAAGTTCAACCTATTTCAGTTATACAAGGCTCACTTTTTCTGCCTTTGCACATGTCACTTGCCAAGTTTACATATATATTTTCTGGCGCAAACTTTCAATGAATTCATGAATAAGAAACAAAAAAATTCAAAGCTTAAATATTTTTTTATTTTATTTTATTTATTTAGTTAGTTTGTCAAACATGTATGAGATAACAGGTATAAATATAAACATGGACAGGAGCACATGAAATGAGTACAAAAAATTGGGGACAATAGGACAGGGACGTGAGGCACACTAGTGCGCTGATGCACACCCCCTTACAGACCTCTTAGGGAAGTGGTGAGTTCACGCTAGACAGTTTAATGTTAAAATTATGGGAGTTTGAGACAGAGTTGAAATCCAGCAGGTTCTCACAGGTTCTGGACAACTGGTAGCGGAAATTTTGAGTAGTTCAGAGAACCAGCAAATGCCACCTCTGGCTGGCCCCAGAGTGGGGTGGGAATGGAGATTTTGCAATATCCTTCCCACAGGAGTGGGGAGGGAATGGGGACTTTGCAGTATCCTTCCCATGCCACTCCCACCAGGCCTTGCCCACACAATCTGTAGTAAAAAAAAATTGAATTTCACCACTGGTTTGAGGATGTAACAACAGTCAGTAGAGCATTCCAGTATTGACCACTCTGTTGCTGAAGTCGTATTTTCTGCAATCAAGTTTGGAGCGGTTTACCTTACGCGGAGAAACAAATCTATTGTTTCCCCTTGTATTGTTGCAATTGAAGCTGAAGTAGTCATTGCCAGGTAGGACATTGTAGCAGACAACAGGTACTGTTAATTGTCCCCTTCCCCCATCCTATTTCAGCATCTTTTCTTCCACTCATCTTCTCTGTGCAGTTATCTTACATATTTGTTTGCTTTGCAAAACAGCCCTCAGAACAGGCTGCTATCTGTGTAGGTATGATGGGTCGATTGGTTTTCAAAATTGTATAAAATTTGGCTGAGGAGCCAGAAGCACGGACTCACAAGCTGTGCAATGGACTATCTTTCTATTGCTGAGCGTGAGAGATGCTGCCGCCACATTAATGATAATTGGAAGTCAGAAGTGATGAGGACAGAGCAGGAGAGTAGTGATTTAGGCATGAAGCAGATAGTATATAGGTAGTTCTTGAGTTATGACAGCAATGGAGCTCAACCTTTATGTTGCTAAGTGAGACATTTGTTAACTGAGTTTTGCCCCATTCTATGACCTTTCTTGCCTCATATGTTAAGTGAACCATTGCAGTTGCTAAGTTGGTAACACGGTTGTTAAATGAATCTGGCTTCCCCATTGATTTTGCTTGTCAGAAGGTTGCAAAAGGTGATCGCATGACCCCAGGATACTGCAACTATCATAGATATGAACTAGTTGCCAAGCAGCTGAATTTTGATCGTGTGACCATGGGGATGCTGCAACAGTCGTACAAGTCACTTTTTAGAAATGCAGTTGTAACTTTGAATGGTCACTAAATGAATGGTGGTAAGTAAAGGATCACGTGTAGCGTGGTAGAGAAGGATACTATTTACAATTTTACAGCACAGTGCCACTGCTTTCCTGGTAAGGATATGTGAGCAAGAAAGACATGTACAGAAATGAAGCAGAGTCTTTTCCAGCATGGAAGGACTCAAAATTCCCTCCTTATACAGTATGTCAGCGTTCTAAGTATCATGTAGAATTAAATCAGAGTCCAAGGCAAAACAATCCTTAAAGTTCCAATTTAATAAAGCAGACATCTTAGCACATCTGCGTTAATCCCAATTCTGGAAATGACATCAGAATTCCACCCAGTTAAAAGTTCATGATCTTGTCCCCACACCCACAATCCATCACAGGGTCCAATCTTCTTCTTCCACGCTAGCGTCTCCACCCAGCTGCTTCCGATCAGATGTGAAGGAGCGGAGACAAAAGATGATCTTGGTCTTCTAGAAAAGAATGATAACAATACATTCCACAATCTCACTCCTGTCTATTCTCCCCTCCCATCAACTATACTAAAGAAACAGCATAATGAAATAAGAGAAAGTGTGGCAGGCCAAAATTCTAAAAGGAATATAATTGCAGGTCTGACACAGTAAAGGAGTTAGCACTATCTAGTTTGCAGTGCAACATCAAAACCTACTGTAAAAAGCTTTTTTCCCCCCTTCCATTTAGTCATGTCCAATTCTTGGAGATTTGCCTGAACTATTCCTGCAATTCTCTGTGCAAGGTTTTTCAGAAATGGTTTGCCATTGCCTCTTTCCTGGAGCTGAGACAAAGTGACTGGCCCAAGGTCACTCAAGTGGCTTTGTGCCTAAGTGGAATTAGATCTCATGGTCTCATGTTTTGCAGCCTGATCCCTCAACTACTACTGGCTCTGTAAAAACCAGACATGTTAATAAATTCGCGGAAGTATAGTTTATGCAGTAGTTAGAATAAACCAAATGCCATAATTTCTGTGCCATTTGTAGTTTATACAAGGAAGGTATTTGAACAGCTGCACAATTGTTCTTGTTGGGTGGAGTGGGAGTAGAACAAAGGCAGAATGTTGGGTGGAGAGCTACTGTCCACAACCTGTTTGGAAGTCAATAAGTAGACACTAGCTGGTAATATATTTTTTTCCTATAAGAAACTTTAATTATATACAATTCTTTAGCAGGCAACCTCTCAATAGAAAGCAGTGACTGGCTTTCTCTAAGTTGAATGGAAAATTAAATGTGTAGGGAGATGACAAGAACATAAAAGAATGGGATGGTAGAAAAACACATCCTAGGATTTGAAGCAGAAGAAGAAATGCCAAAATATTCTGACATTAGTATAAAAAAATAAACAAGTAACTAAGGCAGCAATCCCCCTATAGAGACCTGGAAAGTAAGGCAAAAGTAGGCATTTTTTACACATATAACAATTGTACAAAAAATAACAATAATAATACACAGTGCTTTTCTCTCCCCATGTTGGAGTTCTGGAATCAGCAGAAGGGAGAAGGGAGACTTGCGAATAGACTGGGGTAGATCACAAAAAGCTCTGGAGCCTCCTAATCCTCCAAATCTCATCAGGAGGGGGATTATTATAAATCAGTCTTTGAACTACTTTGAACCCCTGTTACTGCTTGCAATGGAAGTCTTTACTATCTGGCTTTCTACTGACAGGTAGCAGGAAGACTGCTAAGGTTGATCATAGCTCCATCAGGGCAAGGAGGATTGCTCTGCAAGAACAGGAATGCAAGTTATAAAATTCATCATGTAAATATAGTAAAGCAGTGTACTTATAGTAAGTTGACATAAATTTTGTAACCTTACAAGAAAACCCAAGAACCATCATACTAGGCAATATCCTAGTAACATTATCAGAAACCAGTTTGGATAATCAGTAAAAATTTCTGATCCTTGGAAGATGGTTTTAATTCTGGAGCCTTGGTGGCACAGTAATTAGAATACAGTATTGCAGGCTAACTGTGCCACTGCCTGGGTTCAATCCTGACCAGCTCAAGATTGACCCGGACTTCTATACTCTGAGGTTGATAAAATGAGGACCCAGATTGTTTGGAGCAGGGGTGAAATGCTACCGGTACGGCAATGTTTTCAGGGAGGGCTTATTTTGGAGGGAGGGCTTATTTTAGCACATGCGCTCAAAATCCTAATTGAGCCTATTATCCATGGAAGTCTTATTTTCAGGGAAACAGAATACTGTTTCTTCCGAACAGAGTACCGTTTCTTCCGATAGTAAAAAAATGCTACCAGTTTGGGAGAACCGGTAATCAGCTGTGTGACAATCAGCTATGTCATGCAATTTATATTTGCTAGAAACAGCTGATTGTTGCACAGCTGATCCTTGGAACTTATTTTTTTTACTTTTGAAAGCATTTTTTACTACTGGTTCAGGTGAATAGTAACTTTTTTTAAAAAATAGCATTCTTTTACTACCTATTCATTCCAACAGGTAGTAAAGAATGATCGTCGGAACTTTTATTTAAAAAAATAGCATTTTTAACTACCTATTCACCTGAACCAGCAGTAAAAAAATGCTTTAAAAAGTAAAAAAAAAGTTCCGATGATCAGCTGTGCGACAATCAGCTGTGCCACACAATTTATATTCACTAGAAAGCAGGAAATCCCGTGAAGTGATCCGGTAGCAGACTTCAGACCATTTCACCCCTGGTTGGGGACAATATGCTGATATTTGCAAACCATCCAGAGAGTGCTGTAAAGCACTATGGAATTGTATATAAGTGCTTTACTATTGCTATTGCTAACTCTATGAAGTCAGAAGTACTAACAGTGGAAGCATCTGTAAACGAATAAACATGGACAGTATACATACTCAGGGAGAGAGACACAAGCACACACACACACACACACACACACAGGGGAAACGAGATAGCTGCTTTACTAAAGAATATATATATTCTGTGTAGCAGTGGTGGGTTCCTACTGGTTCGGACTGGTTCGGCTGAACCGGTAGTGATCTGGCGGCCTAGGTCACTGGAACTGGCAGTGACCCAGGCCTGCCACGCCCCCAAACTGGTTCTCCAGGCACCGCCTATGGTGCCGCCATCTTGTTTTTTGCTTCTGCGTATGCGCAGAACAATTTTTATTGCACTGTGCATGCATGCACGGTGCACATCAAGCATGCACAGTGCACACGAAGCGTGCATGCACAGCGCACACGAAGCGTGCATGCACAGCGCACACGAAGCGTGCATGCACAGCGCACCCACAGCGAACCAGCAGTAGTGCCTGCCAGAACCCACCCCTGCTGTGTAGTAGAATAAAAGGTTCAATGTTGTATCCTTTTTTCTTTTTGTTCTGCTACCTCAGAGTTGTTTGAGGGGTTCAGGTTTTAGGAATTTTGATGATTGCATTGTCTGGATTCATAAGGTGATAAGACTCCCCAAATTTCACACATACTGAACGTTCTGTAGCAGTTCTTGTTTTTTAAAAAATCAAGATGCATTTCTAAAAAGTGTATTTTAAGATAATTATATTTCAAAACATTCATTTTGAAATTTTAGTATTATTTTTAATTGTGTCACAAATAAAACTAAGTGGATACATAGATAATGAAGCAAATACAGATTTGGAACATTTTCTAATTCTTGATATAGACATATCTGTATCTGATCAGAAAAGTAAATGAGAAATCCCTTTGCCTGGCACATGGTTTAATAATCATGTTTTTCTTCTGCCGTTTTATTAATTAATGTAGGAACAGATTGCAACACTTGAAATGGACTGCAGTGCCACTCCTAGAAGTCATACTTGTAAGCACTTTCCCATTCAGTGGAATTTTAATTAACAAACACACCTATATTTGTATTGCAAAATGTGCTATATTGCAATGGCAATTTCTAATAAATTGTACAGGGAACTACTTTATTTGTTGTATTTGAAGAACATAATTTATTAAAAATTGCCATTACAATGTACCATATTTCAGAGTAAAATGTATATATGTGCAAATAAAGGAAAATTATTTGCACTTACTTTAGCTAACCTATAAATAAAATTTGTTTTTGATAGTTCAATTAAAATATGTCATAAAAAGTGAACCAGTGAGGGAGGGGATACCATTATTTGTTGCCACCGAATAAAAATAATCATAAGCACACATATATACTGTATACTGTATACATGCACCAATGTGTTGTGTATATAAATGTGAAGTAGAATAGATTAAAAATGACCTATTTTAAAAAAGATCCTCTAGATCTTTGAACTGCAGTTTATAACTTCCCTTATTTCTATTTTTATTATTCCACTTTATATACCTGTCCATCTCACCTATGTGCACCATGAGAGATCACTGAGTTGGCTGAGAGATGGTGGGCCATTAATTCCAACTGTCTATTATCCCAAATAGCAGGATACAAAATAACAGATTTAAGTTACAGGAAAGAGGTTGAATGTTTGGAAAAAAATATTAGGAAAAAAGTGGAAAGAAACAATAAAAGCAGTTCTGTAAACTGACACTTATCCAGAGCATAAGGGGTGTCTGCAGAGAGAATATCAAAGTAGTTAGAATGGGGGCACACCATAGATCCAAGCCCTGCCCCTTTTTATGTGCACATAAAAATGGGTGGGGCTTTGATTACATGGGTGTGGTCATCATCTTGACTTTTTGATCCCACTGCAGAGAGTAAGATCCATTGAACTATCTTCTGAGTAATTATGCATAAGGTAAGGGTAAAGGTTCCGTTCGCACATATGTGCTAGTCATTCCCAACTCTAGGGGCAGTGCTCATCTCCGTTTCAAAGAGCCAGCACTGTCCAAAGATGTCTCCGTGGTCATGTGGCCGGCATGACTAAATGCTGAAGGTGCTCAGAACAGTTACCTTCCCACCAAAGGTGGTCCCTATTTTTCTACTTGCATTTTTACGTGCTTTCGAACTGCTAGGTTGAAAGAAACTGGGACAAGTAACAGGAGCTCACTCCGTTAAGCAGCGCTAGGGATTCGAACCGCCAAACTGCTGCCGCTTCTGATTGACAAGCTCAGCATCTTAGCCACTGAACCACAGTGCCCCACAATTATGCGTAGGATAGATTAATTTAAACCAAATCCCTTTAATCTGAGAGCTATGGTACAATAACCATATTTTTGTTAACTTTATCTAAGCAAGATATCTAATAGAATTGTCTACAGACAACTGCAGTCCCTTGAATATTTAGAAGAAATATGACAATCAAACTTAATTGTTATTCAGATTTGTACTGCAGATGTCTTTGTGATAGAAATAAACACACAGTGCTCATTTCACCATTATACATTAAGATGGACAGGGGACAGAGGAAGAATAGACATCTGATGCTCCTGAAATTCCTTTTTAAAAACATAGCTGTTAACGTCTTTGTCTCAAAATCAATTCTGTTTTGGCAAATTGTGTAAGCAAAGGGTAACCCAAGCAGCTTTCTAAATGGCCAGGAATGAAATTGCCATCACCTCCTGAGCAGCAAGGATGAAAAGTAAGTAAAAAGAGTATCCAGGCAAAGGAATGTGCATGTAGGACTAATATCCAAATGGGTTACCACAATGTAAATGGGTCCCTGCTGAGACTTATGAATGCGGGCAAATCAGAAATAGGCTCTTGCTTTGCACAACACATTTTCACAAGCACCCCTACAATCCATGGGTGTTGCATGCAACAAAAGATCACAAAGCCTTTGAATTCACAGCATGCAGCCTACATCTGCTACAGGATAACATTTGAGTAAAAAAATACCCCAACAGCAACAAAGAAGTGAAAGAAAATAGCTTTCTTTCTAAGCAAAACCATTTCGTAGGATAGCCTGGTTGTAGATTTTTACACTTGAAAATCACACATAAATATATATATATTAAATGAAACTTCAGGGAGCTCTTTATTTTATTCTGTCTCAGATCTTACAATCAGAAAAAAAGAGACTTTAAGTAACTTGGATGTCTGAAAGCTGTAATCAATGAAATGACCTTGTCTTGACTCAGAAAAGAAAGGAAATATGGGGCTAAAATCTGTTCTAGAAAGCTGTCATTTATTATTAGAGAGGACAATATTAGATATGCATTGTACCCACTTCATCAGCAACATCATTAGTCAGACTCAAGCAGGGGTTTCCCTCATTAAAATCATATTCAATGGGAATGATAAATGAGCATATTTGTTAGGATCATTTTGTGTGATATACACAATATAAAACATCCTTTAGGCCTTTATTTATTTTTGCAGAAAGAAAGAAAGAAAGAAAGACAGACAGACAGACAGACAGAAAGAAAGAAAGAAAGAAAGAAAGAAAGAAAGAAAGAAAGAAAGAAAAAAGAAAATCTCAGAAAGAGTTTTAGATAACTGAGAAGCTGGCATAGCATATTGTGAGCAGGAAAGTCACTTCTAGTTTTCAAAAATAGAAGAAAAATATCGCAAACAAAGGAGAAGGAAGCAAGGGAAGACAGTTTTGAATAAAACCTATACATTATATGCCAACTTACATGGTACAAGGTACCTTTAGAGAGAAGAGTGGGAATATTATCACCTCCTATTAATGTATTTTCCAGATGATAAGTATTGATAAGATTTACCTATAGCACAGACCTCAACTGAACATTCAAAACTCCTTGAAATAACTTGAAGTGTGACAATGCAGCCAAATATTTGGAATATTAGTAGACATTTTCTCATTGGAATAATTCAAGCCAAATTTGGATAAGGGGGTATATGGATCATCTACAATCTGATTTCTGTCATCAGTCTGATCCTTAGAATAGATTTAGAAAATCAACTAGAATCTATTTTTTATTTTATTTGTTTGATTGAAGCATCATACAGTACTACTATGCAACTGTTTTGATTACTTGTTTTGATGTTGAATTATTTACCTTAGTAAGTGATTTGGACTAACATGAAATCACCTCTCACTTTGTCATTCTATAAATCAGTGGGTCTCAACCTTCCTAATGCCGTGACCCTTTAATAGAGTTCCTCATGTTGTGGTGACCCCCAACCATAAAATTATTTTATGTTTTCCATATTTTTTCGAAAATATGTGTTTTCCGATGGTCTTAGGCGACCCCTGTGAAAGGGTCGGTTGACCCCCAAAGGGGTCCCGACCCACAGGTTGAGAACCACTGCTATAAATCTTTGTGTGTAGACTTCAGCAATGAGGAGGATAGCATTTATGATTCCTATCATTGCCACTCACTCTATCTTTAAATGCCTCCTCATAATCCATTTCTTTCTATATGTAACAACTTTACATTTCTTTTCAAACACACCTCCAGGGAAAGCAGCATCCTATGTTAGTTTTCTCCCTCCTCAAAAAAATAAATAAATTCTTTGTTGGTTGATAAAACAATTAAAGGCAGTAGAAGAAAGAATAACTAAAATAGATTGTATACCAACAGGTTCCAATATCATCTCCTTTGGCAAGGCAACAAATATATTTTGCTGTTTTACAGTTTTAACAATTTATTCAATAAATAATCCTTAGAACAGTATAAATTGGCATTATTAATAAATCTGCAGGGTATATATTTTAGCTTAAAATTCACCCCTTGCAACAGTTTCACCATCCTGAAGAAAAATAATTAAAATAGAAAACAAAACACTAAATGTGCATTTTAGTCACTAAAACAGAACTAAACCCAGGGGTTAGAAATAGCTAATAAGATGAGATCATATTGTATATTCTATGTAAGATTTATTTCTGTCCATGTATTTTCTCTGGAATTTATTTAAACTATTTTGTTTCTCATGTTACTCGGAAAACTTTTGGGTGTGAAGATTATGTTGAATGAGTGAACCTACAGTATTATAATTGGCTTAGTCTTTAAATGAATAAAACTAAAGGTATTTATGAAACCTAAAAATGACATGGTGGCTCAGTGGCTAAGACGCTGAGCTTGTCAATTAGAAAGGTCAGCAGTTTGGCAGTTCAAATCCCTAGTGCCACGTAATAGAGTGAGCTCCCATTACTTCTTCCAGCTTCTGCCAAACTAGCAGTTCGAAAGCACATAAAAATGCAAATAGAAAAATAGGGACCACATTTGGTGGGAAGGTAACAGCGTTCCGTGAGCCTTCGGCATTAAGTCATGATGACCACATGACCATGGAGATATCTTCGGACAGCACTGGCTCTTCAGCTTTGAAACAGGGATAAACACTGCCCCCTAGAGTCGGGAACAACTACCACATATATGCAAGGGGAACCGTTACCTTTTATTTTTGGAACCTACTGTAAACCTGCATAGCATGAAAAGTGGGACAGCAGTTCAATGGAATAGGAGCAGGAGCAATGGAGTAGATTTGTCCATTCTGCATAACATGAAAATGAGTCTACACAGAAGCAAAATATTAGGGCTGTACAATGCTTTGGATCTGACTAAGAATAAGTGTTTCAGGATACAGGAGACCACAAATTGCAATATTGTCTCTATTAAAGCAATTTTCTCTGTTTTTAGGATCATACAACTGCAGTGAAAAGTCCCATGTGGCAGCTGCATGATTCTGGAACAGCTGTATGGCTGTTTTAATAAGATGCAGATTGGTGTTGTATTCATGTTCTCTCATGTTTTAAACATCTCTTCCAAACTGAATCTAAAGCATTGCACATCCCTACAAAGTTCTGTGCATACACTTGGAGGCCACTGGTTAAGAAGAATAACAATTGTATCCATGCATAGAGAGAACAAGTATATGCATTTTATGTACAGGAACTATTTAGACAAATGGATACGTTTTTCCTCCTTTGTCCACACTTTCAATATATAACATATATTGCAACTCCTGAATTCCATTCAAGAGCGACTATACACTATAGACTTATCTGCATCAATATGTTCCTAAAAATCTGGAGAGGACCAGTATGCAATATTAGTTTATGTCAAAAAGCAACTAGGCAATGACTTATCCCCAAGCCAAAATGTATAGAACAAAATGTTGAGAACTTTCATATTTGGAGCTGATCGATCCAAAGGAAGACACTGAAACAACTCTTACTACCACTTTGTTCTCCTAAGATTGGCATCCTAAGTGTATACCTACTACATGAGTGTGCATAAGCAGCCTAGCACTTGTAATAAAGTTATAGCAAGCAGTTTTCTTGCTATGCTAATCAAGATTTTATTGTTACTGTGCAACATTTAAAAAGAAGTGTCTCTGATACTTGAAATTGGCCTTAATATCCCTCTTTACTGGTTTTTCCTAATATAGACTTGATCAACCTGCTCTCTTCGGGAGTAAAATGAATTAAGTTGTGTCTCCATCTGGTTGTTAATAGTAGATACTTTATTCTCTACCATGAAATAGCAAGAACAGCAGAAATACATAGGCATGTGTGCACCACCTGAAGCAGAGAAGCTTTCTGAAGCAAGGAGTTTCCTGATGCTCCAGAGCAGTTAGAATATTTTGCCACTTGCAATACGCCAAAGCTGGTCATCTCTAGTTGCCAAGATGATAACCAAAAAGTGGGTTGTGACTACAACGTGGCAAAGAGAACTCTGCTACAATTCTGTATAATTTAACATATTTGAAAATGAGTATAGACACCATCACCAAATATAACTGAAATTGGCTGTAGAACTTGTTACTGGAAAAAGGGGAAACAAGGGTGAAACATAACCATGCACTTTGTTCTCTAACCATTATTATATGTATTATATGGAACAATGATCAAATCTTAAGAACAATTATGGGACATTTTAAAAAAGAGATATGAAAGTCCTGAGTTGTAATTTATAGCTTCAAATAAATTTGAATTGAGCCCAGAAATCTACAGTACATTCCTTTAGATTATAGTGAACCAAGATTTCTATAAATTTGAATTTTATGTTTGAACATGCAGTGGGGTTTATGAGGTGCAGTTTTCTTGGGATGAATAAATATTGAACTCAAACTTGATTTAGAGATCCCATTTTTTTTTCATTCTTTGTGGAGGTCTTGTCTTTTTTACTCTCTCCGAAACTATTAATCAGTGCACAGAGTGCTCAGCCACTAGATGTCTCTATATGCTACACCAAACTTCAGAATCAGGGGAGATGAAGTTTACAATCAACAATAGAGGACAAGTTGTGGGTTAGATTGCTGAATGCTTGTTCTTTTGCAAAGCTGTTTTGTTTTAGTGAGAAATGTCTTCTTTGTCAATTGCAACTCAGCTTTTATTTATGGTATTTTCTCTTTGTTTATTCTCTTTAGATGATTATAATTTATAAAGCTAGCTGGATTATAACAATTACTAGCACAATGCATATACAATGGGCTGTATTTCCAAGTAAATAAATATTGTACAGCAACATTTCTGATAATTTTATGGAATAAATCTCGTCTATACTGACAAAATATATAAAATATTGGGGTGACATGGTGGCGCAGTGGTTAAGACACTGGGCTTGTCAGCTGGAAAGCTGGCAGCCCAGGTTTGAGACCTCAGCGCCATACAGCAGGGTGAGCTCCCATCCTCGCCCCAGCTCCTGCCAACCTAGCAGTTTGAAAGCATGCAGATATGAATAGATAAATAGGTACCACATTGGTGGGAAGGTTACAGCACTCTGTGATGTCATGCTGGCCACATGACTGAAGAAATATGTTTATACAGGAATGGCTCAATGACCTTGAAATGGAGATGAGCAATGACTAGTGGTGTATAATCCACAGGGACTCCTTTACCTTTTGTTTACAAAATATATACATAAGTGCTGGTTCATCAAATTCTGTGTTGTTCAATATCTCTTATCTGTTCCATCATGGCTGCTTAGCAAGTCTTTTATGAATCCCATACTCTGAGTACTGTCACTCCCAAAAAGAAAAAAAGGTGGTGACATCTATATTAGGCACATATTTTGATTGGCATCCTCTTTTTAATTATTTATTTGTATTTATTTAGTTGCAAGCAAAACAATTTCCAGAAAAACATATTTTTTATTGGTATTTGGTGGTAAGATATGCTATAGTGAAGAATATGCTGTAGCATTTGTGAAATGCTATATTTATTTTTTAGAATATTCACGCTGGACATTGTATTCATTATTTCTGTAGATCTTTAAGTTCCAAAGCTTCAAAGAATTAGGGAAAACTAAGACATTGTCAAAATCTAGTGATGTGTCTCTATTGTTTCTCATCCCTCCTCAGAGTTAGGAGTGGGAGGCACAATTTTTCTCCTTTCTCTTGGGTTGGTTCCAGTCAGTGATTTTAGGAGGGAAGAGGACAAGATGGTCTGGTCCTCTTCCTCATCCTATTTAACATATATGCTATATGAAGCCATTGGGTGAGGCCATTCACAGACATAAGAGTATAGGATAATGATAAATCCTTCAAAGTGATAGAAGGGAAGGAAAGATGGTGGTTTGTTCCATTATTCATATTTTCCATTTGGTATACTGAATATAACTATTTTACAGTTAAATTGGCCAGTATAAGGACACATCTGCATGAAATCCCCAAAATAAAGTTAGTTGGGGTCATTGCTATTCCTCTGTTTCTACTCCCCAGGTCTTTTCTACATTGTTGTTTACGCTGTACACTTAATGCCAGTACACAAAGCCATTAGAAACACAGATAGTCCTCCGTTTATGACCACCACGGAGCCCAAAATTTCTGTTGTTAAATGAGACATTTGTTAAGTGAGCTGTGTCCCATTTTAGAAACTTTTTTTGCCACCATTATCAAGTGGATCACTGCAGTGGATAAATTAATAACGTGATTGTTAAGTGGATCTGGCCTTCCCATTGACTTTGCTTGTCAGAAAGACGCAAAAGGGGATCGCATGACCCCCAAAACACGGCATCCGTCATAAATAAGAAGCAATTGCCAAGTGTCTGAATTTTCATCACATGACCATGGGGATGCTGCAAAAGTCATAACTTTGAAAAATGGTCATAAGTCACTTTTTCAGAGCCATTGTAACTTTGAACAGTCACTAAACAAACCATTGTAAATCAACGGTAAAGCTGTAAAGCCTTTAAAAGCTTTCTGGGCTTTAGCCCTTCCTTTGTGATAGCCAAGGTGATCACCTGCCTGCTTAGAAGTGCTTACTCAGGTCCCTTGTTAAATTCTTCTGCTTCTTTATTCATCCCATGGAAAGTTGCTTTCTATTCTCTGACATCATGAGGCTTCCATTAATAGAACTTTTGTATGAGCTTCTCTGTTTTTCTCCGCTTTGTATTTAACACCTTCCCATCAGATGCGTCAATGGATAGACAAGTAAAAAATAAAAAGAAATAAAGGATTACAGTTATAAAGTCACAACAAAATCTGGTGGAATTTTTGCCAGTTTTGTTTACTATTTCACTTTTTAAACCTACAAGCTGATTTAAAAAATACACAAACCAACCTTTCTTAGATGAATGTGTAAAACAAATAAGCAGATTAGCTGGATCTTTCATAATTGTACCAATAACTGGGTGCATGTGTTGATATGCTCAGCTATCATAATTTACTGCTGTATCTTTTTTAAAAAGGGTCCAGCAGTCCAGGATGAAATAGCAACCAGTGAGCAGAGATGGGTAAGCATTCCTGCCATAGTGCAAAGTAACCAAATGGAGTGGGAATATTTGTCTAGAATGAAACAATGCACAATAGATAAATGGAACAACCCTGCTTAAGAAGTTGGAATCTTCTACTTTCAATATGGTACAGGAAAAGGACAGGCAGAGATTGCCTTCTTTGTGGGCTGGGACAAGTAAACAGTAAGAGAGTTGGAAAGTACCTTGGAGGTCATCTAGTCCAACCCCTTGCTCATGCAGACCTGTGCTAGGGATTTGAACCGCCGAACTGCTGACCTTTCTGATCAACAAGTTCAGTGTCTTAGCCACGAAACCACCTAGTCAGTAGGGAACAAGCAGCACTGTTTATTCCCACCTGTGAGAAATTATTAGCATCTTCTACTTCAGGAGACCTTATCATGCAGATCAAAACCTAATCTTTCAAAAGTAGTCTGAACCAACTGATTATTAACTTTACTTCCATCAGCCATGAAACACTAGTATAAGAGAAAACTCTAAGCCGTCAAGACCATCATTCTTCTCCTGACATTGAAAGGCCCCATGGAGAGTTCTCTCTGCTCAGTAGGAAAATGGTCTTCTTATAGGAGCTGCAGCAATACAGACAAAGAAACAAGAATGGGAGAAATCAACTATCAGCGGATACTGCATGATCAGACATGTTCACGGAGAATCTGAATTGGTGCAAAGATTTCCAGTGTTGGTCCTTTACGTAACACATAGTTAAATAAATTTTAGATAACACAGCTCAAGTGGTTGCAACTTACATAGATTTATGTTCCCAGATCTAATCAAGTAGTGTACTATAAAAACACCAAGGTCCTAGTTTATGTATTTCGTAGTGGCTTCTAATAGGTCCTTTAGAACCAAAGTAAGCAATGCTCTCATAAAAGCAATTAGATGCATGTCTCATAAATTAGCTCTCCTTGCTTGGGTGCATTATTAAAGGATATTAAAAGACATATTGGATTCACTGGCTGTGTTTTGTTACATTACAGGTCGTTCCACCTTTCCAGTTGAAAAGTGTTAGGTGGAAAATGACTCTATAGAGATTTGCAAATATTATTGTGTAAAAGTATACAATATACAACATCAGCTTCTCATGACATCATCATCACAGGCTACTATACTAAGTCTCATTGTATTTCTTATGCTGCAGCACAGCTGTTCATACTTTCATACTGCACACCACCACCCCAAATAATTCTCACATTTACAGGAAAAGTTTATGGTGTTCCATAAAGTTTTCCTGTAAATGTGAGAATTATTTTTTTGGGGGGGTGGGGGTGAAGTATGAAAGCATGATCAGTTGTGCTTAAGCATAAGAAACACAACACCACTAATGCATTCTCATTTTCCATTCACTGCCTCTTTACACCTAAGCTTATGCACTTTAATTCAGCACAATAGATGAACCAATGAATTAAACAATTATATAAATAAGACTACTAGAACACAGCACTTCTTTGAAGTCAGTCTAATGTATGCGAACCTTCATGAGTGAGCAAAAAAAATATCCAGCTGTGAATGAATGTAAGGGGGGAAATTCTCACCCATTATAGTATTTTTCAGCTATTAACTAGTTTCTTACAAGAAGCTAGTAGTGTATTATAAACTCATAATCCCATCGAGAGATCTAGTGACAACCAAAAATAAATAAATAAATCCAGAATTGTGGAATAAAACCAAGTCCATTATTATACTACTGTTCCCAGGAGGGTAATATAACACTTTAATTATGGTCATTTCAAGATGATTATTTAGCATTACTACAAAGACAACTCTCATTAGGTTCAATTTCCAACCTCTTTCCAATATGTGTTCTTAATCCAACATAATTTACAGGAGTTAAATTGGTGCAATAAAGTAGAGTGTAATAAAAATACATCTGTACCATCAGAGAAATATTGAATCCAATTTCTATACTTAAATGTTTATAATTTTAAAAACTCACTTAAAATAGTTTACTCACTGTAGAATACTATACAGATGTGAGCTTCTTTTCTACATCAATAATGTCATATGCCTAAGTAAAAATAAGCACATTTTGACCACTTGTAGTCCTTACAATAGAGAAAATCCTCTCTAGCAGCTTTTCGGAGAGGAGGCAAGAGTTAAGTTATTTAACTTAAGAATTACATTGGTATCAGTCCAATACAGATCAGATTTGTTAATATAAAGGTTAAGATATACACTCTGACAAAGATGGGACAGGGGGTGGTTGAGGAATGTACAAAATAAATAAATATAATTCCTGTATTTTCAAAGGACATGCAGTATGATAAATGAATGGATGGATGCTCCTCAAACGCAACTTTTATATACTGAATGTCTGTACTATTGTTAGACACACAGAGAGCCTGTTTATGCAGTTGATCCTGTTTCCTTTTGTGAAAGTCACACAAATGAATGAGACCTTTGCACAACTAGGCAATCAAAGTATAGGCTGCAATTCACAAAGATCTTTGAACTGTACAAAGGTTTATTGTACTCAGGCATAACAGGGGAACTTCCAATGCACCATTTTCTCTGTTCCCCAATCCCTCTAAAGAATTTTGAAGCTGACTTGCAGTCACCTTCCTTCCTGCCAAGCTACAGAGATTATTTCTAAACCATCAATAGGAGAGCACTAAGAAGGTGGTTCAAATAATGTCCCACTGCAGGTTCTTCAATAATAAAAATATCTTTATCCTGAAATATAAATGACTAGAGCCACACTTAACCTACGTTAATATAATGGAAACGTTATTGCTAAACATCCACATTGCCTTGCCACCTTCCCCTCATTGCATTAATTAATCTGCCACCTGTCTGCCCAGTGAATAATCCTACAGGGTTTACAAGCCACTCCCAACACAGAGCAAACCAATCCTGCTTCTCCTCTACAGTGCTTTGTCCTGCTTTGCTTTGCAGTCCACAGACTGGGAGACAAAGGCTGCAATCTGAAGCCAACCTCTCCAACTGAAAAACCAAGTGGGAGAATGATGTATCTAGGGGTGGGATTCAGCCGGTTCAGGTGAACTGGATGTTAATTTTAATCTGGTTCGCTGAACTGGTGGTTACAAGGACTGCCTTACCCCGCCCACTCCTCCTCTCCCCTCCCCTCCCAGGAATTTCCACGTGGCCCATTCATCATGCCAGGTAATTCTAGGGCCAACGTGGAGGCTCTGGGAGGGTGAAAAACGGGCCTACTGGAAGTACCAGAAGTCCAGAAATCATTTTGTCATTTTTTTTTTTTGTCATTTTATTGAGATTTATAGACCGCCCTTTTCCCTGAGGGGACTCAGGGCGGTTTACAATCAAGGGGGAGGGGGTGCACGATCAAAGGAAAACAATATGTGAGCAAAAAAGAAAAATAGTAAAACACACCTTTCATTCAACAGTCAACACTCGGGCGGGTAAATTAGAAACCTATCCCCAGGCCTGCTGGGAGAGCCAGGTCTTGAGGGCTGTGCGGAAAGTCTGGATAGTGGTGAGGGTGCGGATCTCAACGGGGAGGTCGTTCCACAGGGTCGGAGCTGCAACAGAAAAGGCTCTCCTCCGTGTAGTCGCCAGTCGACATTGACTGGCAGATGGAGTGCGGAGGAGGCCCAGTCTGTGCGATCTAATTGGTCGTAGGGAGGTGATCGGCAGAAGACGGTCTCTCAAGTACCCAGATCCACTACCATGGAGTGCTTTAAAGGTGGTCATCAATACCCTGAAGCGCACCCGGAGACCAACAGGTAGCCAGTGCAGCTCGCGGAGGATGGGTGTAACATGGGCGAACCGCGGTGCGCCCACTATCACTCGCGCGGCCGCATTCTGGACTAACTGCAGTCGCCGGATGCACTTCAGGGGCAACCCCATGTAGAGCCCATTGCAGTATTCCAGCCTAGAGATCACAAGGGCTCGAGTGACTGTTGCGAGAGCCTCCCGGTTTAGGTAGGGCCGCAACTGACGGACCAGGCGAACCTGGGCAAATGCCCCCCTGGTCACAGCCGACAACTGGTGGTCAAACGTCAGCTGTGGATCCAGGAGGACTCCTAAGTTGCGGACCCTATCTGAGGGGTATAAAATTTGACCCCCCAGCCTAAGTGTTGGAACATTGGCCAAATTCTTGGGAGGAAAGCACAACAGCCACTCGGTCTTGTCCGGGTTGAGTACCAGTTTGTTAGCGCTCATCCAGTTCCTAACGGCCTCAAGGCCCTGGTTCATCACGTCCACCGCTTCATTGAGTTGGCACGGGGCGGACAGATACAATTGCGTATCGTCCGCATATTGGTGGTATTTTATCCCGTGCCTCCGAATGATCTCGCCCAGCGGTTTCATGTATATGTTAAATAGTAGGGGGGATAAGACCGAACCCTGCGGCACCCCACATGTTAGGGGCCTCAGGGACGATCTCTGCCCCCCGACCAACACCGACTGCGACCTGTCCGAGAGGTAGGAGGAGAACCACTGCAAAACAGTGCCTCCCACCCCCACCTCCCGCAGTCGTCGCAGAAGGATACCATGGTCGATGGTATCGAAAGCCGCTGAGAGGTCAAGGAGAACCAGGATGGACGCATGGCCTCCATCTCTGGCCCTCCAGAAATGGGCCCATTTGTGGCCTCCAGAGGGCCTCCGGGGCCCAGGGGACGCCGTTTTCGCCCTCCAGAAGGCTCGAGGAAAGCCTCCGGAGCCTGGGGAGGGTGAAAACACCCCCTGTCCTGGTGCAGGAAGCCGACTAGACCATGATCCCATGGCCACGCCCACCCAGCAACTGGGCAGAGAACCAATTGCTAAAAAATTTAAATCCCATCCCTGGATGAATCTGAACACACATCTCACCTCTTGCAACAATATGTTAGCAAAAATAATGCAACGTTTTTTCTGTTGTTTATTGAGCCGCCAGATGACACCCCATGTTCATCGCCGTGCATTTCTTACATTTACCACCAAATTACAGAAGGTGCCATACGAACTCCAGGTACAGATCCAAAATGTTCCTTAGATATTATGGCGCTCAGTAAAAATCTCCAAAGGAGAAATGGTGGCAAAGAATCCAAGAGCAGAGAAGAGTTTTCCAAGTGATCAAATGGACCAACCACAAGCTTTGCAGGACCAAAGTACTGGGGGTGGGGGTTGGAAAGTTAAACAAGGTTGCAAGATATGGGTTTGGCTTCAGCAGAAGAAAAAAGAAGTGATCTAAAAAATGCCTATGCTTGTGGGAGGCGGAATATTAATTGAGCCATGGTTAGTGTCAGGCACAAAAGAACAAGTCCACATGTCAAAGTTCACTTAAACTGATTTATTGCTAGAAGCCTATGCACGGGAATCTTCTCAACTAACGATCAGCACCTGGTTAGAGTTAGACTAGAGTCAATAGCATGGGAGTGGGGGGGGGGGTACTTAGTTCGCTTGTAGCTACAAAGTGATTCCAGGCTGATTCCCCTTTTTCACTCCACCCCCAGGCTCTGACATTCCTTCTCCTACAATTACTGTACGCAGCAGTAATGATACTTAGGATGACCACCAGATGGCGGCAAAGAGATATGGAAACCTCCACTCTTTTGCAGCCCAGATTTGACAGGTTTAACCATGGTTTAATTAGTTAATCCAATGTCTTGAATTCACACAATCTAGTGAACCACAAGCTAACCAACTTGATTTTAACATTTACATTCATTTATTTATATTTCACATTTCTGAACCACCCATTTCCCTCAAAGAGATGCATGTTTAATCACAATTTACTAAATTAAACTAAATTGCCTTGATGAACATAGAAACATATTCTAATGATATGAGCTTAGTCTGCATTATACAAGTAATATAGTGGACTAATATTTGATTTGGTGTGTTTTGCATGACCAAGCTAAATGCAATGCTATGTAAATAGCAATTCTGTTGCCAGTTTTTTAAATTGAATACAAGCAGACACCAGGACAGCAGAATTATAATTTTAGGAGAGAATTAAAATGTTTTAACCCTTCAATGTTACCGTGATCCTAATCCAGTCTGATTCACATGCTGGCTGTTTGTTTTAGAAGGAACCCAATGGAAATTATGCTTTCCAGTTAAAAACAGCTGGTAAAAAAGAACAGATCTGATTTAAGGCAGAATTACAGCAAGAGAAGTATGGTTAAAATCCTATTTGCTCATTAAGGTTGTAATCCAGATTAGCAGATCCGTGCCTGCTATTTACACAAATATTGCAAACAATGAATTACCCATTTAGGTCACGTTTGATTTAATATCTGCCCAGAAGCTGTGGAAAGTAGGAAGCGAAAGGCAGAGATTTTGAAGCATTTAGAGCTAGAATGAATACAAACCGTTCTGTATACATTATGCATGTTTTCTAAAGTGATTTGACAGAAATAACTGTTAAAAACCAGTGAGGCTGAAACTATTATACAACTGCAGAAGGTTCTATGGTACAGATTCTTTAAATGACAACATTCAGATGAAAACACTGGCACTGAAAAGACATGCCGTAAAATGGGTATAACAGAATGAAATAAATCACTCAAGTCATTGCGATATTTGCAGTTACGAATTCATTTTTTTAAAAAATCTGACACATTACATGAACATTTATAGTGCTTCTTTTCCCTTGTAGGAAATATCATACTGCAGTTTTATTCTTTGCTGGGATATGTTTTCTTACAACCTGACAATGTTCTCTTAATCCCCTACTTTGTAAACCTGTTACAATCTTGTAAATATTACCCGGCTGATTACAAATAGCAAATGTGTGTAGCAGCAGAGTTAAAAAAAATGTCTCTGTCCTGTATTCTTCCTTTCCTGCCCCTCTTTCACAACAATAGCAACATAGGATGCAAAGAAAGAGAGACAGAGGCAGTGGCAGATTTTGGTGATTGGTCACCATCACATCATTCAAGTGTTTCCCCCAGGGCTGCCTGTATATCCCAAGACCCTTTGCAACTTCCAGAGCCCTCTTCCCCAATTAGTTGGCAAGCAAATGTAAACTGTAAGTTGGAGAACAGATGGAAACTGCAGTGTAAGCTTTAAAATGGACATACAAATGTTTTAAAAGTTAAACTATCCCCAAAGCGCTGCCTTAAATCTCACTGCCTGCCATACACTGATGTGTTCCCATTCCCATTGACTCTCAGTCCTTCTTCCCATGTTACTACAATTCTTGCCAATCAAAACATTGCCTGCCCTTATCCTAATTGGAAGGAGCCAAGTCCAGAGTATGACTCATACTAAGATGCAGTCAGCAATTCCTTTGAAGACAGATGATGGCAGGGGGCTTCTTTTTTTAGACTGAATTATCCATCTCCAATCCATCTGAATGGGCAAAGAAAGGTGAAAGTGGTGTAACAGTCAGAGAGCATCCTTTTTTCATGGATGGAGAGATTCGTAAGCTCATTTACTTATTTCATGGCACATGATTTGGGAATTTCAGCTTTTATAATGTTATGGGAAAAAGAATCGGGCTAGATGCATACATAAACTGAATTGGCACAGTCTTACACTTCCACTTCTATTCTTGACACAATTCAGGTTTCCTTTGAGTTCTCTCTTTGTAAATAGGTACTTTTCTTCATATGAGCTAATGATATGAGGACAATAAAAAAATATAAGAGAAACAACACTCTGTGCACCAAGTTTGTCACCCCAAGAGCACCTCTTCAGTTAGATGATCATATGCCATGGTATAATTGTGTCAATCCTTTGAAGCAAGCCAGGCCAGAAACAGATTAGTCAAGAACTGCTAGAACTCCCTATTACAGCTGTAGGATATAATAATAGAATTTGGAAAGACTGACAGTTTCTCTTTCCCCCCTCTTACACGAAAGAAAACCAAGGTGGAGCAATATTGAGTTTCTTTCTCACTCCTTCTGTTCCTTCAGGGCCAAGATCATATTTACACAACCAGTCATGCAGTCCTTCCAATCCTCTACAAGTAGAGCCAATTAATTTCAAACTTAACGTGCTGTGCAAGACAAATTGCTGGGAAAGCAGCCCTATAACCAAAATGTGGAGCTAGGAGAGTAGTGTTTCCCAGTTGAAAGGAATTCTTACTGCAATCCTATCTCCAGCATCCTCAAATCCTCATCCTCCTTTGCACTGGATTTGAGGTGACATAACACCCTTTCACTGTCTTCTTAAAGAGAATGAAGGGTGCCATTTATGTATTTATTTTTATTGACTTGTAATTCAATTAAAATAGACATACACTTAAATCACAATTAAAATAATCATTAAGAGCATAAAATAAAACCCTGACATAAATTCTAACTCATAATAGTCCCAACTGGATCTCAAAAGTCTGACGGAAGAGCTCTGCATTTACACCTTTAAAGGGGTATGATGGGCCTCTGTAGGGAGACTATGCCACAACCTGGGAACTACTGTATACCACAGAAAAACACTGATTCCAATTTCCCACTTCTCTCTCATGGCTGGGAGCACTCCCAAATGGACAAGGCAGGCAGGACAATTCTGTCTGAAAGATACAATTCTAAAGATAAGTAGAAGCCAAGCCATGTAGGGGTTTGAAGCTTAAAATCAGCACTTTGAATTGTATTCAGAAATTCACCAGAAACCAATGCAGTACCCACAATACAGGCATTACCTTGCAATATAAATTAAGCACAAAGTTGAAGCAGCAGGGTTCTAGGTTGCTGATAGGCTTTATGCTGTCATATTGCTCAGAAAAAGTCCATAAGCAGCAGACACAGCAACAGCATATGAGGACAACTGCAGAATGCTCTGAATTGATTTTTGAAAGGTTTCTGGGTAAAGCAGCTGCTACGTAGAATTGTCCCTATTAGTGCTATTCTTTGTTTATTATGCATTGGTTAAATAGTTCACTGTTTGGCCTTTAAACATTTGATATTTTAGACTATCATGCCAAATCTAAAATGTCTATATTGAGGGGGAGTGGGGCAGATAAACCTCCGGTTTTTTTTATGTTGGAGCCGATATAGACAAAAAAAGTAGGATACGGTCATTAAGTTGCAAAAGCAGCTCAATGCAAATTAAATAAAAATGATTTCAGACACTTGTCACATATTAGGCACACACGGTAGCTTTAGCTAATCATTTTTTTCTAAATGATTTTTCTTTTAAAGTAATCAGGTGTGTTTCAAGTGCTTTGATGAAAAAAAGATTTATTGCATCTAATGCAGTACACAATCTATTAACAAAGTTATTTAATTAGTTGGTACTTTTGTTCCTCTCTCCAAAAACATAAAGTCAGAAAAGATCACAGCTTTTGAAATGCATTGGATGGTGTTAGAAATGACTGAACTGAAACAAAATTCTAATGTAGTAATTTTTCATAGATGTCTATCAAGATTCTCAATCATCCAGATCATGGTTGTCCCAAAGGTGCATTTCAAAAGGCAACTGGACTTTGTTTTTTCCCTTGAAAATGTTGCACTTCTCATCCAAGAAGCTTCTTCAATTTTGTTCAAGGAAAAAGAAAGCCCAGTTGCCCCTTGGATATTTTCATAGGTTTATTTGCCAACATTGTAACCAACACTGAGCTTGTAAACTTACTAAAAGCCTTGTTTAGAAGGTGAGGTTTCCTATTCTGTCTTACAAATAAGTAGTGTGACTATCAAGAAGACATGACTGAATTCCAGTATATGCCCCATCATGGCCCTTGGCAACAAGCATGGCCATTTAGCAATATCATAATGGAAGAAGCCCATCCCTACTATATGATTTGTCCACTTGGGATTGCCAACATTTTGATTAGCCACAATAGCTATCCATTGGCTTGAGCAATTAGTATTCTAATAATTAGTGGAGGATTCCACTTAACTTTTAGGCCTTTAAAACACTAATACTTAAACTATAAGACCTGTTTCCTTGCCCCATATTGTTGCAAATCTTTACTTTTTCATTAACTGTTTGTTTTTTGGTTGAATTCTAAAGGCGGTGTCACCATATTTTGTTGCTTGCTAGCATTAGGTGCTTAGTTAGGGGTGCTAAAATATGTCATTGCTGTAAAAGTATCTGCCCTCTAAAAAAAGCTTCTCCTACTGTGAAACTTCCTTTTATGTTAGTGAACCTGATACGCTCATTCAACAGGCTGAAGTTTTAGCCTGTTATTACAGTTTGCAAGGGCTTAAGCATTTGCTGTAATGTAAAAGAATGGAGCAAGTTTCTATCGAACTTTTCATCATATGGAATGCTCTGACTTGCATCATCTCACAAAGAATGATTCTTCAGGAAAATATCAACAGTACACTATTATTTTCGCCTGCTTTGTTTAAACCACAGGTTAGCTATGGAATATAAAGTATTATTCCAGCTGACTCCACTCAGACTGATTTCACTTCAACTAAGACTTATGCTTATTTTTTTTTAAAAAGAAACATTCCTTTAGTAAAAAAAATGCAAATGAGTCAGGAATTACCAGTGAAAATCCTTCACACATAAACCAAATATTTGCTATAATTGATATCTGCAATAACAATGGTTTATTTCTATCATCCCTTAAATTTTATCTAAATTCAGGCATAGATTATGTTATTTTATCACTTTTCTTCAGTTACAAAACTCAAGAACAGGATAGTAAATGGTTACCACCCACTACTCCTGGGGAAGAATAAGAGCTCTTCCAGCAGGGATTTCAAAACAGGAGAATTGTCCTGTCCTGTGGTTGAATCTGCCAGGTGAAGTGCATCCATTTGCTGAACAAACCATTACTACACCAACCAGGAACAAAATCTTTATAAGTTTCTGAAGAATGATGACCCTCAGAGAATTATCATTTTTATTCTGGTGTGGAGGAACATTCACAAAATATGAAAATAAATTTCACAACCCTACAAATAATGTTGGTTGATAGATTTGGTTAGAATGCATCCTAATGTTAAATAGCTACCCATCATTTATTTGGGATAAATGGAAAAATGATTAACTTAAGCATCATTTGTCAATCGAAACAGGGAGGAAGGGAAAGAAGGGAGGAGGAATAAGGCCAGAAAATGGAAGGAAAGAATTAAGGGAGGGAAGGAAAGAACATTTCCGATGCCGCCTGCCAACTTTCCACAGAGAAACTCAGTGGAGAAGCCAATGGGAAGTTTCTCCCATTCCCACTGCTTTTTCATCCATCTGTGGTTTTTGGGTTTCTCTGTTTAGGTAAAGAAATTTCTTTGAAAGTCTGACCCAACAGATTATGGATTGTCTAGTTATTCTTATAGCTTCTTAAAAGATACATGAATTAGATCTCTTTCAGAATCCAGCATGGTATTTAAGCAAGTTCCAGTGAAGTAGATCTTCAAGTAGATTGGACACATTAGTTCAACCATTAACTTTGCAGCTGATTGATTCTTCCAGTGTGGCATTTTCTTCTCCTTGCATTACTGACAGTTTCTCATATTGACTAATACCTTATTTGTTTTGTGACACTCTAAAAAATAAATCTCAATAACCTAATTAGTGTAATTAGAAAAATCCTTATAACTGTCTCTTGACTCTTATTCATAACAACTGATTTCAAGAAACCCACTGCAGAACCTATGGCTCCTAACACTTCCTAGCTGTGGGATTCTCAGTGATCTCTGAGGTTGGTGGTTTTCTTGAAGATGTTTCATTACTAAACTAGGTAACACCATCTGTGTTACCTGTGTTACCAAGGATCCTACAGGGACCCCAAACTACAAATATTCTCTTCTATCAAAACCTCCTAACTATCAATTTTGCTTTCTAGGGACGGTGTCCAAATGAGAGGCTATGCAGCTGCAATCATTCTTGAAAGAAACATATTATGTGATTCATTCAAGTTTTGATTCAGGCCTAGTCCAAGAGCTGACTGGACACCCTGATGTCCTTAACAGGGTAATAGATGTGGGAGTGCAACTTCCTGGATCTCTTGGTGATTTTGATACAATTTTCCATCATATCCTTTTTAACTAGCTCTTTGTGATGGGAACCACAGTTGTTCACTTTCTGCAGGGTTTTGTCCAGAGGATAGTACTGTGTTTTAGTCCAATGGCTGTCTAGCCTGTTTTGGTATTGTGATTCTATGTTACAGGGTATTTATGTGGTTCATAGTTTCAGTATCTTTTTAGAGGTTTATAATTAATTATCAATATTTTGTTTGTTTAACTGGTTTTAATTTTATAAAGGTAAAAAGTGTGTTGCTGTTTTGGGAATTGCTTTTAATGATTAAAAAAAAGGACAAAATGTGATCAGATAAAGTTATTTGTAATATTTTGTATACCATTCCTGTTTGATGAAACTTGCTTATATTTTCCAGTGCTCTTTAATCAACATATTGGCTGTTACTAATATATGTACAATTAGATTACAGTGAAGAACTCAGCAATAGCAGCTTGGAAAGTCTGCCAGAAAGCTATTGGAAGGTTGATTACATCTGAAATTTCATTGAATAAAATTCTCCGAGCTCTGTCTATCTTCATATTACTCATTAGCTGTGCTAAAAAGGCCTCTTTGTGCAGACTCTCAAGAAAGCGTGGTGGTGGTGGGGGAGAGACAATCTAAAAACCAATCCATCATCTTAGCTTTCACAACAATGTTGGACAGGTTTCTATAAAATAAAGTACAGCAAAATAAAAAAACAGCCCCTCTAACAGTACAGAACATAATATTTTTAATAGGACAAAGATGTTACAGTTTTTTTAGGTGAAATATTGGCAGCTCTGACAATGAAATAGACATATGCATTCATTTCTATTGATACATCTTTCCAGTTAGTATCATGCTTTTAAAAAAGATATAATGAAAACAGGATAGCCAAATAAATCCTCTCTGCTGCCTTCAAACTGACTCAGTGCAGGTCCAACGTGTGTACTGTGCTGTCCTGTTCCACTGACCTTGGCATCCTAAGCAGCTTCTCATGACATCACAATAATGCTTTGGCTTAAAGGAGGCTCAGTTAATTTGGATGTGTCTATTTTCAGCCAGCTGTCACTGCAACCCTTACACAAATATAAGGAAGAAAAGAGAAACAGATGTCTCTCACGCAAAATTATTTGAATGCTGGGCATCCCCCACCTCCAGCTTTTGAAGCATTAGGGACAAATATGAAATCGATTCCTGAAGAACCTATTCAAATGGACCTTCTGAATATTGGACCTTCTGAATGCTGTGCAGGTCTCACCATTTTTTCCCTTTGTCCTTGTAGTTTTGCTATGGATGTGTTGTTATGTCAGTATTCTTTAACTCGTACTCTACTGAATATTTTTAACGGTGCTTAGATGATGACCTTGTGGCTTGAGGACATTGTACTAAATATCATTTTCATTTGCTATTTCCATGTAGGATGGATAAAAAGAGGGTCATTTCCAAATATATATTGCATTTCTTTTCTCCCTTTTCCCTTCCATGAAAATGCTTTTACACACACACACACACACACACACACACACACACACACACACACACACACACACACATATATATATATTTCAAAGTGATTTTAAATGCATGCATCCAAGGGAGTGATTCCAAAGTCTGATTGCAAAACATTACATCAGAAGAACTGGCTCAGGGAATGAAGGGAAAGGGGGCTGGCAGGTATTTAATAACATTATCTAATCTTTGTTATTTTGTGAACTCATCAAGCCATTTCTCTTAAGCATCATTATTTAAAGAGGATGGAGCCCTTTATATCTTGAACTGGAAGCAAAGAACAGCTTTTCTGTCCCTTCAGGATAATTAGAAGATTAAAAAAAAATAGAAAAATGGGCAAGTGCCAAACTTACCTAATAATAACTTCTTAATCTTGTTTAATAAAAAAAAAGGTTTTGTTTCAGTCTCTTGTAGCTTTTAAACGGCTGTACTTTCAAGCTGCAATGAGAAAAACAAATCATTTATTACAGCCTTTTAGCTGTACCTTATTTCTGCTTGGTTTATTCATGCAGAGGGAAAGCAACTTTCTTCTCTGTCAGTGACTGTATATACGTGAGCACGCATGTGTTACAGTTACTAGTTATATAAATCTAATTTCCAGCCTACCTGAAAGGCCATAAAGGCTTTAGGAAGTCTAGGTTCACACTGTGACTAATCTATGCAATTTAAGAGGCTTCACTGTCTTTTCCAGTAAACTCACAGTACAGTGATAAAGGCCAACTACATACAAGAGAGATTTAAGAGAGGGAGTCTGGACACTTTTCTGAGTAACTTATTCCTGAAATATAGATAATACTAGACCTTTCCAGGGAGTGAGGACATTTTGATGAACTATATTAATAAATAAATATGAAATATTTTTCCAAAGGCATAGAACAGATGAAGTGCTCTAATTCAGCTTTGCTAAATCCTGTAAGGTTGAACTTCTAGAATCAGCTAAGTTTTCAGGCAATGGACACTTGCATAATTATGCAGGAAGAATAAAAGGTGAAGCAAAATGGCCAATTTTTTACCCTCTGACAAAATTTTGCCAATCTTACCATCAAGATGTCATATGATCTCTCATAATATGTTGAAATCTGATCAAATGTCACATTAGAAGAGTACCAAAGTCTTGCAAGATTTTTATATTCCTCATTTGAATTCTCATATGGCCATTACAGGCAATTATATGATTAATTTTGGGATTCCATAGATGCCAACTAGAGATCTTGGAAACACCTTGATATTCCCATAAAATAAAAATCATATGCTATAAGCAAACAAGCAATCAAGCAAGCAAACAAATAAAGCTGAATAAAAATCTTCTCTTAAGGTTACCTACACCTGTTACAATTGATAAAGCTGCACTTCATTCAGGTACAGATATTCTAAGGCAATAGCAAACTTAATTTGGGGCAAATTACTCTTTTGTTGTTGTTCCTAAATGATCATGTCATTTTCTCTGTCATACCTAATATATGACTCATAAAGAGAGAACCTAGGGGAAAAAGGTGAAGGGATGTCAAATGTTCCTTGATGGCAGTGGTGGGATCCTGCCGGTTTAACAACTGGTTCGGTGAAACACACTGTGCGCGTGTGTGCAGTTTAAAAAAAACCTAGCTTCCATGTTACTGCTAGGGAGTAACGCAGCTGAGGCGCGGCAATCCGCTCTGCCTCATGAATCAGCTGAGAAGATATAGGTCAGTAAAGCGAAGGGGTGGACGGACGGGCCCACCTGATCATCGGAGCGAACCAGTTCACTCCCAGCTAATCATTGGAGATACCAATGATTCGCCTGAACCAGTTCACTCCCAGCTAATCATTGGAGATACCAATGATTCGCCTGAACCGGTTCGAACTGGTAGAATCCCACCCCTGCTTTTTGGATCTCTGAATCCAAGAAATGTCACACCAAAGAGTGATGGTGGTGCAGTGGTTAGGATGCAGTATTGTAGGCTAACTCTGCTCACAGTCAGGAATTTGATCCTGACTGGCTCAACCTTCCATCCTTCCAAGGTCAGTAAAATGAGGGCCCAGATTGTTGGAGGCAATATGCTTATTCTGTAAACTGCTTAGAGAGCACTCTAAAAGCACTATGTATTGGTATATGAGTCTAAATGTTTTTGCTGTTTGAAACAATCCAGCCAGTTTCTTCTTTCAGTATATTTGGAATGGTATTCCTAAGGAGGAAATGACCCTTTGGGGATGGGGGGATGAGATATTATGTGACCAAATAGTTTATACAGTCTTATAAAATTTATACATATTTCATGTAAAAATCTATCTAAGTTATGTTGACTCCCGGTGTCTTCTTGGATGTGCCTATATGGATTTCTAGGCAATAACATGGGGGTGGTTTATTGTTTGCCATTGTTTTTTGGCTTCCCACAACCTGATATTCTTTATGGATTTCTTATTCAAGTAGTAACAAGCTTTTACTTAGCTTATCTTTGCTTTGAAAACCAAGCATGGCCTACTAGATGCTTTTAAAGAGATGCAGACTCAGAAATACAGTAATTTGAAAAGCAGTGCACTTACTCTGAAATCTGGTGAACATGTGAGGGACTTAATGATATATCGTCATGTCCTCACCAATCCAATCTATTGAGTGTACTTTCAATCCATGAATACTCATTGCAAAGTTCTGAAGGGCAGCCTAAGAACATTCATTTGAATTTAGCATTTCCTCATCAGAGTTTTTCAAGGAATACAAAAAAATTGGAAATGCAGCTAGTGAACTTTGGCAAAGTAGCCTGGTTGTGGCACCCATCCCATCTCTCTGCTTGAATATGCTTAGCTTCAAGGAATTCTGAAATATTTTTGGGAGAAAATGTTCTTCATATTGCTGATTCAAATCTGTCCTCTGAGGTTTTATAAAACACCTTTGTCAGCAAATATACATATTTTGAGTTCATAACCCAAACCAGAAATAGTTGTGACCAGTAAAATATTTCAAAGTGATCCCTGTGAGTTTTTTGGAATGAAAAAAGAAAGAAAAAACTATGTTGGGCCAACTGGAGTTGGCATCAGCATGGAGAAATTTAGGGGAATTATATCCTCCTACAACTACTATTTTTCATCCTACAAGTAGTTGTGAGTTGAAAATCCGAATGATGATAGATATGAGAAGGTTGATGAAATTTAAACACTTCTGCTTTACTTGGTTTTGTGGATTCATTTTATTTTAGAGTTTCCATAAATTCCATCGGGCAGCCCATAATCCAGTTATACATGTTGTAGAAATTTAACAAGTGGGTGTTCTGACTAACAGTAATTTTCCAAAATCATGGATTTTTGCATTAAAGCCCAGCTTCTGAGTAATTTTTACAATCAACTAAAAAAAAACTTCGGAAATCTTTCCAAGCTAATGAATCACTAGTGGTTTTGAATGAATGTGTTTGTGGGTTAAGAGAGGTAAAAACTATTTGAAAGGCCTTAATATAACTCAATGTTATATTATGACTAATATTTGAATCTGAATTTTACCATTTTCTCAGAGACTCCTATTGACTTCTTATCTTATAGAATTAATCTACTATATAGTAAGAGCCAACGATGCAACTCTTGTATGGTATATCACTCCACTGTGAAAATGTGGTCTTTTTAGATTTTGTTTTATGAGACATTATCAGGGTAGCATAACTGGATTACCAACAACTATGATGGTAATATTTGAATCCCTTCTGTAACATCTACTTGGATACTTTAATCACCATGGATTCTGAGTGACATATAAAATAAATTAAGATGTTTCTTACAGATTTATTGAAAACAGAGAGGGAAAGAGAGGTTGAAATGGATTTGAATGAATAACTATGTATTAAAAAGTAAGCTATAATGATATTTTCAGAAAATGATTTCCAGAATGTGTTCAATAGTTCTATTTTCCACATCCCAAATATATGGCCAAGAATCATTTTTAATAACTATCATAGTTGTAAGCAGGTTTTAAAGAAACTATTGTAGACAATTTGTATGGTCATCTGCATGTGTGAGAATGTGTTTAAGTGTGAGGGAAATCTACTTTCCCTATGATGATTTAACAATTATTTTAAGACTTAGAATACTAAATGTTTGCTTTCAACACTTCTGTCTGCTTACTGCCTTACAAAGCAATGATTATTATGAATATTCATAAATCCCTCTCCTTATCCATTATTCATGAAACTTTCAAATATTTTAAGAAACAGGCCAACCCACAGCAAATGT
Source organism: Thamnophis sirtalis (assembly GCF_051295495.1). Classification (NCBI taxonomy): domain Eukaryota; kingdom Metazoa; phylum Chordata; class Lepidosauria; order Squamata; family Natricidae; genus Thamnophis; species Thamnophis sirtalis. The sequence goes on from NW_028261381.1 coordinate 141,816,871, forward strand.
GAAATGCAGGAGGGAAGCAAGTATGCAAAATCAGCTTTCAGAAGGGGTTGTCTACATGCTTATTTTTTTTTTAAATGGCTTCTTCTTTTACCCTCAAAACGTTGGATTTTTGAGATGCATTCTCTCAACACCAGCCTAATTTTTCAGATACAATACTTTGGCTGTTTGCACATTAATTACTGTGTTGTTTCTACAGTTATCTCTATAAAGTATGATACCAGACAAGTTGCTTGAATGCAGCCACTCTCTTGGTTAAAACAGCATGTGAGCTTGACTGCTTTCATATTAATTGGTACCCTTGTGGTTACTGTATCATGCATGATACCACGCTAAGAAGATTACATATGTAATAACTGTCAGTTGCCATACCGGTTCTCCAGTCATTGAAAGTAAGAATGTTGAACCATTTTTGTCTATTTCCAGGCGTAGTCAACCTTTTCATACCTACTGCCCACTTTTGTATCTCTTGTTAGTAGTAAAATTTTCTAACCGCCCACCGGTTCCACAGTAATGGTGATTTATAAAGTAGGGAAGTAACTTCACTTTATAAAATGTATAAAGCAGAGTTACAGCAAGTTAAAGCATATAATAATAATTACTTACCAAATACTTTATGTCAGACTTTCGCTAAGTTTGGCAGAATAAATCTTTATAAAACAACTTACTGTAGTTAAATCTTTTTTTTATTCATACTTTGCATACATAGAAGCATGAAGTCTGATGAAATTACATTTAATTAATTAAATTATTAATGAGATCCTTGAGGCTGATGCTGCAAAATTAAATAAATGGATATCTGGCTCAATTTTTGTAAGGAAAAGGTCTCCTCTTTCGGAAATATTCAGGCGGTTTCTTTCTTTGGTCATAATATGATTAACAAAACTAAAGCCTGATTCCACAAGCTATAAGGTAAGGAAAGGTATCAAGAAACTGAATATCATTTTCCACATATTTGGATATAAGATAGGCATATTTTTATTTTGCCATAGGTTTTCATATCCACAACTATCAAATTTATGTTTACTTTCTTCATCATATCTAATTTCTAACAGTTCTTCTTGGCATCAAGAAGTTGTATCAGCCTCTTCAATATTTGCGGTAAAATGATTTTTCATCCAGTCATATACCTTCAGTTTCAAAATATCTTCAAATCGTTTTTCCATGTCCAATTTAAGTTCGCTGAGTTGGCTACTGAATCTGTCAATATCCTCTGGAGTTACATCATCTTTTATAGATGATAATTCAGGAAACTGATGAAATTCTCTCTTCAATAGATTATAATGAAGTAGTTTAAGTTTGTCAATAAATAATGAGACAATACTTTGGCAACCCATAAGAGTTTTATTAGCTCCTTGAAGCTGCAAATTGACATCATTAAATCTCTTGAAAATATTTGCCAAATAAAAGGCATCATTCTTTACTGTTTTTAACTGTTGACACAGATTGGTCTCATTATTACTTTCAAAAAATTGTATGACACTATCATATAATGCTACAAAACGAGCCAAAGATGTACCCTTTGACAGCCACCGAACTTCTGTGTGCAAAAGTAACGTAATAAAAACTTCATTATTGTCCTGGCAAAGCTGTTGAAACATTCTATCATTGTTTGCATTGGATTTGATCTTGCTTACGGCTCGAATTATTATAGTTAATGATGAATGGAGACTTGTACTTAGATGTTTTCCTACAAGATGTTGTCTGTGCACCACACAATGAATACATAAAACATTTGGCACTTCTTCCTTCAAATAAGCAACAAATTCACGATAGCAACCTACCATTGATGGTGCTCCATCAGTAGCGCGTGCAACAATATTATTCAAAGGAATGTTATTTTTTGTAAAGTATGATTTCACAGTATTAAATTAAATCTGAGATTTGTAATGAGATTTATTGCGAATAGCATTTCTTCTCGTAATGTATTGCTTTCATCAAAATAACGTACATATGCCATCAATAAAGCATTATTATCTGAAAATGGTAGACTTGTCCAACAGCATGGAAAATGAAGAGTTTTGAAGAATACTTATAAGTTTTTTTTCAACATTAACTGCCATTTCTTCAATTCGTCACTTTACTGTACTCTTGCTTAGGGGCAACACTTTTAAAATTTCAGGTATATCCTGATGCATTTCTGTTGAAATAAATTCTTTTATAGAAGGTATTATTACAGTTTCTCCAATATTATCACTTTTACCACTTTTTGAAATTAATTGTGAAATGTCATAAGTGGCAGTTAATCCATCTTCATTCGCTGCATGTTGTTTCTTAAATGATGCAACAATTGTTGAACGATTTTGAAATTTTTTATATATTTCCTGAAAATATTCAATGGGCTTGTTCTTATCATTTGGATGTTTTGTACAAAGATGTTCTCGCAATCGACTTGGCTTCATTGCCTCATTGGATAATGTTTTATGACACAATAAACACATTGGATGTTATTTATTTAGAACAGATTCTATTAAATCCATCTTCAGATACTCTGGCAAATAGCCATGAGCGTATTTCTTTTTTTGAGACGTGGGCTCACAATATTTCACAATATTTTGTTTGAAGCTGTAGGCACACACTCACTCTCAGAAATCTAACGGCGTACTGATCAGTGCAACCGCAAACAAAAGAGCCTGCGCCGTGTATCGTCGTCTGCGCATGCTTCTCGCACATTGAGGATTGGGTTTGGGGGTGGGGGTGCGCCGGCTACCAGCTCTGCTTGTCTGTTACAACTGGGTGGTGTGGGGGAGATGCACGAGCTATTCTGAGATGAGGCTCTTTTGTTTGCGGTTGCACTATAGTGCCATTTAGTTTCACTTACGTAACATGAACTAAACTTATGCGCGGGTGATGCAGATAGTATACTTTCAGAAATTTAAATTGTCATGGGAAATTTTATGAAAACCTAATGAAAATATTTTAAAATAATGCTATAATTTATTTTAAAAAGTCAATTAAATTTTTAAAAAAGGAAAGTGCTTCAGTATCGGACAAAACCCCTACCGTCCACCATGAAAGCTGGAACACCCGCTAGTGGGCGGTAGGGACCAGGTTGACTACCACTGGTCTATTCTGAGAGATTAAAGGTAGTCAAAGGAAATGGATGAACTTCTGGGCTGTACCAAAATCTTATTTAAAAGAAAAAATAAAGAATATTAACATTCTTGTTAGAATTACAAAAGGTTGACTCTCCTTCTATGATATTTCTTTCTACTTAATTTGAAAGCTTCTTAAAGTTATTCTGGACTTTGGCTGTCCCAGAAATGTAATAAATACAATAAAATCTCTCCAGTTTATTATCTGCAGATGCCCTAAATCAGAGATGGGGAAAGATGGCCCCTTTATGATTATGCTGACTCAGGAACTCTGAGAGTTGAGGTCCACAAGTCATAAAAGAGCCATCGTTCCCAACCTCTGACCTATCATAAAGGGATCCATGGATCAATATATAGGTATGTTTAAAAAATGAGAGTCTATTCTGCATTTCCCAAGATTAACCATATTTTCAAAACGTTTGGGACCATTTGTGGAAACATGATTCAGATCAGATTGCAATAAAAACAAGCATTTTTTGTTAAATGAATCCTCTCTTTAAAAATAGCAAAGTTGCAATAAATGTCAAGATTTATTTTGAAGGACTAGAAAGGAAAAAGAATCTGAATTAATAGGAACATGTAGACCTCTCTCTCTCCCTCCCACAGAGAGTGGGGAAGAGTGGGGGGAGACCTTTTTTCTAGCCTGGTACCTTTTATATGAATTTGGCAAGAATGTTGTGATTTTAATTTACAAATGTATCTGGAGGACTCCAGATTGGGGAAGATGGTATAAGATCAGAGAACTGATTTTCTCAATACTGAGTTTCTAATATAAAAACCAAAATTTATATAGACAAATTTGTTTAACATTAGTTCTTCAAATAATAACTCTTTTTATTTGATCAGATGAATGCTTGGCTCTTAAGTAGCTTCAGAATAGTTTTTTCTAGGTAGAGTGGTTCTGTCCTTTGTAGTTCTCCTGGTTGGGTCTATGTTCTGTTTCCCATATGCAAAAGAGGAGAAGATTGGGTGTCCAAGGGAAGAGCTTTTTTCTGTAGCCTTCTTCCTGTGTAACAACCTCCCTTCTGAGTCTTTGTGTTGGCTCCAGTGATATTCTGTAAGTCTTTCAAAATACAACTCTTTCAAAGAACTATTTGATAATAGTATTGTTTGGCACCAATGGCTATCATTGATTTTTTGGTTAACTGATTATATTGCTGCTGGCTTTTTGGTTTTTGTTTGCTTGTTTTTAAGTGTGATTTTAAATTTAAGGATTATTGTACAGTAAATTATTGTAAATCTGAATGAATTGGTATATACCCACAATAAATATCCCCCATTGTTGTAAGCCGCCCTGAGTCCCCTCAGGGAAAAGGGCGGCCTATAAATGTTCAAAAAAAAAAAAGAAAATAGAAAAAAAAATAGAAATAAATATCAACAATCTTGATGCAGATGTTACTGCTGGACTAGACATTGCTTTGGATGTACTGAAAGCTGCCTTGAGCAATTCCACAAAAGAAAGATAGATAAACATTCTTTTAAAAGTGATGTTTTTAAAACGTATGTTTTTTCTTCTTGAGCTTTTAGTTTACAGGAAATGCTTTGGGGGGTTTTAATTGGCTTGTGCACTATGATGATGCCATGTGCTTGTAATAGTCTATTGCAGTGGTGGGATTCAGCCAGTCTGCAACTATTTGGGAGAACCGGTTGTTAACTTTCTATGCAGTTTGGAGAACCGGTTGTTGGAAGAAATTTGTTTTGATTTTTTTCCACTTTACAGGGCTAATCTTGTAAGTTTGGCAGGAAGGTAAGATTCTGGTGTTGTTTCCAGCCCTGCTGACAGAAACTGCCTCTCCGGTTAACCGTGATTACATTGCAACAGCTAAGGCGAAGTGCCCATTGACATGAGTGTTGTTGAGTTGGCCATACTCAGCAAGTCACATGACCACTGAGCCACGCCTATGCAGCGGTCATTAGGGCAGAGAACTGGTTGTTACATTATTTGAATCCCACCACTGGTCTGTTGGTTGTTTCTGAGATGCTTTTATTGTCAGTGTTATCCATTTTGTAGCTTCTGTTGATTGTGTTTAGTAAGTTGAGAAGCCACTCCCTTTTTTACAAAGTTGCATGGGTATCCATTTTGTTGGAATATGTGGTATAGGCAGTTTGTTTCCTTTTTCTGGTATACTGGCTTACTGCAGTATGTTTGTACTCATCTGAATAATTACAAACATATGGCATCACTACATGGCATCTAAATTACAAACACATGACATCACTGTTGCACACAACCAACTAAAGCCCTTCATATATGCTCTATCTAAATTTGCTGGAAATCATTCAGGTTCTAAGTCTGCATGCTATAATCTATATACAGAAATAAACATTTTCAACATTTTCAACGTACTATAGCTTCATTAACTAACATTAATTAAATATTCATCCATCCATTCATTCATTCATAGATACAGTAAACAATCAATAGGTCATCACAAATCCCTGCCTTATACCCTGCTTAATATAAAACTAGAATCCTTGATGTAGAACATTCTATTTATCTGTATGCATGTTTTATTCTGACATGTCATTCTTATCAGATTCAGCAACTGATATTCAAATGCATATCGTGAAAAATAACCTATAATTAAACCTATGGTATTTATTTTATTGTGTGTTTTCTCCAAATCAGCAACATACAATACCCTTTCTTTTCCACATTTGTATATTTGTCAAAAACAAAAATCTGCTCTATAACCACCATAAAGCTGCACTGCACTTCCCCAAAAGTACTTGTTACCATCTCTTATTCTTAATCAGAAATTTACTAAATACATTTCCCAAAACACTTAACAAACTAATCTGCATTCATTTTTGCATTCATTCTTACTACCTTTCTTTCTGAACAGAGGAACAATTAATGACTTTCTTCCGATCGCCAGACATAGGTGCAATTTTCACACATTTAAGCAAATTGCATAGCAGGTCCATAAGCAAATTAAAACCATATTTTAATATTTACAATACAACACAATAGCAGAGTTGGAAGGGACCTTGGAGGTCTTCTAGTCCAACCCCCTGCCTAGGCAGGAAACCCTATACCATTTCATACAAATGGCTATCCAACATCTTCTTAAAGACTTCCAGTGTTGGGGCATTCACAACTTCTGGAGGCAAGCTGTTCCACTGATTAATTGTTCTAACTGTCAGGAAATTTCTCCTCAGTAGGAAGTTGCTTGTCTCCTTGATTAGTTTCCACCCATTGCTTCTTGTTCTACCCTCAGGTGCCTTGGAGAATAGTTTGACTCCCTCTTCTTTGTGGCAACCCCTGAGATATTGGAACACTGCTATCATGTCTCCCCTAGTCCTTCTTTCTCTTAAACTAAACATACCCAGTTCCTGCAACTGTTCTTCATGTGTTTTAGTCTCCAGTCCCCTAATCATCTTTGTTGCTCTTCTCTGCACTCTTTTTAGAGTCTCCACATCTTTTTTACACTGTGGCGACCAAAATGGAATTCCAAGTGTGGCCTTACCAAGGCATTATAAAATGGTATTAACACTTCACGTGATCTTGATTCTATTCCTCTGTTTATGCAGCCTAGAACTGTGTTGGCTTTTTTGGCAGCTGCTGCACACTGCTGGCTCATATTTAAATGGTTGTCCACTAGGACTCCAAGATCCCTTTCACAGTTACTACTGTTGAGCAAGGTACCATATATACGGTACCTGTGGATTTTGTTTGTGTTGCCTAAATGTAGAACCTTACTCTTTTCACCATTGAATTTCATTTTATTTCTTCAAACAAAACATTTACAGCTGCTGCTGTACAACTTTTTACATTCTCACAGAATGTATGACTCTCTTTTGCTGTTTTTTCTGGATATGAACATTCTGCAGTATTTGTTTCAACTCTGAAAGTATTCTCAAACAAATATCTAAAAAAATTCTCCTTCGTCCCTGAACTTGTCATTATTTTTTATTCCATCTACATGGTTGAAGGTTTCTTGTTTAACTATCTTCACTCACTTTCAAAACCCTTATTTTCATGAAAATTACTTTGATTTTCTCTGTCTTTTTAATTTCAAATGTTCATTGCTGTTTATCATAGACAATACAATTGGGAAATTAGTAAATACACAAGGATGATCATTTTAACTATTTAATCATTTTTGAAGGTTTGACTTAAGTTTAAATCAAATATATTTTTTGTTTTGGTTCAGGTGTAAAGCTTGTTTTTCAAAAAACTGAAGATTATGTGTAATCTCTAAAATTCTGTATGCAAATCCTCAATTGAAGTTGTTTTGGAATTGCAATCTGTTTTGGAACTGTAATTCTGATTAAATTATAGTCCCTCTAAATGCCGTGAGGATCTCTAGTTTAATTTAAACAGAACTGACTAGACCTGTTGATTTTGATATACTTAAACAGACTATGGAGGGCATAGAAATCAAGATTATTTTTCTCCCCAATTCAATCATGTCTGATTCTGAGACACTGCCTAGAGAAGTCCATGGAGTTTTCTTCACAAGTTTTTCAGGAGTACTTTGCCACTGATGACTTCTTAGGGCTGAGGGAAAATGACTACCCTAGACCACCCAGCTGACAGTACAGTAATGGTACCAGATTTCTTGTGAAAAGTAACACTAGCAATTCATATTTGGGAAGATTTTGTAGAAGAAAATTTGCTAATCTTTTGCACTAGAACATTTTTAATGTAAATTTTTTATTAAACATTACAGTAATACAGATCAATACTAATACAAACTACAAAAATGAAAAAAAAACAGTGCAGAGAAAAAAAATAAGAAAAAATAAGAATATAGTAAAGAAAGAACAAAACATTTTCAGAAATAAAAAACTGCATTCAAATGCTAAAGAAGAACAAGTTTTACCAAGTAAGATTGGACTGATCCGAAAGTAGATTTAAAAATGACAGGCTGCAAGAAAATGTTACACTGGATATCCAAGTGAAACTGGTTGATGTTTTAATAATTAAAAGACATATATAAATGGCAAACTAAAATAATGACTTCAATAACTTTCTGATATTCAGTTTACAAAAGCATTAAATTGAATTAAATTAAATTTTGATGGGTTTTGTAAGAAGCAACAAAGAAAAAATGAAAGCAAGTTCTAGGACATTATTTGAAGGATTAAAATTGTTAAAAAAAATAAAGGGAAAGAATATACATTGGATTTATTTGATCATAAATAAGAGATTTGTTGTTATTTCTAGTAACAATTAATGGAATTTTGCAGGACTGAATGAAGAGATTTTTCAAAATCTAGGACATTATTTGAAGGAATTGGAGATTAAGATTATTAAAGAGAAGGAATAAAAAGTGAGCTATTTGATCAAGATTAAAACAGATATTATTTTTAATATTTCTTAATGGACTTCTGTTCATGAATGATGAGGTTTTAAGGATCTGATTATAGATAAGAGATGAGATATGGGATGAAGAGATCGTTGTATTTTAAGAGAAGATGATAAATTGTTAAAATTGTAATTGTTTATTCTTCTTGTGATGAAGGGGGAAGCACTAAAAAGTGTCAAGAATGTTTTAAAAATAACTTACTTCAACAACAATAAATGCATTTTGGGGGAAGAGAGCAAAATAGATGATAGAGTTGTGTTCATTTATTTTTGGGAGTGCTGAGTTTGTTACAGCAAAATAACATCCCTATGGTATTTTAAAGACTAAGGAACATATTATAGGATACCTGTGTTCCACAAAACCAAATTAGTCTTTAAGATTGTACTTTATTTTTCTAAAATAAGTTCAAAATTTCTATTCCTTGGTTTTTAATATTAATTTATAGTCTAAGCCTTTGTAATGCATAATCTGTGCCACTATGACTCAAATATATAACAAAAGGGGTGAATGGGTGAATTTCTTGTAAATACTTTTCTTCCTGTCAAAATTCCAATGGACATGTTGCATCTAAGTCCCCAAATCAGCATTAATTATTTACTAATTAGTGGGGGGAAATATTGTAAAAGATTAATGAAGCTGTACTTTTTGTACTAGAATTTCATGTTGCTGGGCAACAGGCCTGACAATTGGAGCTGCTGAGGTAAAAAGATGCCTTTATAATTTTCTGCCATCAGGCCCCATGTCTGTAGGCCTCAGTGACTTTTGGAGAAAAGATTTTGTGTGTAGCACAAAAGAAATTTGGAAGGCCGATGAACAAATAAGCTAGAGAACAAAGAGTTTTGCCACAGGCTATGAATCTTGCAGAGTTTTGGAATCTTTCCAAAGTTGTGACTGAAGAAGAGAACTGAAAGGGTGCAAACAATGTTTCTGGTAGATAAAAGCTTTCAATGCTTATTAGGCATGATTTTCTTAAATTAATGCACTGATATTCTGTCTTCTCTTCAGAGCAAATGTATATCTCCACATATTTTATCCCCACTAAAATATTTGTAGCAATGATCTTATTATTGTATACTACTAGTGTTGTGATGGAGTTGGATGGCCTAAGTCAATCAATCAACAATCAATAAAATAAAATAAAATGTATGAAATGGGTGAAGAAAAAGTGGGGAACTAGCTCAAACCCACTCAATGCTCAAACTCACCCGGTGAATTCTGGGCCAAAGAGGGACTTGAACATATGTCCAAATTTAACATCTTCATTAGTCTATTATATTATATTTCTAAATATCATGGCAGATAGCAACACTGTATGGACCTTAGCTGATCTCAAAAAAGCTGAGCAGAATTGGATGTAGTTAGTATTTGGATTGGAGATCATCATGAGAGAATATTGACTTTTACCCAGAAAGTGGAAATGGCAAAATTCTTCAATATTGCTACCAACCCATAGATAGGACTTTGGTGAAGCTGCAAACTGCACAAGAAATAGTTATAACAATGCATATAAAATGTGCTTCAGGACCAGGAAACAAAAAACAAAAAAGGAGGAAATTCAGAGTAGCTCCACTTAACTCACTAGGTATAAGAAGGACAGGAGGGAAGAAAAAAAAATGCAATCAGGCAGTTCCAGTCAAATTTGTGACATCAATTTCTCGAACTGGCCATTTCAAAGAGCTGACAAGCACTGAGATAAGAGGGAGCTGGGTGAGATATCAGATTCTTACATGGAAGAACCTTAAGAACTCTTCAACTTAGAGGTTCATCCAAACAGTCTATTCCCAATGTACTAGCATGGCACCATTTCTCTACCTCCTTATGATGATGACGATAAGTTGTAATTAATCAACACATACATATTTCTCTAAGGATATAATTCTAGACAGCCCTTTAAACAATGTATATGTGCCTTTTCATAGTGGTTCCAGAAAAACCAGTTTGTAGAAAGAAAGGAATGGCAAAAAAGAACATTAATATGGGACCAAGGATTTGAAATATGCTATACAGAACCACAAAACATTGTGGCTGAAAGCTGGGGAGTGAATGGGTTAATGAAAAGTATTTAAAGTGGGATTTCTGCTAATTTTTTGGGGCGGAGGAGGAAACTCTGACATCCCATTGTAGATCTGCAAGATTAGTATATATCAAAAAATAGAAACTGTACATCTTTCAAACTGAATGGTATCGCGCTTAAGATCCTGGTTTTCTGCATCTGTAGGTATCAGAGCTGAAGCATGCCATGATTCTAAAAAAGGGTTTCTTCAGACTTCATGAGAAAGAGTATTGTTTGAAACCCTGCCCAATTCAAAGGTTGTACCCTGGTTTCTCCTATCTTTATTTGTATTTTAAACTGTTTTATGTACTGTGCATTTATTTTATCTGAGTACAACAAGCACAAAGTTAGTTGGATTCTGGATGCTGATTGGTCACTCTGTATGGAAGATATTTGTTTCCTAATGAAATCTTATGTGATTCCCAGTCATGTTTTGGTATGTTCTTTGCTGATTCCAGGGAGGTTCTGTTTGGAATCCAAAAGGGTCATAGGAATAACAGTAGAAAAGAGAGAAAGTAACAGGGCCAAAGACAACTTGCAGAACTGATTTAATTCTGTTTCACTCACCAGATGACTGGGCCTCGGATTACAGCAGAGCCAAGACCAGGAATACTGCCTTACTTTTTCCCAGTAAGAGAAAATAGTTGGGAGATCAAGTACCTTTGTTTTTATGATTCTTACCTAGGTTTAGAAAGTTTTTTCATGATTGGTAATGTACCTGTTATCAACACTGAAGTTACTCACTGAAATCATTGTATAGGTTGTCCTCAACTTACAATTGATCACTTAGCAATCGTTCTGTCATGGCCTCGTTGGAGCCTGATTCGGAGGAGGAGGAGTTGGAATTGGGACCATCTGACAGGGATGGCACATCTCCCTTGGCATGTTTGGAGAGGCCAAGGGCTGAGGACAATGCTGTCCCGGTCCCTCAGTCATTGGGAAAAGTGGTTGACCAGATGGAGAGCTCCTGTCGGCACCGACACAGAAAAGGGTCAGCTGCTGATAGGCAGCGGTGCTGATAGGCAGATCTCTTCTGATGAGGTACAGTTGCCTACAGAGAAGGGCTGCAAGACTATGCGGGAGAAGGTTGCCTCTTCACAAGGAACACTTGGAGAAACTTAAGGAGAAGCCGTGGGTACTTAGTCTTTCCCAGGAACAATTGTTTGCTTTGGTTTGCAATCCTCTGGTCTTGCCTTGCTTGGAAGATTGCTCTTTGCCTTTTGTCTTGGCTAGCCCATCTGTGGACTGCTTTTGGCCTTTGCTTCACTGTGCCTTTGGAACTGCTTCTTGCCTTGGACGTTTTCTTTGCTCTGAAGACTGCCATTGCCTGGACTCTGCTTTGTAGACTGGAATTGGAACTCTGGGCCTTGTCCTCTGTGACCGTGCTCTTACTCTGTGGATTTTATTTGTACTATAGGGGTTGTTGTTTGCAATGGCTGCCTTCAGGGAAGCGTGGGGGTAGAATCTTACTGGTTGTTGGAGAGGGTTTGCTGGAAGAGAGAGAAATAAAGGACTCCCTAGACGCCTGACTTGCTTTGACCACCTGGGTCAATAACACGCTCAAAGTTCTGACAGGTGCCATCCTTCCCGCCAAAATCGGTTCTCAGGACCAGGTTCCAAAGTTCTAAGGGCTGCCTCTACCCCCTGTGGTCACATTAGTACATTTTGGGTGCTCAGCAACTAGCTCACATTTATAGCTGTTTGCAGTATCCCACAATCACATGACTGTAATTTACCATGGTTTTGCCAAAATCCACCATATACGTCTGGTAAAAACATTGGTAGTGAACAATGTGTTCACTTAATAACTGGTGGTTTGCTTAATGACCACTCCAAAAAATTTTGTAAAATTGGTTGGGTCACATATATGACTTGTTTTATGACTGTTATGAGTAGAACTACCTGTACTGATCATGTGCAGGTATGAGAAAATGACAGCAGGAGGAGCTTAAGCTGAATATGGATAGAAACAACTGAGGACACAATCAAATTGCAGCATTAAAGGCAAACTAACCATTGAAATAGCAGAGAGCTATGCTTGGATAAATTGTGCTGCCTTGTTAGCACAACCTATTGTTGGACAAGTTAAAATGAATGGTGGATTACCTAACTCTGAACAAGAAAAGCAACAACTTAGTTAATATCTAGGTAGAATTAGATCATGCTTTCTTCAAAGATGATGCAGTTGCAATATTCTTACAATAAATCATAGAATCATTGAGATGGAAGACAACTCAGAAATTGTGTAGACCAATCCCCAGTCCATGGACTGGCAGTAGTCCGTGGCATGCCAGCAAGCAGGCTGTGCAAACAAGTGAAGCCCCATCCACGGGATGCAGGCAGTATTCAAAACCACGCCATTTCCAGACCACGGAAATACATTTCTCTACAGAACCGGTCCCTGATGCCCAAAAGATTGGGGTCCATTGATCTAGTCCATAGTTCCATCTGGTGCAGGATCTGCTAAAGCAAAGAGCAGGAGGTAGAATTTATGAGTTCCAGAAACCCTTGCAATAATAATAAAAAACCCTGTGATCTTTATATTTTTGCTTGTCATCTACATAATTTTTAACACATACAAATACACTCCATATATCTTTTAGACTTAAAAAAAAACCTATAATTACCTTTTTAAATATTTAATTACAGTATAAAAGGCTTTATAATTTTACAGGATTCTTTTGCCTGTTTATTTTTACCTGAAAGAAAGAATAAATGATTTAATTCTAAGACTTAAAATTCTTTTGGGAGAGTAGAGTTGTTTCTTTCTTACAGCAAAAACAGTGAAGGGTTTGGTGACATCTTAACACCTAAAAATTTATAAAAGACTGTCTTTCTAAGGCCCGAAGAGCCTTTGAGAATCAGAGGAGACAGTGCAACTGTACATGTTTCAGGGCTAAACAATTTGCCCTGTGGAAACTATGAATTCTTTTTCTGCTTGTTCTGAGTCATAACCCCATAATTTCTATATATCATAATATTTTCCTATTGCTATAGTGACTGACTGGTAAAAAAGAAAAAAAAAAGAGTTAAACCAAAGTTTCAGTGAGCCCAGATTGCTCACTCCCAAAGGCTGGATCCTGGCCCATTACAATTCCTGTTTACATTGAAGTACATTTCTCAATCTTTTAATGTATTATCTCTCCCATCAACTTCCACAATGTTCCAATTTAGTTAAGAGTACAAGTTTAATTTGAATTAGTTTGAGCAGACTACATGCATTTCAATGGAATCTTGCTAATTTTCTGGAACAAAAATTGCAGTACATGTTTGCCAGAACTAGCTTTGTCATCTCTCCAATTCTAAAAAAAAATATTATCTACTCTAAACTAAGAAATTAAGTTGTTTAAAGGCAATAGTTAATATTGCTTTATACCATGAGCATTCTCCTCCTATTTTATCCTGATATGGTGCACAGTAAAGTAAACCTAAACTACACAGTTGAATAAACTAACATGAGAAAATATTGATAGTTTCAATGGTAACTTTAAAAAACCTGTTCATATTGCACCACCCATTTATATGTCTTTCTGGCTTGATTTCTGGGAAAGTATCATTCTGAGAATGTTACAAAGAATATACATTTTTATCTAATGTCTAAATTAGTTCCTTGGGTGAGCAATCTACCTTCAGGGACAAGGTCTGAGGAAAATGCTCTTCAGGGAAATGTAATTGCTGGAGGAAATACACCTTTGGGCCAGTGGTGGGATTTACTACTGGTTCTGTGGGTGTGGCCTTGTGGGCATGGCGTGGCTTTGTATGTGTGGCAGGAGAAGGATACTACAAAATCCCTATTCTCTCACCACTCCACTAACCTGCTTTCCAGCTCCGTTCTCCTGTTCAGGGCAACAAAAGAAGATCAGCTGGGAGGCAGCAGGGGCGGCGCCAGCTTATTTGCCGGTTCTCCAAACTACTCAAAATTTTCACCACCGGCTCTCCAGAACCTGTCAGAACTGGCTGAATACCACCTCTTATTTGGGCCAGTGACAATTCGAAGAAAGGGAGGCTGGGAAATATGATGTACAAAATAGAGGTAAAATTAAAAATGATCACAAAATTAGAAAAGGCTGAAGAGTTCTAAATAAGGATCTTTTATAAGATTTGTAAGACTTGATGTCCTTCCAGAAGTCCCTTAAAACCTGGTAATGTCAACAGGCTTGGATTTCATGGGAATTGGGATTTAATGAGGTGGCTATATCATGTGTAACATCTAAATGTTCTCCCAAGCCCTTCTGATTCTTTAAAAAATAATAAGTTTTATAGAGTGTTATTTTTTTATAAACTGCCCAGAATCATGTTTCTGAGGTGGATGACATATAAATATGAGAATAAATAATTTTTAATAAATCACATAAATTTTATTAAACTTTGAATAAACATTTATTAGACTGCTATATATTAAATGGATTTAATGTGTATATTTACATTCTATTTTTATAAACAAATTGCTTGTAATATTGTTGAGAACCATTAGGTTTTGGTTATTTGGTTAAGAGCCATGGTGGTGCAGTTTAAGTGCAGTATGGAAGGCTAATTCTGCCGACTGCCAGAAGGTTGATCCTGACTGGCTCAAGGTTGACTCGACTTTCCATCCTTCTGAGGTGGGAAAAATGAGAATCCAGATTATTGGAGGCAAGATGCTGAATCTGTAAACTGCTTAGAGAGGGCTGTAAAGCACTATAGAGCAGTATATAAGTCTAAGAGCTGTTGCTAATCATAATTAAGTTATGTTGATGTTAATGTGTTTTAATCATGATGACTAGTTATGTTACTAATTTTGATGGTGCTTTTAATTAGTAACTTAATTGGATGGTATTCCATAAAAAGAAGGATAAGAATCCAGAAATATAATGTTGAACAAAACATAGTTCTGGATCTCCTATAAATTAAATAAAAGTTATTTTTCACCAATTAGATGTATCTCAAGGCCAAAAATAATCAGTTATTACTAAACTGAGAAGGAATTCTGCATTTCAATTCTAAATATAGAACCATTTCTTGAAATATGGAATAAGTAGCGGGGAGGAGCCAACGTTGCGACAATACAATGTGCGGTCTCGACAGTCCGAGACCGCCGTTGACACTTTTGCCACTGGATGGTCCAATTGGACCTAAACTGTCCCGTAGAAACAGTAGACAGGAAGACAAAGCCTTGCTGGTCTCAGCAACATCGCAAAGTCCCTGATTGACCCAAGAGAAGCACTTCAAGCCGGCGGCAAACAGGCAGCCCTAGGCTGACGAAGTCGGAGGCAGCTCCGGAAGGAAGGAAGTGAAAGTGAGTCCATCTGGTGAGGTTTTTTTTCTATTCTGAGAAAAATTGCCCAAAGAATTTTTTTTTAAAAGATTTAAGTAAAAGAATAAAGCAGCGAATTTAATTTTTATGGGACTACTTTGGAAAGTTTTTGGTTTTTTCCCTTTGTAATGATATTTTGTGGATTGAAGTGACCGTAATGTTTCCTGTTTTTCCTCTTAAAGTGAACGGATTGATTTCCCCCCCCTCTATTACTGCTTTGCCACTGGAAAGATACAGGTTGATAATGAAAGTTGATGATAAAAAGTTAGTTAATTTTGGGTGATTAATGAGTAGGAATTTTAGTATTTTGCAGATTGTTTTAGATTGTTATTAAATGTTTATTTGTTAACATATAATTAAGTACAATAACAATAATGAAATGATAACCTTAACTAGTAAAAGTAATTTGGATATAAATTGTAAATTGGGACTTGGGGAAAAGACCTATAAATTTTATTAATAAATTTTTGTTTAGATCTTGTTATAAAGGTGTAATTTCTTTTGGGTCTGATGAGAGGAGTTGTGATATAAATAGTAAATAATTTTTAGCTAACTACAACAATAACAAGGAAATGTTAATAGATAATGTTTAATGATATATACATGTGTTGTATTGGTAAAAGCAAATTGGATACAAGCTTTAAATAGTGAGTTGGGGGAAAAAGGGGGGGGGATATTAGATATTAATTGATTTTTTCCCCAGAATATGTGTAATGTTATTGGAGGTTTATTGAAATTGCAAATGAATGCCAGTAGGTGGTTGTGTCTTTAAATACAAATGATTTCAGATAAAAGCACGTTTAAATAATTGTAGTTAAATGAGAATTGAGGTACATTGATAGTAAAATACATAAAGATTTTTGATTAAAATGTACAATTCAATATGAATGAAGTATAAGTAATGATTGTGTAAGAAACGCACGAAATGTATTTGTAACCAATCGACACCCTTTCTACAAGATGTAATAAAGGATGATTCTTCTTTTGTGTTTTTGTTCAATTAAAACAATAAAAAAACTTAAAAAAATATGGAACAAATAGCAAGCTTAATATTCTGCTAGAGACATTACTATATTATTGCAAGCTCTTGTTATGATGTTTTTTTTCAAACTGGCTGTTTTCTGAGTTGTCTAAGTGAGGGGGGGAAAACCTAAGAAATTTGTGATACTTTTGATAATATTCAATTTCATTATTTCATCATACTACATGGATCAAACCATTTCATCAGATGATTGGAGTAAATTTTTATGAAGTTGAAGGATAAAAAGAAATAAAATACGTGTTCATGATTGTTTTCAACTTATTATTAGAGAAAAATTGACCCAGGGCATTGATATAATGTACATTGTCTAAAGTCACTTGTTGAACTGAGTGGCTACAGAAATTAAATTGATAACAATAATAGAAATAAAACAGAATTTCCTTTACCACCTGCTCTCCTTCTTGTCATGAAGCCCATACCTTTGGGAATGAGAAAGAGGTTAGCATCCAGAGATCTTGGCTCTCCAAAAACTATTATTGCCAGCTGAGGACTATGACCACAAACCTCAGAATTCTCATCAAGAACCTGATATTATGCGTATAATTTTTGCCTTTGGGAGTGGAGAAAAAAGGACAAAGAACTGATGCATTGCAAGATCAAGGCAAGCACACTGTTGCAAGAGATCTCCTTGATCTTGCTCACAGCAGTTCGAACCAGAGTGTTCATTGAGCATCTCTGTGCAGGTGTTCACAGTATCATTATGAAATCATATTTTTTTTAGTACAAGAGCTATAGGGAAGCTGCTTCTCACGTTTTACTTCAATTGTTCAAAGCTCATTTTGAGGGGGAGAAATGCTCATATCTGCTGATTTCATATCAAGCTAGCATTCCTCCTTAGCCTTTTGATCTCACAGCTGTTCTGTGTGTTTTTTTTCTTCTATTCTTGGCAGTTAAACCACTATTCTGTAAGATATAATGCATGCTATCCTGATGTACTGTAGCTGGCTGTTTGCCAATGCATATTTGTAATTCTTCTTAATATTCTTCCAAAATCCATTTTAGGAGATCATTGCACAGTCCTTTTGAACTTCTGTTTGCAAATGATTATGACATTACATTACTATAACATTAATGAATATGATATTTTCAGGAAACATCCTAATTTGTTCATGCAGGGAGGAGCATAATAAGGTTAGAAGCTTCTCAGCTTCTCAGTTCCACCTAATTATATTGTTTCCTGTAAGTTCACACTCTACAGTATGTCAATTGCAAATGGTGATTCATACAGTATGAGTTCTTTGTAATCCTAAGACTTTGCTTGATTTGTCATTTTTGGGTGGAAGCCAAATAAAATTTAAAATAGCAGAACTCTGGGGAAAAATAAAGGCCATTCACAAAAATCTTTGAATAAATAACCTCTTTGGTGACCAGAGCTAGAAAAATTTAAATGTTGAACTCCTCTGTTTGCCTGAAATAAAGTTGACACTTATTAAGCTAGTAATTTATATTTACAATCTTTTAAACATGTTGGGTTGTTTTTTTTTGCTAAATATAATAAAGCTAAAAGAAATCAGACACATCCTACTATAGCAAGGGAATTAGATGCACTGCAGTTGGATCTGGACAGAGTGCCTGAGCTTCAGCTCATAATCACCATTTCTTCTTTTGCATTTTATTTATGCTAAATTATTAGTGGTATGGGAGTGTGAGGAGGCTATTTTCAATCAATCATATCTAATAAAACATGTTCATGCATGTGGTACCCTAACATAAGCAAATTATTCATATGATCAGACAACACAACAGTATAATGGATAAATACATGTAATCAACTGTCATCTTGTTTAAAAAAGAAGAGATGTGTGGGGACACTGGATTCTATTATTTGCTTATTTTTAATTATTTTCCAAAATTATAAAGTAAATTGTAGAACAACAGTGACTTTAATAATCACTTGAGGTATATAGAGTGATTTCCTTGAGGTCTATAAAAGGAGTAACAGAACAAATACAGAATTTATCACCTCTCCAAATCCCCAATAGAGCATGATATAGGTCTACATAGAAAAACTATGTATCTAATCCAGTGGTGGGTTGCAATTTTTTTTTACTACGGTTCGGGCGCATGTGCGTGATGCTTCTATGCATGCGCAGAACATCCAAGCAGGTGAGTGGAACCTCCCACCACCATTACTACCAGTTCACCTGATCCAGGCTGAACCGGGAGCAATCCACCTCTGATATAATAGTTTTCATTGTGCATCACTGTGCTGCAGTGACATGTGGTGAGCCTCATGGCCGGTGAGGCAAGTGCGAAAGCCCTGCCGAAGCCCTGGTGGCAGCAGGGCTTTAAAGTGGCAGCAGGACTCTGATGGCAGGAATTTAAAATCCCAGCGCCGTCCGCCATATAGCGGGACTATGGCGGACGGCGCCAGGACTTTAAAGTCCTGCCGCCGGGGCTCTGCTGCCACTTTAAAGCCCTGCTGCCGCTGGGGCTTCGGCGGGGCTTTCGCGCTTGCCTCACCGGCCATGAAGCTCACCGCACATCACTGCAGCACAGTGATGCACAATGAAAACGGTCATGATTCCCCCCTCCCCAGCCACCCAGCCCATTCCTCCCCCCCCACTGCTGTGTCCAACAGGCCAGGCGTCTTGCGTTTATGTCCACCATAAACACGAGATGCCTGGCCTGTTGGACACAGCGGCGAGAATGTCCCTGCCGCGCTCCGCCGCCTCACCCCCCCTCCTCCGACCTCACTGCTGTGAAGAAACACACAAACACAAACACACACACACACACACACAAATTCCTCACAATAAAACATTACAAATTAAATTACAATAATTTTGAATCCCCCCTCCCTCCGTCCGATCCACATACCTTTTCCAGCTGTGGATTTCAACTCTCCTCTTGTCCGCCCGCCATGATGAAAATGTAAAAAATTAAATAAAAAACCAACTTACTTAAGCAAGGCATGATTTGCTGCTCCCAGATCAGGAGGCGGGAAAATCACGTGCCTCCTTTGCATAAGGAATTTTTCGCCTTTTAACCCTTGCTTAACTCTGAGCAAGGGTTAAAAGGCGAAAAATTCCTTATGCAAAGGAGGCCCATAGTTCTCTCCTCCCCCTACAGTTAGCACTAAGCAGACTCAGAGTCACTGTGACTCTGGAGTCTGGCAGCAACTACCTTAGCCTTTTTAATTATTTTAAAATTTATTTTCTTTTCCTTGTGACACTGGTGAGGTCCCGCCTCCCCTGACTGCATGTCCCTGCTGTGCTGTGCTTGCAAATTTCACTGACACTATAGTTTGACTTTCAGATAAAAAATACCATAAATTAATTAATAAATTTGCTTCCAAAATAGGCTCAGTTGATCCACAATGGTCTTCTGAAAAAGGACAATATTCACACTTTCAGGAAGGCTATCACCAAGGGAACAACCTGGAAGGTGTGAATCTAGCTTCCCCCTTGACTTTGCTTGTCAGAAGTTCTCAAAAGGTGATCATATGACTCCAGAATACTGTAACCATCATAAATATGAGTCAGTTGCCAAGGACATGAATTTTGATCATGTGTCTATGGGGAAGTTGCAATAGATGTTGTAAAAATAGTCATAAGACACTTATCAATAGTGTTGTAACTTCAAAAAACCAATAAACAAACTGTTATAAGTTAATGACTACCTGTTTCTAGATTTTCCCCTATGATCTAAGTAGAAGTGGAAGGTTGATGGTGTATGGTGTCTCTGTGTGTGCACACACACACACAAACACACGGAGGAAGGGGAGGGGGAGGGAGGGAGAAGGACTATTACATATGTTTTCTGTCTTAAATAATAATATTCATTTATTTAATAATACAAATAATAAAGGCAGGAAAAATAGTGTAGTGTAGTAGTCTAGACTAGCCTAGTCTAGCCTAGTCTAGTCTAATGCTATGGAGAGTTGGGTGAGAGGCATTTATGGCTCAAGCAGAGATTTTGCTTTTTTCTGAATTGGTCCAAATTATTTCTGTATTGGAGCTAGTGGCTTCTATTTCTGAGACAACTTTAGAACAGGTAAGGAACACATCACTGATCCAAATTAGGAATCAAACATGGAAGACTGACTAAAAA
The DNA here is from genome assembly GCF_051295495.1 of Thamnophis sirtalis. Classification (NCBI taxonomy): domain Eukaryota; kingdom Metazoa; phylum Chordata; class Lepidosauria; order Squamata; family Natricidae; genus Thamnophis; species Thamnophis sirtalis. The sequence goes on from NW_028261381.1 coordinate 141,837,719, forward strand.
TATGTTCCAGTTCTTGCTCAATAGGATAATGGGTAATTCAAGACTTCCAAAATTAGAAGACGGGTTAGGATAGGAGACACTTCCATGACTAAGGTTCCTTTTATATTCTGATATTGCCAGAAGCAATGTGATGTACTTTAATATTATTAATCCAAGGTTTTCAGATAAATTTGAAGGAATATTCAGATTTTTTAAAAAGAGTGGGATCAGAAAACTACATACAATTGAAGCTTTCTGTGTTGAGGTTGACACAGCAGTCACTGCTGCTGAAACAAGCTGCTGTTTAATTCACAAGTGGCAGCATGAACAGCTCTGGGACCAACATCAAACAAAGTTCTGGCTTTGTGTGCTTATTATTTCTTTGGAGCTTGGCCAGATTCAAAGGATAGTCCAGCCATTACTGCATGTTAACCAGTTTGACTGTGTGAACAAAAGAGAGACTGGAATACATGACAGAATTAACTAATCCACATTAATTCATCTTGCAAATGCACCTTAATTTGTGGAGTATTGATGGTAATCCATGTTTATAATTGCAAAGGTGGGAGAATAGAAAAAGATGCTACTCTTTGTGAAATTGTTAATCATGAATACATAAATCCTTAAAGGAGGATATTTTGAACAGCTGTACCAACACACCATGAAAGATGACATTCAAGCAGAGAAGGAATATTGTTTAAAATATACAACCAGGTACAAATACTACTTTGCTTTTTTTTAGAATTTGAGGCCAATATGAGGAAAAGTGCCTGCTCAGTTTGTAAAACTAGTGACATAGTATTTCATTTTTAGCAGTTAGCAATAGCAATAGCAGTTAGACTTATATACCGCTTCATAGGGCTTTCAGCCCTCTCTAAGCGGTTTACAGAGTCAGCATATTGCCCCCAAACAACAATCCGGGTCCTCATTTTACCCACCTCAGAAGGCTGGAAGGCTGAGTCAACCCTGAGCCGGTGACATTTGAACAGCCGAACTGCAGAACTGCAGTCAGCTGAAGTAGCCTGTAGTGCTGCATTTAACCACTGAGCCACCTTGGCTCTTTCCCATGACACCATCCTCTGAAATGTTAGTTAGATTTAGTATTTGTTCAAAACCTACAAACAGTCACATGAATCCATGCATACATCCAGGTAGTCCTGGAATGGAAATCTAAAGGAGAAGTTCAGTATCTAAAGCATATTGGAAGAAAGTTATCAGAAAGAGGCTTAATGCCCTCCAGAGTTTTCAAATGAGAGCTCCTGGAATTGTACCTTTCTCAGGGTGGTTTGCAATTTTGGTCCTCACAGTCCCAGCACATCTGAAAGGCAATAGAGTAGAGCCTATTGAAAAACTTGTATGTTAATTATCTTCTCACGTACTTCATGATGACGCTGTTGGTGCACCATCACTACCAGCCTGAATGCTGCTACCATGATTTTGAGGACAAAAAAAATCCAAAATGTATACCATAGGGGAAACTATGAGACTAAAAAGGAGGAATGCTTAGGGTCTATTACAGTAATCTTACTGTAATTACTATAAATGTCCCTGTGGTCATTGCTGAGACATTCCTTAATTCAGCTACAAAGTTATGGTTGTCTCAAGGTAAGTTCCCACCAAAAGAAATGGTCTCATATCTGTCTTAATTCATCCAGTGAAATTGGGAATATCTTAAAAGTCACTTTTATGTATTTATGCAATTCTGTGTTAATCGCTTGGAGAATTAATAGGTTGCAGAAGCACACATGGCCTAGTCACTGTTTTCAAATCTCTGTCTCTGTCTCTCTCTGTGTGTGTCTCTCCCTCTCATACTGTTTGCATCCAGAATTATCTGTATAGAAACTTTAGTTAACAGTCAACTGAAAGAAGAAACAGTTCCACAACTACTGTCCTATATGGCAAGATGCTATGTTTAAGCACTTGCCAAGGCACAGTAGCAAAACAGTGAAATGTCAGGATCACAAATAGTTTCCTCAGAGAATTACAGGTAGTCCTAATTTAATGACTACTTATTCAATGAACCTTCAAAGTTATGACTGTGGTGAATGCGTGGTACTTATGATGGGTCCTCGAAGTTCTGGCTATCCCAGCACCCGCACAATGACAGGATTGTGAGCTTGGTAACCGGCTCATACTTACAATTACAGTGTCTCATAGTCACATGATCACTATTCTCAAACTTCCCAGCAGGCTTCCCACAAAAAGTCAATGGGAAAGCTATCCAGGAAGATTGCAAGATGTTTTGGTAAGTTGCTCGCAGCCCCCCATACCAGGCAGTAGCTATCCTTAACCCAATAGCATCATGTTTCATAGGCTATGGCATACCTCTTCCACCAGAGGTGGTATTCAGCAGGTTCTGATCAGTTCTGGAGAACTGGTAGCGGAAATTTTGACTAGTTTGGAGAACCAGTAAATATCACCTGTGACTGGCCCCACCCCCATCTATTCTCTGCCTCCTGCGTTCTAGCTGATTGGGAGGGAATGGGGATTTTGCAGTAACCTTCCCCTAGAGTGGGGAGGGAATGGAGATTTTACAGTATCCTTCCCCTGTCACGCCCACCATGCCATGCCTACCAAGCCACACCAACAGAACTGGTAGTAAAAAATTTTGAATGCCACCACTGTCTTCCACCCAACAGCTGCCACTCCTGGCCTTGAAGTCCAATGTATTGATTTGAAATGTATGTTTACATTCATAATAAAAAATGGCAGCTGCGATATGTAAATAGATTAGACAACTTATTGGGATGGCATAGCAACACTTTTGTAACAACAAATAAAGGAGAGTGCACTTTCAATTTCCTAGCTGATTGTTGTTGATTATTACCATTTATTCTTTTAAGTAAAGGCAATTCAACATAACATACTGTATTATATGAGATAATGTGTTTCCTTTTAGAACCTGAGGGATCTGAATAACAACATTTTAAAATGGATTGCTCAATGCAAATGGATAATGTGTGCTCACAGTGGTGGATTTACAGCATATAAATGTGTTCGTGTTGTATAATTTATGGTGCCGATTGATAATTTAACCAAATGTGCAGCTGTTCCCTTGAGATGTCCCTATTTACCATAATTGCATTGTGTCTTGATGAGAAAATGTAATTTACAGTAATGTAAGAAAATGAAAAATACTTTTTATCAACCAGTATAATCCTTATTACTGAGTTTGTGGTGGTTGCTTGTCAATTTAATGACTGATCATCTATCATTTCATGCTGCTTTTAAAAAGTGTTGCTTACTTGGGATTGATTTGCATAAGAATTTTTTAGAAATTGTAACTATAGCCATATAGTCGTTAGATTCACAAAACACACATACCCTGGTTACAAAGTTAACCAATTTTCTCAGTTTCCATAATAGCAGAAAATGTAAATTAAGCTTTAAACTTAAAGAAATATACAGATATACTATCCCACTATTCTCTTTTGGGATAAGTAATGTTAAGCAAAGTGCACAAAAAGGAATAAGAAACCAGAAACCCCAAACAAATTAAAAGCATGACATAAAAAGAAAATAACATTGTAGTAAATCTTTCAGCATACCTCTGCATACTGTTTATCCTTGTTTACACCATATCTATATCATTTCATACATTATTATTTATTCTTTAAATTTCTTTTCAGACTCTTATAAACTTTATCCAACCACAACTTCCTTAGTCTTGACTAGTCCTGCTCTTGACCCATTCATTCTTCCTTCATAAGTTTGTTTCACAATTCATTCCCTCTTATTAGTTTATTTAATTAAACATGTTATAAGAAGGTAGTGAAATGTAATGATCTTAGAATTATAACAAAGATGATTATTGGATACATAAGTTAATTCAGGCAAAAAGAAAAAATGAAATATAAAGCCAAAGTGTAATCCTATGTATATTTATTCGAGTAGAGGTAGCACAGTGTTTAGAATGCAGTACTGCAGACTACTTCAACTGATTGCTAGCTGCAGTTCAGCAGTTCAAATCTCACCAGGCTCAGAGTTGACTCAGCCATCCATCCTTCCAAAGTGGGTAAAATGATGACCCAGATTGTTGGGGGTGGGGGGAATGCTGACTCTGTAAACTGCTTAGAGAGGGCTGTAAAATCACTAAGGAGCGGTATATAAATCCAAGTGCTATTGCTATCCAAATTAGTTACAATGGCTAAAAAGGGCCTTATTTTTGAAGAAGTATTTATAGAGGATTGCAGTCCTTAGTTTAGCAGTTTGCTGCATGATTATGCTGCCCACATCAGGCAAAATAATCTTAGAAGATGGAATAAGGACGGAATGAGTGTGTAGCCCAGGATCTCATGCTTTGGGAGAGCTTGTGCTAATCAGACCAGAAGGTACAAAGAAGTAGCTTTCTTCCTTTTTTTTTGCCCCTAATTCTTTTATGTACTTACATTCTGCAGCTTTCTTAAAATAATCTACCCCATGTGTGATTCTGGACTTAATAGATTCTTGAAAGGAGATGGTACAGGAACCTATCTTTCTACTCATTATATATGTCTTTGTAACATATCAGAGCTTTTTTAAAAAATACCCTTGGTATTTGTTGGAACTGCTATTCTCAGAATTCAGTTATAAAATGTATATACCACCTCAGTCCAACTGGACTCTACAATATGTAGGTATAACTATAGCTCAACAACATTGAGGGATGTAATCCAGAGGTGAGATTCACTTACCTTCCCTACTGGTTCACAAACGTGAGTACGCACGCGCACTCTCTTTCTTTGCTTGCAAGCGCCTTGTCTGCTCATGCGCACCACCTTCTGCGCATGCAGAGTGCTAGCACATTATGTCAGGGTGGGTGGGCGGAGCCTCCCACAGCCGCCACTACCAGTTTGCCCGAACTGGCGAGAACTGGCTGAATCCTCTCTGTAATCCTGAAAAAAGCAAGTCTTGACAGAATTTTGAAGAGCCAAAATAGTGGGGGCTATGTCCCACTCAGAAAATAAGCTTCTCCATAGGAGGAGAACCATTACAAGAACATCTGCCTTTGTATTCCTTATGTCACTGCGCATAAACAGTTCTGACTACCCAGACCAAATGGGTATACCTCAGTGGTTCTCAGCCTGTGGGTCAGGACCCCTTTGGGGGTCGAACGACCCTTTCATAGGGGTCACCTAAGACTATCGGAAAACACATATTTTCGATGGTCTTAGGAACCGAGTCACCAATTTTATGGTGGAGGAACTATATTAAAGGGTCGCGGCATTGGGAAGGTTGAGAACCACTGGTATACCTGATTAGGGAAAGGTGGTCTTTTAGCTATTTGGGTTTTTAAAGTTAGTGACTAGCATGTTGGATTGCACTTGGAAATTGGATGAATGCTCAAACAGCATGATCAGAGTCTGGTAATTCTATTTGCAGCACAACTGTAGGTCATCTTGTTTCCATTCTTGCTCAGATTTTTAAGAAATGTACTTCCCATTCATACAAAGGCATCATGTGGAGGAAATATGCTCTATAAATACTTACTAAAACATGTTTATCATAGTGCCACTGTTGAAATAACTCACAAAAGTTCTGATGATTATATGAACTACAAAAATTGTAAATCTATATGCAAATTCCATTTCTTAATTTATAATCAGATTGTGATAGCCTAAGTGATATGATGAGGATGTTTACTGTATTTAGCTTCAAGTATTTAACCATTTTAAAGTATTAATTTGCATTTACAATATCTTAGAGCATACACTGAACTTAGTACTAACATTACATATTACATTACATATTAGTCACATTATACAATGCCTATGGGAAGGTTTCTGCAGAATGAATTATTATGCTTTTGATGTCAAAATGCAGAAGAATATCTTTTGATATGCAGTACATAGTAGTTTTGATAGTCAGTCCTCTTGCAACATGGTTGAGAATAATGAGGGAAAATATTAAGAAGCACATTTAGTATTCAGATGCTCAGAGCATATGAGTTCTGAAGAAGATGGTAGGAGCAAAATCCCTTTTGCCTTACAAATCAGAATCAATTATGCACTCATTCTAAGACATGGAAATGATTCTTAATCATTTCGCAATAGACTTTGAGAACTCTCTTTGGGTTGACAAAATATCTCAGCATTATTCGTGGTTTAATGTTTTGCACTGAATATATTTTAATTTGGAGGCTATGGTAGCCAGCAGTGGCTTTTCATTCAATTCTTCTGGAATTTGATGTGCTCCAGATGTATTACATTTCAACTCCTTGAATTCTAAAAGTTTGAGCATACTAGATGGGAATTTAGGGAGGTAAAGTCCAACACTGTATGTCTAGGGGACACTAAGTTTTAGACAGATGTCCCAGCCTAAGAGGCATATAAGAGTACAGCTATCTATGAATATTAGGCTTGTCATAAAAATCAATCATAATTCTCATCTAAAATGTTGCATAGCTGTTATTGAAATCAAATTAATTAATATAATCATCTCTTTTGATAATGGCTACTTGTGATTGAAACTTTTTGAGGAAATTTCACATTTTACAACTACCTTGGGCAATCTGCTCTAATGTTTATTATCCATTTCCCCGATAGATAGATAGATAGATAGATAGATAGATAGATAGATAGATAGATAGATAGATAGATAGATAGATATAGATATAACATTTATTTAATGTTTATTGATGTTTGCCAGATTTATGATTACTAATCTTTTGCTTTGCATCAGCATTATTTAAAAAAACATAGAAAATAGCATTGGTATAAAAATTAATACCACAACAAATAATCAAAAGAATTTTAAGAATCCTTGAAGGATAGTTTTACTCATTTTGGACTGCGTTTTAGATTATTAATAAAACATCTTATAATAAATTAACTTCATCCATGCAAATGTTCTTTTAGAAAAATTATTAAAATGGAATTTGAAAATAATATCTATATTAAGATTACAAACATGTAAATACCCAGATTAGATTATTCTTTTAAAGAAAAAACTTCTGTAATTTCATTTATTATCTTTATTATACTTTTAAAATTTTTAATATTTTATTGATGTGTTGCTTATAATGTGTATTTTAGAAATGCCATGTTTTTAAATATATACATTAAGAGAAAATGTACTTCAAAATATTTATTTAAATGTGAATGTAGACTGCTTAAATTACTGGGTATGTGAAAAAAGAATGGAATAAAGAATTTCAGTGTGCTTGAAAGTGACACGAACAAAAAGTAGATTGTCCCATTTTTTTTATGGCTCAAAGATAATAATCTCCCATTTTATGTCTTTCAAAGGGATGTGGTTTCAGTCAGATGGCTTCTGATATATTTTTTCATATAAACTAATTTGGATTTGTACAAATCCATCAAAGCCATTGTTGACTGAATAATGCTTAATGGTAAGATATTTTAGTGGTTGTTTCCTAGTTCTCAGAGATCCATTAAAATGCTTCCAAATCTATTACACTGCTGTGCATACTTTTAAGCATATTATTTCTCTATTTCATTTTGTGCTTTAGTAGTCTAACAAAATTACAATGCATCAAGCAATCCAAGCAATGACATTACTAGAATATTTCTCCTTTTGCTTATCTTGGTTCCAAAATTTGATAATATTATATACTGACATTCAAAGACTAAAACATAAAAGCCATTCTACCTCCAAAATAAAGTACTAAAATGTGCACAAGTTAATTAGATAAGTTTTCTGTACATGATTTCAAAAATAGATTAGATTTGTTTATATGCTTTTTCTATTCAATAGTACATCTATCATATTAATATTTCATTTTTGAAAGCAAAGGCCAGTTGGCAGCCTATAAACCAGATTTAATGGTTCTCAGATTATGAACAGAGAACATTTCCCGTTACTTTCTTTATACCTCAGGTGAAATATCTTTTATTCCTGGATTTATCCATAGACCTAGCATATGTCTATAAATATAAATAGTAAATGTTATTATTATAAGCCTAACATAAACCTTATGTGTATTTCTCATCTTTCTTCCTGAGAATTTAATGTTATATACATAGGTTATCTACCTAATCAGCCATTCAGACAATGACTAAATCAAGGCTTGATTAGCATCTGCAATATACTTTCAGTGCATCTGTTGTGCATTATATTACTTTGAGTGATCCACTGTGCCCAGATGTTTTTATAATTAAGCCCTTCTCTCCAACCTTAATATGATGTCCTAGCATACATGAAAAGCAAAAGTTTGTATTAAAATATAAGATAATAGCACCAAAACCAACTGTGATGTACGATCTAGTCCCAACGTATATAAAATAACATATATAATATATATGGTGAATTTTTAGCAGTAATATAATGGTATTTAAAGATTGGGTATAGTTAAGGCTGATGAGAATATTTAAACAATGTATATACAAAGATCTCTATTCATAATCTCTATTCATAATCTCTGAGGCAGGCTTGCTGACAGCTTGATGTCAGGCCTGTATAACTTTTTTGTGACCTGGTTCTTTTTCATCATTATTTTTTAAATTTTGCATTCTCAGATCATAAGATTTTTTAGTTGTTTATCCCTTTTGTCTTAGGTGGCATTTATAGAGTGATTAAAGTTCCCATTTTGCCTTTTAATAATAGAAATAAAATAGGGTCTATTTTTTTCCAATCATGCTTTGCTGTTGGTCCCTCTCCTTATTACGGAAAATGACATGGATGTTAATTAAATTTGCTTTCAATTGTATTTACTTTAATATTCTTGGTATATTGATTTTAAAGGGTAGCAAACAAGTAAGAAGCAGAATATAAGCAGAGAAGCAGGGTAGGATTCAGACCAATCTAGACAAGTTGTTATGAGTTTTGATATGAAATAGCTTGAACAAAGCTTATAGCTTTCCATCACTGAAGAAGGGGGCCAACATAGTTAGTTCTGCTTGCTCCAAGAATGTTCAAAGACATAAAAAAAGGTTAAACTGAAGGTATCCTATGGGTGACATGATAATACAAAGTCAGGTTAGATAATCTTATGATGGCAGTGGACCAATTTTATTTTGTCCCTTTCATTTCAGTCAAGGATATAAAGTTCAGAATGCTCACCTTTTTTAAAAAGTAAAATAGCTGCACTAAGCCTATCTATAATTATTTGATAGTTTGTTATATGCTTTGAAGCTTCATAACGTAGGGATTTAGTAGGTTGACCAATCTTAATATAGAGGAGCCATTGATCTGGCACTGCATTTTAAGATCTCAGACTGCCAGTATCCACAGAAGAATATGTCAAAATAGTAGAGTTGATAGTTACAGAGACACAAATGATGCCTCACCTGTTTTATGCACACATAAATGTGGCATGTATTACAAAAGGGCCATGCTTAAACTACCACAACTGACACATTTAGTTTGTTGGGTCTTCCCCCCATCCCTTTCTTTCAATATCACTATCTTAGACACAGATATTTCCTATTTTTGCTAAATTCTGTTACACAGATGACAGGAATGATTCTAATACAAAACTTTCCATGACCTTTTAAAAAACCATGGTACTATAGATAGTTGAATCAGCTTATAGCTCAGTTAGGAGCCAAAATGAGCAGCTTGGTTTTGCATTAAAACAATTAAAAATAATGACATGTTCTTGCCTAAAGACCCTGAAAAGATTTGTCATTTCACCATGCATTAGCTGTTCTCCTGTGGCCAGCATCCTAACAAATATTCAGAACTGTGAATCAATCTTTCCTTCTTTCTCTTTGTCTGTCTGCCTCTCTGTATCTCTCCCTATTTCTCTCTCAGATACAGAGATTTTGGCTAGTCAACTGCTTATTTTGTTTTGGCAATGATTTATGAATAAATGAATTCTTATTTGCCCTTGCAAATCTTACCTAGTCTACAAAATTCAGAACTCTAGACTCCACAGAAAAATAATAAAAATATAATGAGATATTAGAGCATGTGGTACCTTGGCTGAGTTCAAAAAAGTTATGGACAAACAGTCACTATTACTGCAGAAGCCATGTCCACTAAAATAGGATGTCTCCTGCAACAGCTATAAGAAGAATCATTAAATTCTGTTCATGTTAATGGTGAAATGTCCCAAGACTTCCTTGTATGTATTGGTGTGAAGTAGGGCTGAATTGTATCTTCATTGTTTTTCAACACTGTGATCTATACTGGTTGGCATGACATCAAATATGGTTAAGATGAATACATTACAGGATTAACCCACAAAAATATAAAACTAGCTATGTACCTCTGGAAATGGAGTAGTTTTGTTTTTTTATGCAGTTAAGAGTAACAAAGGGTGTTGAGGGGAATGGTTTGATTGATTCACAAAATGCTGATTGAGATCTAAACAAACTACAGAAATAAGTGCCAGTTTAGTGCAGTGAATAAGGCATCAATCTAGAAACTGGGAGATTGTGAGTTCTAGTCCCATCTTAAGACACAAAGCCAGCTGGATGACCTTGAGCCAGTCAATTTCTCTCAGTCCTAGGAAGGAGGCAATGGCAAAAACCACTTCTGAAAAAGTCCAAACAGTTTCCAAGAATCTGACACGATTAAACAGAATCAAAAAATATATTTATTATACTATATTTCAAAGACCTGAAGGCTACAATCCAACAACGGGACTAAGCCTCAGCCTCATGAAACTTACAATATAAAATGTTTTTGATTAGAAAAAGATAAGTTTTGCAAATGGCAGAAATCAGAAAGCTCATGTACACGTAAAATGTATCCTTCCCTCTTTGACCTTTAATTTTGAAAAAAGAAACCAGGAAATTATTAAAAAATAAAAATGTTTAAATGGTCTCTTCTCATTACAATACATGCCAGGGCTGCTAGGTAGACTTTTTACAACAATTTATAAGACATTGTGTAACTTCTTTTATTCTGATTTACTGTCTAAACTCAGATACTGTTATAAGTCATTTTATGAATTATTGTATTGTGCAAATCCAAACAATTGTAGATTATTCAATTATGATGAAATATATCAGTTTAGCAGAATGTTTGATTAAGATATGTTGCTTGATATATCCAGAATATATCAGTGTTCTTAAAGAGGGGTGAAGTTTATTTTACTTTATTGTACAAGTTACTTTGGTTTCTTCCAGCAGTTTGGACGCTGGCCAGGATTTCCATTCCCTATTACCATACACTGTAAAGTTGAATAGTTTTAGCAGTTTAATAACTCTCAACTTTTATATAGCCCAATATATACAGTCCTGGGAAATTTATCCAGAAATACCCGAGTTTACTTCCTTGTGTGAAGTTACAGACTTTCACATATGTAGCCAGGAAAGCCAGCTGGTGACCTTGGGTCAGTCATTGTCTCAGCCGGCCCAATTTACCTCACAGGGTTGTTGTGGGGAAAATAGGAGGAAGGTGTCCTGGATATGTACACCGTCTTAAGTTATCTTGAGTATTTTCATGTAAAAATAATAAAAGCAGGATACAAATAAATACTATAAAAATAAGCAAGACTAGAATCTTTATATTTGGAATAAGGAACACTAAATTTAATGGGACTTTCTACTAAAGTTGTTGCACATACATTCAATATATGCATCTATACAATTCTTGATTTTTTAAAAATTGTTATGTGCATCAGGCTGTTTCAAACTCTGAAAAAAATTTACTTCCTATGGACGATTACTGTATACTAAATACTCTATACAGAACTTTTATTGGTAAAAAGTCGTTTTAAAATAATTTTGGATTTCTTCCAGCTCTTCATGTCGCTAATTACAGGTTTCCTTTTTAGCATTAATTAAAGCTGCAATAAGGCCGATTACGCTGCTAAGTAAAAGCATTTGGGTTTGCACGGCACGGTTTGCAAGTTGAAGCCCATTTCTTTAACCGCAAGGCCCTTTTAATTATTTCGGACTTTCTTGGATGGAGGCGAAAACTAGACGAGTCTTAAGGGCCAGTTTCAGAAGCATTTTAAAGGAGGGGGGGATTGCCTAGCATCTCCCAGATTTTCAGAAGCAACAGGCAACGCATTCTGTTCTTCGACCAACATCAGAAATGACTGCTTTCCCTCCAATAATGTTTATTGATTGCATCGCTCCGCCCTCGGTAATCTTGCGGTTGTGCCAGATTTTTTTTCGCCAGAATCTTCCCCCCCCCTTTTTTTTCTCCTTTCACTTTCTCTCTGTTGGGCCTCCCGCGGTTTCCCGGACTTTCCACAAATAATCGCCACATTTCTTTCCCGTTTGTTCAGGCTTCTCGCTCCCGAGTCCTTCTTTTTGAAGGCGGGGGAGGGGCTGGAAGGAACAGCCTTCCCATGACAGGGCGGGGCAAAGAGCTGCAGGCTGAGAAAGGCGTCATTTGCAGTCGCTAAAAAACCGGAAAGGTTGTTTCTGCTTCTTATCAGGAAGATCAATGTACAAAATGATGTGTCAGGGGTGAAGGCTGTTGGAATTTATGGTTTCTCTCAATAGGGAGGCAGTAATTCCTGATAAGTGCTGGGAGCGGTGCAGAGGCATTCTGCACATGCTTGGGAGCCCCGTTTTTTTCTAATTGCGCTTTCGTATTTAGATGGAACCCTTTTGACAGCATCTTCTGCATTGCAGCACATGCATGCGGGCAGCCGCTGTACTTCGTGTCCCAGGGATTGCCTCTTCTTCTTTTTAACTGTTTCACTTGGTGGAGGGAGGGAGCAGGGAAGAGCCCATTCCAGAGAATCTCCCACACATTCCCTCTTTTTAAAACTTCGCGTCGGCTATTTTGACCCTTGCCCTTACAGAAGAGGGGGTCTCCTTAAAAGCGCGCCCTATTTGTGGATCGAACAGCCTTCGGACCACCACCCGGGTAGTTTGCATGTACCTCTTAGCCGTGCTGTGGTGTCAAGGTTGGAAGCGTGATTAAAGGCTGGGTGCCGGCGAGGTCACCTCTTTATCTGTGCCTAGGACCCTCAGATATGCTTTATGCAGTCACCCTTTTCATCTCCCAACGAGCTTGGCTATTACCTTCGGGAAGAAATGGATGGCAACCTAAATTTGGAACGAAAGGCTCGTCTCCCATGGAACGGCAGGGTAGAAGGAAACGTGGTCCCTGTTTCTTGCAAGTCGCAAAGAGTAACGTCGCCGACCACAACTTAGCTTTTTAGACAACAGGCGACTTTTATTATGCCTAACTCCCCCCTCCCCACACACGCACTCACAAGACCCGGAGAGGCAGCCCCATTCTTTCCCCCTCCCCTTCCAGCAGAGGAGAAAAGCGGCGGCGGCGGCCCAAGCCACGGTGGAGTGAATGCGTTGTCATGGCAACTGGCAGAGGCAGGCGGCAGGCCGGCCCCAGCCCCAGCCGCCTCAGCCTTTCCTCCGCTGTTGCACTGTGTGGGTGAGGGAACCGGGCGCCCGAAGGAGCAGAGAAGAGCAGCTCGAGTTTGACGCGAGCGGGTGGGGAAAAGGAGGGAAGAGAGGCTGGAAGGAGCGATTTGGACTAGGGCTGGGGGGGCCGAGGATCCCAAGCGGGCCGAAGAGGGGCGCGAAATTGGCTTCGGGATGATGATGGAGGACGGATTCTCCAGCTACAGCAGCCTCTATGACACTTCCTCGCTTCTGCAGTTCTGCAATGGTAAGGGGAGGAAAGTAAAAGAGAGCGAAGCGTGCATGCGCGCCCGAGGAGCGAGGACCCGAAACCAAGGGCCGCTGGGGTGGTGGTCGTACTGGTGGTGGGTGGGCATCGCCCTGAAGTCGAGCGGCCGGGGCGGGGGGGCTTCGCTTTTTTTGCCTGGCGAAGATGGGCTGACTTGGCAAGTGGGATGGATGTGCCGGAGAAGCTGGCAAGGAGAACCGCCCCCGTCAAGCTCCCAGCTTTCCTACTTGGAGAAAGGATGGGGCCTTTTCGGGGCTTTCTCTCTGTTGATCTTTAGTTTTAGATTAAGGGGGAGAACCAGCATTGGCTTCACCGCCACGATCTTCTGCCTGACCGAAAGAAACGCTGGGTGTTTTAGTTAGCTTCACCAGAAGGCGAGGGAGAGAGCAAAGAGCTGTGCCTGCCTCCGGAGATATTCCCACTACAGGATTGCATTGACGGGTGCCTGATAGAGGATCGTGAAGATTATGGAAAAGAAAGTAAAACAACAACAACGTCACCTTCTGTGTGTATGGAGGGAGGAAAGCAGTTTTTATTCCTGAGTTTAACTTCTAGGAACCGCCCCGCGATTAAATGCTGGCTTGATTGACGTGTTCCCTTGTTTCACGGTCTTTAGTTCTTAAATAAGCAAGGCAAACATTCACAGTTGTAAAGAATGTGTGTATATGTGTTTGTGAATCGTATTAAAAGATGGTCTTTGAAGTTTTATGTAATTCGGATGGTGAGTTTTGTTCGTTGCCATACTGCACTGCATGAAAGATTTATGGCTTCTTGTACAGTTATTTTTAAAGTAAACAAAAGTCTTGAGATGGAAAATATGTTGGTTCCAAGCTGTGTAGTTTCTGTCCTGCTTCTTTAAAAGTATATTAAACCAAATGGTGTTTGGGATGGTGATGTAACAAAATGCAGTTTGATTTACAGGAAACTTTTGTAATAAACATTTAAGACAGAAGACCCTTCCTGTATTGGGCTAATTGGATAATATATTAATGTAGTTTGTCAGTTGGACAATAGAATCTTTTAAAAATGGAATTTAAACAATTTGTAAACATCTTAACTCAGTATTGACTAATAGGAGTTACATGTGAATATATACAGAATGGTTTTGCTGTTCACTTAGAAAATCTTTGTGATTAGAGTATAAATTCCTTTGCCTGAAGAAATTAAAATAGTTTACAGTGTAGTTCACATATTATTTATATTTGTGTTTGTAAAAGTAAGATTTATTTATTTACTTATTTATATTGGACTTACTTAGACTCTATTTTTGGCAATGATAGAAAACCAGAAAATTACTCTTTTAAATCAGCTAAAAGTTGGGATTATTTAAAGCAATTTTTATACCGTTGTGGAAATTAAATATTGGGTTTGCATCTCTTTTTCATTGTTTCATTTCAGTCTGTAGAGATATTTAAAATCAGTAAAGTTAAGATCAGTAAATTATAGTTTTGGATAGGTAAACTATATGTCTATTGTTTTCAATAGAAATTCATCTGTGCCCTTTCCCGTGTGAATTTAACTTTATTAGGATAACTTTTTTGCAGAAGTTAGAAAAACCTGGACTCTTCAGATATTGTAGAAGTAAACTTCTACCTTCTTTCACTATTGACCATGTTGGTTAGATAGTTCAGTAAGGTCAGAGCACAAATGCCTCTAGATATTGAGCAAGTAAATGGAATGTTGCTTATTCTGTTTAGGGGATTAATTCCACAATCAGGATTCTGCTACAATAAAGATCGTGCCTTGCTACTTATTCTTGATAGTGTCATCTAATGAAGATTCATAAATTGCATAGTGGCTAATGAGAAATGGGTTCTTTTCAGGTGTTCTGGCCATAAAGTCTTAAGGTTTGTTAGACTTTATTTTGAAGTGAAAAGAATTTTGAAGGTAGTATATTTAGAATAAAATCTTCAGAAGTAATGTAGACTTGCAAAATATCTGCAAGCTGTTAGCCTGACCCTTCTTCAAAGTACAACCCAAGCACAAAACTTAATCTTGATATTAAAAAGTATATAAATCCCACAGCACAGTGGCCACAAAAATAAACAGGATTGGCCTCAACATCACCAACTGGAAACTTCCAGCCAGATAGGATAAAAATCTATTCAAGTCAGACATGAAAAACCACATACTTCCGAAAACATTTTGTTGTCTTAGCTACAATTGGATGAATTAACATACTGCTTTAAGTCATAAACCACAGTGCTTGGATTCATATAGCTTTTGCTGAGCCAAATTAGACACTCTGTGTCATGGCATAGCATTGTGAACAAACTTGCTATGGCTTATTCATTAGACCAGGATTAGGAAATAGTCACCTAGCCAAACATTTAACAAGTATTCTATGTCATGCTAATTAGCAAGGTAGTTAAACATTTTCTGGATCTCATAGCAAGCATATATATCAGTTGGTGCTTTGTAAAGCCATTAATACTCAAAGAATGCTAATCAATGGTGTCTTATCAAATTTGACAGAAGCATCAAGTAGACTTCTACAAGGATCAGGCCTGGGACCTGTTTTTCATATTTTTAATAACTTGGATAAAGGTGGGAGAAAGCTTCTCAATTTATAACTGACTAAAATTGGAGGGAATAACTAATAAACAGAACTACGGTAGTCGAAGACAACTTGTATAAATATCTGTAAGTTAGAAAAACAAAGTTGGGGTCTTTCTGGTGTATCAGTTGCCTGATGTGTGGCAGAATCTTTTCCTAAGCAGCTTGATCTTGGATGACTTTAAGGTTCTTCAGAACTTTAAGGTGCTCGGGACCATTTTGGATGTTATTCTGGTAACAATGACATTTCCCAGGCACTGTTTTGAGCTGATTTTCAGGATCCATCCCTCCAAACTTCAGCATGTGCACCTGCTTGCCAATCAAATTTATATTTATTCATAACATCAAATATCAGAACATACTTTAATAGTAATTTTATTAAAAATTGCAATTGCAGCAATAGAAACTCATACCAACTAAAAAAAAGAAAAGAATAGAAATGAAATAGAAATGAAAGAAAAAGAGAAATACAGTATATAAAAGAAATATAAAAGGAATGATTTCCCCTATCACAAGTATAAGCAATTTTAGTAACGTATTAGTTTCTTTTAAAATATTACAAATGAAGAAGAGATTCTTCTATCCCATCTCTTTTGGGTCTACAAAATTAGTTATAAATATGGCACTTGGCTTAAGCCAAATACACAGAAAGTGTTTCCCTGCTCCTGCCACTGCATTTAAATGTCTACAGAGATTCTCAGTCAACCAGGTCATGGTTTCCCAAAGGTGTTTTTTCAGGGGGAAACTGGATTTTCTTGTTTTTATTTGAAGATGTTTCGCTTCTTGGGTAACGGAGGGATGGACAGACAGTCAGATAGATAGATGATAGATCCCACTTAGTTTGCCAGTGATCATATTCTCCTTCCCAACTCCAACAATAGATTTTTCTTCTTAACCTATTCGATCTTTTGCCCAACTTGCCTTTAGAGTACTATGCGTGTGAGAAACCGTACCAACCCCCGCTAAATGCTTTACTAGATTATTTTATTTCCTTTATCTGTCTGGGAGATCATGTGACATGCAAACAAGGCTTAGCTGTTCTATTCTGTCACAGACTTGATCCAGGTAATTTGGGGCCCAATCTGTGAAGTGGACGTACATGAAAGCTCACTTTTGCCTCTTTGCAATCATGTAATTAGATATCCAAGGCATAACCACCACATTAAATGACTCCTTAGTCCAGTGGAGACTGACTGCTATACATGATCTCCCCGGGTTAAATTAGGCTGATTAAACTGATTCACTTCAGGGATAGGGATAAGGTGGTGATTAAAATAGTACTGTAAGTGTCTTAAATGTTTTATTTTAGCTCTGTGGAGTATGTTGTCATTATTTTTAATTCTAATATAGGGAATATAAACAGGAATTGGAGCTTGGGAAAGGACAAGATAAAAAAAGTAATATGAAAATTAAGAACCATTGATGAAAAAGCACTAAAAAGAAAAGAATATTATGATTCTAAACAACTTACATTATAAACAACTTAAACTAGATCAACTTACAAAGATTTAATGTGTCATTGAATATTCAATCTTAATGTTTCTAATAATTATAACAATTTTCTAGTACCAAATTGGGACAGTGAAGAATTAAAAGCATTTGAGGAGGAGTCTAATTAGAACCTGAGGAAGAAGTTAAGACTAGAAATGTTTTGCCCTGAGCCTAATATGAATTTAGTAGCAAAATTTCTTGCTGACAGCACAT
The DNA here is from genome assembly GCF_051295495.1 of Thamnophis sirtalis. Taxonomy (NCBI): domain Eukaryota; kingdom Metazoa; phylum Chordata; class Lepidosauria; order Squamata; family Natricidae; genus Thamnophis; species Thamnophis sirtalis. Next base: position 141,855,461 of record NW_028261381.1, read on the forward strand.
AATTTCAGTTTATCAACAATTACTGTCAGTCAACATCAAGTTAAAAGAATCAAAATATGTCTTGGAATAGCATTAATGGAAACAGAGAGGAATGCCCTTAGGAAATAGTATTAAATAACAACTAATTATTCCTTATACACTGGTGTGGCCTTGATATAGATGGAAGTTTGATGATATAATCTGTGCTATTTATTACTAATGATATTGCTCAGGCTTTTGCTAATGAATAGTGCTGGTTAGTGTGTTCTCACCACTAGTATCTTGGAGACATGCTCCTTCTGGCTTCTCCATGAGGCTAGGAATGGTTTGAAGGCTGGTTCCAGGAGGTTATTATTGGCTCTTTTTGGAAGTAGGTGCCAATGCAAATTGCTGATCATTAAAGCCCCCATACTATTCTGCACTAAAGTAATCCCAGGAGTACTGATTTCAGATTGAATTGACCCATCATCCCCCCCCCCCGCCTCCGGGGAGAAACTACTGTGAATCCCCCAATTCCCTATACTAATGGAAGTCTAGGTGCTTCTTTTCTATGACAACACTTATATTTTGGAACAGTTTAATGCTTGAGTGAGTTATTACCTTCTAAAAACTAATTACATTACATTACATGACTGATGATGATTATTGTAACAGCATTTTTTATAATTTGTAATTTGTACTATGAATATTTGATTTCTCTGTCTTCATTATTGGAAATTTCAAAACATTCAGGATTGCAGCAAGTATGAAATCTAATAAATGAATAAACAATATGACTTGGCATAAAATGCATGTTCCAAAGTAACATAGTTAATTGGCCATCTTGATATAAAAATACATTTCTGGATGATAGGTCCACCAGATGATGACTTTTAGCAATTCTTAAACATTTATTTCCTATTGCCTGTTTCTTCTGCTGCCTAGTTATTCTACTTACCCTCTGTTATTGAATGGAATCTCCAACCACATTTTAACCACCTTAAATATAGTGACATTTTCGCCCCCTTATGCCATCACTTACCTAGATGAGTCACAAGTTATTTTGACATGCAAAACAGAAATCCCATATTTTGCCAATCTAGGCACAAAAACAGGTAGCAGTAACAAAATTAAATAACCTAGACTTGCTGCTTTCATGGTATCCAATATCTGTGTGACGTAGCAATCTCCTATCTATACCTCTTCTCTGCAAGGAGTATAAATCCTTCCATTCCCCACCATCCAGTCAGAGCTGAAGAAGCTTCTTGGATAAGAAGCGAAATGTCTTCAAAGAAAAACAAGAAAAGTCCAGTTGCCTCTTGAAAAAGCAACTATGGGGCAACTTTGACCTGTATGACTGAGAATCTCCATAGACTACACATAAACTGTAGGAAATATTTTTTAAGAAATACCTGGGCCAAATTTGGCTAACCTCAGGCCACAAACTTTGATGTGGCTTTCCAATTATTTTGCACAGCCACTAAACAAGGGTCTCAGACTTCAACTATCACAAATGCCTTATAAAGACTAGTTAATTAGCCGAAGAACTTCAACATCTTTCAAAATCTTTGACGATCTTTCAGACATATACATGAAATCTCTAATGAGCGAAAATGAAGAATATTTCAATATGCCATTCATAACAAATTCATAAAATAATAACAATAAGATCCTTGGGAAGGACTTGATAGGTGGATTTCCATTGGTTTTACTACCGGTTCGCTTGTGCTCATACATGAGGCTTTGCACATGCGCAGAAGTGCCTGGGCAGGTGGGCAGAGCCTCCTGCCATCACTACTACTGGTTCACCCAATTCGGGCTGACCCAGGAGCAACCCATCTCTGACTCTATTCCAGATGGCCTTACCAATGTGGTATAGAGCAGTACTATCACTTACCTTGATCTTGATACTGTTGGTGCATAGCAATGGTGGGTGATGGGCAAGTGGGAGGGATTGAAATACCCTTGCTGTTGTAAGTGTAGTGTTGCTAACTGCTTGAGATTTGATCATGTGACTGGCAGCCATAACTGAGGACCAGGTGTTAGTACCATTTATTCATTGTACCTTTGACTGGTCACTGAATGAATGGTTGTTAAGGACTATGTAAGTTAAGGAGCTAAATTATTCCATAAATATAAATGGAATATGTTTTTATTCCATAACATATGAGAAAAAAATGATACTTTACACAACCATTTGCATAACAAATATGCAACTATTTACATAACATTGATAAATTAGATGACCATCTGATTCCATGGTACATTAAATTCTTACCCTTGATCCATGCCAGTATTATTATGGTAGTTTCTAAGAACATAATCATAAAAATGCACACTACGCATGTTAGGTAAAAACGGTGCTTTTTTCATTTTGTTAGAACAAGATTTAAGGGATTCAGTGATAGATAAATAAGTTGGTTTTAGTGCCACTTTTCGAAAAATACTGTCACGTGGTTTCCCATTGTCACTAGTTGAGCTGTTGTAATGTTGTGGAATCCTTAGATATAAATTGACATTATAGAAGACTGAGGATTCAGGTTTGCTAAAATTGCAAATCTCTTTAGATTTTGTTTTTAAATAAACCCCCGTTCTTCAGAAAACCTGTTCAGTGTCTGTATATGTATATAGAAAGATACATAGAGTAGCATAGAGATGAGTTTAACTGACTAATAAATGTGTTCATGTTGTTTGTTTTTCTAAATGAAAGTCAAAACACATTCAAAATAATATTACCTGAAGCTTAGATGTTCACCAAGTTTTCTAGGTTTCTCATCATGCTTCAATCACACCTCAGAATTCAAGTTCATTGAGTATTGCTAATTCTTTCCTTTTGTCCAGATTTTATGCCTTCCAGGGCCTTGTAGTTTTCTGATACAACTAGATAACCTAAAGTCAGTTATTCTGGAAAACGTTTAAGCTCCATCTCTTTGAAGATTGAAAATATTGCTATCATACACTACAGAACTGAGAATTTTTTATTAACAATCATTAACCACATAGATATTATCATGGATCATTATTAATGAACCATAAAACTATAAAGAAATATAAAATGTACATCAAAATATAATTAAGTCTACAAAATTTAAATGCAGTATAATGATAGGGTACATATACTTATCGACTTATGTATATTTAAAAGAAGGAAGAAAGTAGTGCAGTGGTTCCCAAACTTTTTCAGTCCACCATCCCCATTTACTACCAGTTCTGTGGGTGTGGCTTGGTAGGTGTGGCTGGGGGGGTCATGTGACTGGGTGGTTTGCACAACGGAAGGAAGATAGTAACAGTAAAATTCAAAACTATAACAATTAATTGCACATTTATTCAAAATCCAATTTAAAAACCTTTTTAGTTAATGTTAATTCAATAAAATTGTTGAACATGATCCAGTGATACCAGGTTTTCAAAGTCTGATAGTCATTTATCAAGAACCTTAGTAACTAGTAATGTAGTAAACTCAGTAAAATTTAGTAACTACTTCACTGTTCAGTAAATTCTTAATGTGATGGATGGGCTTGATGAAGCGATACCAGTTTCCCAATGTCTGGTTTTAAGTCATTTAGCAGAATGCAATGTTTCCCAATCTTGGCAACTTGAAGATGTCTGGACTTCAACTCCCAGAATTCACCAGCCAGGGAATACTGCCAGGGGAAATCTGGGAGTTGAAATCCAGACATCTTCAAGTTGCTAGGGTTGAGAGACACTGCTCTAAAAACACCAGAACTGTTTTTCTCTCCTCTTCTATTACGGTATCAGAGGAGCCTTTTCGGTGGCATTAACTCCTGACTCTAGTTTCTAGTAGTTTTGGGTGATGGTTTATCGTAATAGACACTTAAAAAGAGTGGCCCGTTTCTTACCAGTTTGTCCCCGGGAGTTCATGCAAAACTTGCTTCGTTGTCGCCTATGTCGAAATTCCCTTTGGGCATTGCCCCGCTGCCCTTGAATATAGTTCCTTGAATATCAGTTTGAGTTTTAGGATCCAATACTTTAATTTAAGATTCTGAATGTTATTTTATTCACAGTTGAATTTCTTTTCAACTACATTCCATAATGAGACATTTCTGTATTTTATACTTAATATATCTGTTGTATGCTATTAGCCCTTTGCACAAGTTTGTTATTAGAAAACTATTTAAAAAATCCTTTGACTATAAAGATATCAATGAAAATGAATGAAAACAAAAACAAGCAATAAAATTAATAAATTTTAAAATATGTTAACATAATATAATAATGGGTTATAACATTCTTCCAATGGAGACAAAATAATCAAATATATTAATAAAAAATTGATAAATATAAAACACTTTTTGATTCTGAACATACATTTCATTGCAATATCCATGTGTGGATGCTTTTTGTTCAGTATTATGTCTTTATCATACAAAGCCATATAAGAAGATAATCCTAATTCATGAAACACAAGGTTAAGCATTTTAAAATTTATCTCGTAATCATTGGGTTGGAAAGGACCTTGGATGCCTGGTAATATTGTGTTTTACATGCAGTTAGTGGCAGGAATTGATTTTCACTAAGATAATAAGGCAGTATACAGAAAGAGGTTTGCTACTTTCCAGACACTTATCACTGTCTCCCTCTGAAACTTGACTTTCTCCGGTATTATGGAAGTGGGCAGCAACTTAACTAGCAGTTAGTAGCAATTTCTTTCCTCAAAACCTTATCAATGAACAGTGACCAAACTGCATCAGTCTTAATGAGGTAACTATATGAATAATCTTAAGACAAACTCAGCTTTGATTAGATGCATCTACACATTTTTTCTTGGCAAAACTACAGAACTGCCACTCTGTTATTCAGAAATATTTAGTAAGGATGTACAAAAGTTCTTCAAAAGGTAGAATCTACTATTTGTAAATCTTCAAAAAAAAAATTCTGAGAAAAGGCAATGCTACTTTAGGGAGTTGCAAACCTGCACAACGTTCAAACTGCCAAGTACTTTTTCACAATTAAATGTGAAAATTTCTGACCTACAATTTAGCCATTAGCCCTAGCAGTTTGGTTATTTCTCATTCAAATACTATCCAGATCCATTCCTGATTTATTTCTGAACACAAAGGTTGCCAAGTTCACTCACTTATTGGGACTGATAATGATACAGAAGTTAGTTTTGAATAGTTTGCCTTAATTGTTTCTGATGCTTAATTTGTATTTTCTGTGTGCTGCATTTTAATGTTTGCAAGATACTTTCATTATTTAAACTAAGTGCAGAAAATAAAGCAAAATATATCTATACTCACAATTGTGCTACTACAAATAATATGACTAAGTATGACATTAGAATAACTGCTTACCTTTCTCAAAAATAAAAAATAAACCTTGAATAAAGTTTTTCCAAATCAAACATTTTTATCTCATATTACTATAATTCTTTTCAAATTCCTCTTTCTTCAATTATCTATTTGCTCAAAATAGATTTCTGACGACTGAAATCCCATGTAGTTATTTAAAAAATATAATTTGGTTATCGCAATCATGTTTTATGGTGAAAAAGCAAGGTTAATTGAAAAACATAAAGCTTTACCAACTGAGTAGTTGGACACCTTAAAAATCCAGAAAACTGCACAGCTATAGCTTCCAAATGTATACAGTATATGCTGTGCAGCTGCATATCAAGGAACTGTTTGATGTCTGTCTATTCATAATCATATGATCTACAGTCCTGACAAAACTAGGGAATATTTTTTGCTTCCAGCTAGCATTGCTAGAAAAACAAACTGTTCCACGTTTTGTTATGGAGACTCTGGAGTTTACAGCAGAAATTGCTTAGTTAGAGACTGACTTAGTTTATGAGATAATTGTGGTTAAGCTTCACAGGCCTTCCCCACACACAAAAGTAGAGAATATGCAACATCAGCATCTATAATTAGAAGGAAATATAAAAATTCTGGGATGACCTAACTTTGTTTGAAAACTAGGAGCTGGAAATTTTCTTTTGTTTCAAGCTTTGCTGCTTCCATTTTTCTACTGCTTTTAAATTCAATAATCTCCAGAGCAGGGGCTTGAATTTACAAGAACGAACTGGACAAGTACAAATCAAAGATAAGATGTACAATTCTGTTTAAATTGCTTACGGTTTCCAAAATACGATCAATGCATATCAATATGTACATATCTTTAAGTTCATTTGTGTGCGTGCATGTACATGTGTTATATATTCATATTCCTTATCTCATGTAGGCTTAGGCCAGGAGTCCTCAACCTGTGGGCTGCAGCCCACTACTGGGCCACATGAGTGGCTGGTTACTGCACTCGCCTGTGTGCACATACACCACTTGTGCTAGTGTCATGGTGAGCGTCGTGCGCGCGCTTCCAGCCCCATTTGCATTGAGCGCGTGCTTATGGTCCCATTTGCGTTGCATGCACCTGGCCCTGTTCGAACATGCACATACATGCATAAAGGCGTTTTGTTCTAACAAAATGGAAAAAGTCAGAAAGGTTGGGGAACTCTGCCTTAGGCCATCTTCATTCCTAATTTCAGTCAGATCCTGACAGCAGTGTTTTAATCCATATTTCATTGTATTGTAATTGAACACTTGATTTTGAGAACTATGTTTTATGGTATATTATGTAACACCGATGATTAATGATAAATTTTAAGTTATTTTCCTTGGGTCGTGTTGGGTATCTTTGGGCTTGGTTTTGACAGTTCTCATATTTGCAGCCATTGCACTCAAATGATCACGATCTGGAAGCTCAGCAATTATCATGATCTTTCAGTCATGTGATCTCCAGTTGCAACCTTCTTTGTCAACTTCCCAGAAGCAAAATTAATGCAAATGGAAACCACATGACATCCTTGCTTTTAATGACCTACAGTGATTTGCTTAATGATGACAACTGGAAGTGTTTGAATTTTCACTGGTAATCAAGGCGGTCATGTAATGTTGTGCTTTACGTTGCTTAGCATTGGAAATTCTGGCACTTCCAGAACTAAGGACTATATGTGGTTTGTATTTCTTCAGATCTTGCTCAGTTCAATTAAAAGATGGGTTTAACCTTCCCCGCTTACCTTCCTATTTAATTGTTCATAGTGCTTAACTAAACACTGTGAGGAGGAATGTTTCCAATGACATCACATATTAATTACAATAAGAAAGAGAATGGTGTGATGAGTATTTCCACTTACACTGAGCATTTTGTGCAAGCATATGGGAATCCGTGATGAACTAAATATCCCCCCCCCTTTCCATTTTATTGTTCCAATTCTCAGAGGCTCCCTGCAGTTTTCTTGGCAAGAATTAATATAAAGATCCTGCTTTTTAGTCTATAACAAATATGCCAGGAAATAGCCTCTGTAGTATTTTTTGTTTGTCCAGGTTTATCTGGATCACACAATTTATATGAAGATATCTATAGTTAATGGGAGAAAATCACCTTTCTGCACCTTTTTGAATTATATTTTGACCACATATACAAACCTGCAGAGGGAAGGGTAAATTATATTCTCCATGAATTACTGGCAGAATGTTTCAATTTAAAGGATAATTATTTGAATTCCATTTTGACAGGAGTGATTGTTTTCTAATAAAAGCAACAACATACCTGTACCTTTCTCTGTTTGTTTTGAGAGAATAGATTTCTTCAGATAGCTTTTACAATTATGTTTAGGCTGCAGATCTATCAATATTTAGTTTGAAGCCAGAAGTGGTATTCAACAGGTTCTGACCAGTTCTAGAGAACCAGTAGCGGAAATTTTGAGTAGTTCAGACAACCGGTAAATACCATGTCTGACTGGCCCCGCCCATCTATTCTTTGCCTCCGGAGTCCCAGCTGATTGGGAAGGAATAGGGATTTTGCAGTATCCTTCCCCTGGAGTGGACAGGGAATGGAGATTTTACAGTATACTTCTCCTGCCACACCCACCAACCCATGCCCACAGAACTGGTAGTAAAAAAATTTGAATTCCACCACTGCTTGAAGCAAGCATAATGTAACAAGACTTCAAAGTAAGGTTTGGGGTTTCAACTTTTAATTGAGGTAAGTCCAAAGTTCTTTAAGATGATAAGCAGCAATATAAATGTTTTAAATGAAATAATAATAATAAAATATATATGTATTTTTAGATGACAGTGCTTCTGCTGCCAGCAGCATGGAGGTGACAGACCGCATAGCTTCACTTGAACAACGTGTTCAGATGCAGGAAGATGACATTCAGTTGCTCAAGTCCGCTCTGGCAGATGTCGTTAGACGTTTAAATATTACTGAGGAGCAACAGGCCATGCAGAACAGGAAAGGACCTACCAAAGGTATTAACTTCCAATTCAAATTCACCTGCAAATGTTACATTGAAAATATTTTTAACCAGTTATGATAAGATAAATGGAATTATCTGAGAATATTTCTTGTATTCATTCAATAGAAATTCATTCTATTCATATTTCTGCTTTTTTATTAATATTAGCTAATGTGTTTAATTTTTGGTTGTGTTAATGAATGAAAAGAATGTTTAAGTTAAAGTATCTCAAATTTTTCTGTGTTTTTGCAATATTTTATTCCAAATATTTATATATCATGGCAGAAAACAACACCTGAACTTTTTCATTATCTTGTATATCTGATAAAACATCTAAACATGTTAACTTTTATGGAATGACATATTTTATGTATCTGGTGCTATCCTACATTTTATTTTATAGGTTTAGGAAAATTATTTGTTTCTCAAAGTCTCTTTATACTTCCATATCGAAGATGGGCAAGTTGACCATTTAACCAGTTTTTGCCACAGTTTATAACAGTTTATAACAAATAACAAAACATCAGTTGTGAAATTTCCTTACCTGCAGCCCTGTATAAATTCCAATTTTCAGGCCAGAAGTAATATGGTATAGGCTCTGATGAGATTTTCTGAAAATCTGATAAAAGAGTGAATTTCCATATTAATAAGATGCAAGTAAATATTGTTTTTACTTTCTAGAACAGGAACAACAGACACCAAGGAACAACAAGGTCAATCTGTCTAACATTAATAGGAAACTTTAGAGCCAATAATAAATTTAGTATGGAATCTTGAAGAACATATCTTGTCAATCTAATCTTCATATTTTGGATTTATTTATTTCTTAATATATTGTGGAAATGTTATATATTTATAATTTAACAAGACAATCAAGAAATTTTGATTAGCAGGTCAATCAGATTTGAATTGAAGGTGAGATAGTTAACTAGATACTTAGCTTGCAAATTATTGTCAAAGATTGTGCTCAGTGATTTTATATAAAAATGATGTAGAGGATTGAGTGAAAATACTAGAAATTCAGTCTTGGGCTGAAGAAATACTTCAGCATTTCTTATTAATAACACAGATGGAGAAGTTATCAGATTTGCAGATGATACAATGGGATGGATTCATTAAGAGTTTAGAATATTAAAAAAATGAAATGGTCTCAATAAATCAAAGAAATTGTTTGAAAATAGCAAACCAACTTCTTAAAAATGCAGTGTTTTATTTAGAAAAAAGAAAGAAATGCACAGATATAGAATGGCAGATTCAGTTGTGGAAAAGGATCTTCTAGTAGTAATAAATTACAAATTGAATATATATATCCACTTGCCACAAGAGAACTTTCCAAATAATGAGTAGTCATCTTTCCACTTTATTTTGCAATAATTAGGTCTTACTTCAAGTATTGTGTGCACTTCTGAACTTGTAAATTTCAGCTTTTATTTATTTGTTTATTTGTTTTCAATTCACAGCAAGACCATTAATTCAAACACTGCCTTTAAAGACTACTGTCAATAATGGAACTGTCTTACCAAAGAAATCTAGTGGTTCTCTACCTTCTCCATCAGGAACCAGGAAAGAAATTGTATCACCAGCAGCAAAAAGGTATTATCAATTTGTAACATATGTTAATATGCTGCTTATCTTTAGTTTTAAAATTACTATTCTAAGTGTTTTCCTCTTAGTAATATTTTTGGTTAATGGCTTAGTACCAATCTTAACTCATTTTCTGACTATCTTCTAAAATGTTATATAATAAACATGGTAAAAGAATTAATAAGAATCATTATATCAATGAGGTAATGTATTAGTATATTTTCAGATATTTTGTTTGTGTTTAATTCTTTCACTATCGAGTACCCTAGATAACATATTTCATAATAAAAACCATAATAAAATTAATGATGCTAACATCAGTGGAGGAATTCACTTACCTTCCCTAACAGTTTACAAATATGAGTGTCCACGTGTGTGCACATGCTTCCCTCGCTCGTGCTCTGCCCCTTCCCATGCCTGAGCAACGGGTTGGACCAGAAGATCTCAAAGGTCCCTTCCAACTCTGTTATTCTAGTCTATATTTTTCCTCAATGTTTTTTTTATAGTTTTGTACCTATTTTTTTTACTTCAAATAGTTTTACAGAAAACATTTGTACTGTATTTTATCAGATTTTGATAGGTAAAATTACAAGCTATTTTCAAATTATAGTTAAAACCCACCAACTGCTCTTTATTTTGAGAATAACATTATCACAAAGAATTTGGATTAGGTATACTTCAGTTTCTTAGGAGGAAAAGTATGTTGGAACTGCAACTAAACTGTAAAAGAGTGATGTGTTCCTTGTTAACCGATAATAGTGGCAGGGTGAATAGATTCAGATGTGATTGCCAGTGGAATCATTTAAGAGTGTGCTCAGGTGACTTCTAGGAAACAGGGAAAGCCTGACACCTATTGGCCACTTTGGAATGTGTAAGCATTCTCCCTTCGCTGGAATTCTGAGCAGTTTTCCATTTTACCATGCTCTCTTCCAGTGATAACTTGTTTGCTAGGTATGTTGTCACTGTGGGTTTATGTTTGCAAATTTTTCTATTTCTACTAATTGAGGAAATGGCAAACATCTCTGTTGTTCAATAACCATTATCTCATGATTCTAATATCTCACTGGATATTCCCAATAAATTTGTTTACTGTGACAATAATCAAGATGAAGAATTTTAATGACAGTATCTGAGTATGCAGTTGCAATTGAAACAAAGAAAATTGACAGTAGTTACAGATACATTTCAGCTGCCAGGGTACTCAGAGATGGCCGTTTCCAACCATAATGATAGCATGTTTAAAGTCCAGGCTCCTTCACAGGATCTTGTTCCAGTACGGAGTCTCTTTATGGACGTAGTCCAGTGGCAATGGTCCAGCCTGGTTCCCTAGCTGCCCCCAGTGGGGGCAAAAAGCTACTCTGGAGGCTGTATTGACACTACCCTCCATAGACGCACACACCCCGATAGCAGCCCTTACATCCAACTCTGTTCTCCCGGCTGACCTCATGGAAGGCCTCAAGGCAGAAGATAAGACGGAAAAGGCCTGCCACAAGACCCATCAAGTGGCAGTCTGGGCCATTAAGGCGTCTTCTTCTGCCTCCTTCTTTAACAGGGCTTCCATAATTTGGCTTCAGGAGCTGCAGGCTAAACGTCCGGCGGGAGACAAGCATCTCGGCCAGGATGTCACCAAAATCATCACAGCATCCCAGTACTTGCCTGACGCCTCGCTTAATGCAGGCAAAATTCGCCTCTCGGGCTTTAGCTTCTAATGTTACCTCCAGCGTCTCCTGTGGCTTCACCACTGGCAAGCCAACCTGAAGGCTAAATGGAAGCTTGCTTCTGCTCCTTTCAAGGGGTCAAAATTGTTTGGGAGGTCTTAGATCCTTTCCGGATCGAATCTAAAGACAAACGTAAGGTTCTTCCTACTCTTACTAAAAAGCAGGATCGCAAGACCAATCCCTATTATAGGAGGCAGAACTTTTGGTCTAATGACTCCTCCTTCAGTTTGACTTTCAACAATCAATCCTTCAATCAGACCTCCACAGATAGGCCCCAGGACAGTCCTTTCGGGACAGGGGCAGATAACAATTCTCCTACCGGAGACCCAGCCATGGTGGCGCTTCCAACAGGCCCTTCTGCAAATCTAAGTGACCACCATAGGTCACCTCCCATAGGGGGACACCTTCATCTGTTCGTCTCCCAATGGGAACAGACCATGGAGGATGCTTGGGTCCTGCAGACCATTAGGGAGGGACTCTCACTGGAGTTCCTGTCACATCCCCAAGGAACTTCATAAGATGCCCCCCCCTCTTGCCCTCTCAAGAGGGATCTTATGACCCAGGAGATAAACCATCTCCTGGAGATCAATGTCATAGAGATCAATGTCATAGTCCGACCAGGAAGGGAGGGGATTCTATTCTATCCTCTTCCTGGTCCCCAAGAGCTCAGGGGGGTGGAGGGCAATCTTGGACCTCAAGAACCTGAACCATTACATAGCATACAGGAAATTCAAGATGCAATCCCTGCAAACCATCCTTGCAGGGATTTGTCCAGGAGACCTCCTAACGTCCATCGACTTAAAGGAGGCTTATTTACACATCCCAATTTGGCCACAACACCGAAGTTTCCTGCAGTTCTTTTATGCCGGCCGACACTATCAATACATGGCTCTGCCATTTGGCCTGTCGTCGGCAGCCAGGACCTTCACAAAAATTCTGTCAGTAGTCGCAGCGCACCTCAGGCGCAGGCCTGTAAGGCTACAATGTTACTTGGACAACATTTTCATCCAGTCGTTATCCAGGAAACAAGCCTTGCGGTACTTCCAGGTCACCATGAGGTCTCTCCAGAACCACAGGTTCTCCTTGAACCTGGAAAAGAGTCATCTCTCCAACCACCAAACTCCTCCACCTGGGGGCGGTGATAGACACCTCCAACTGCAGGGTGTTCCTCTCCCAGGACAAGATAGACAGCTTAGTCTCCCTAGCCCACAAGGTTCAGGGGTTGAGGCAAGTTCCGGTGCTGCTCCTCTCGCAACTGCTAGGGAAGATGATTTTGTGTATCTCAGTTGTTCCCTGGGTATGTCTCCATTCCCGGGAGTTGCAGTGGTTCCTCCTACCTCATCAGAGAACCAACAGAAGCAACTCCCCCATGGAGGTCCGCCTTTCTCCGGCCATGAAGAGGCCCCTCAGATGGTGGCGAGCAGCAGCTCTTCTCAAAGGTCATCTCTTAAAGGAGCCAACTAGAGTGGTCATCACGATGGACGCCAGCCTGGCTGGCTGGGGTGCATAAATGAAACATTGCGTGACTCAGGGCAAATGGTCTCCAGCCAAAACGGCTTGCAACATCAACTTCCTAGAGCTGCGGGCAGCGAGACTCACCCTGCGTCATTTTCAACAGGCCATTTTGCATCAACATGTACTCTTAATGACAGACAATGTGGCCACAAAGCGCACATAAATTGTCAGGGCAGTTTGAGGTCCAGGAAGCTCATGGCAGAGGCAGAGGCCCTGGGCGGGTGGCGGAGTGTTACGTCGAATCCATACACTGCAACCACATCTTGGGGTGGACAACACCTTGTCAGACTGGTTGAGCAGGACCACCATAGACAATGCAGAGTGGCAACTGTACCCGGTCCTGTTCCGCCAGCTGTCCAAAAGGTTTGGCACTCCAATAGTCGACTTGTTTGCCACCCGCGAGAACATGCAGCACCAACGGTTCTTCTGCCGCTTCCACTTGCCGGGAGCGGAGGGGACGGATGCCCTTCTCTGCAGGTGACTTCAAGAACTGTTGTATGCTTTTCCCCTACTCCCGCTCTACCACAAGTAATCCGCAAAGTCATTGCGGAGAGGGCGGAGGTGCTGCTGGTGGCAGCTCACTAGCCCCGGAGGCCCTGGTACGCTGACTTCGTCAGCCTGTCGGTGTCCAGCCCATGGCAAATCCCTTAGGGCCAGGTCTCCCTCAGCCAGGGGGTCATCGTCCATCCAGATCCCCAGTGGCTCCAGTTGGCCGTCTGGTACTTGAGGGGGACCTCCTGAGGAGGGATGGCCTGTCGGAGGAGGTGATACGTACCATCCAGGCGACTGTCGACGACCAGAATTTACTATTCCACATGGTCCACCTTCGCCAAATGGTGTGACAACTTCCACCTTGATCCGGTCACAATACCTGTTTGCCATGTATTGGACTTTCTGCAGGAGGACCTCGACAAGAGACTTGCTCCCAGCACCCTCTGACGCCAGGTAGCTGCATTATCTACCATTTGGTCTGGGACTCCGGCCCAGCCTCTCAGCAAGATACCTAGGGTTCGGTGCTTCCTCAAGGGTGCCTCCAACTTACACCCTCCGTGGTTCACTGGTACCCAACCTGGCAGTTATCGGTGGTCCTACAGGCTCTCACTTCAGCTCCCTTTGAACTTCTGCACACTACTTCACTTCAAAACCTCACCCTAAAGACAGGTTTTTTGTTATCGAATAACATCTGCGAGGCACATATCAGAACTGGCGGTCTTGTCGATCCGTGATAGAGTTGTACTGCCTTCATCTCAAAGATTAACACCTGGTTCCATAGGGCGCAAGAGGTAATCTTACCAAAGTTTTCCCCGCGCCCCAGGCACCCAAGGGAACGTGTCTGGCACACGCTAGATGTCAGATGAGCCCTGCGGAGATAAATCAAAAGGACAACAGAATTCCTTAGATCGAAGGCCCTCTTTGTGTCATTCCAGCCGGGTCCATGGGAAAGAAAGTAACATCTTCTACCATCGGCAGGTGGCTGAGATCATGTATTGCAGCTGCATATGAACACCAGTCCAGAGCAGTACCTCGACACATCACCGCTCATTCTACAAGGAGCGCAGCCACCACCACGGCCTGGGCAACCCAGGCCTCTATAGACGACATCTGCAGAGCGGCTACGTGGTCATCCCCATCGCCCTTTGTCAGAAACTATAAACTGGACGTGTTTGCCTCAACCAAGGCATCATTCGGCAGGCAGGTTCTCCAGGGGGTTGTTTCCATGACCAAATCCCAGGACAGACCTTCTTCCCGCCCTAGTAACATATAACTTGGGTATGTCCCATTGTTTGGACTCTCCAAGCAGTGCACAGGAAAATGACCATTGGCTTACCTGAAGGGTTCTTTTCTGTGCACTGTGGGAGAGTCCAACCCACCCTGGGTCTTCGGGTCCAGGGATTCGAAGCCATCAAGTCAAATGGGACTTCCTTCTACTACATCAGTGCATCTTCAAGCCGTCACTGGTTCCAGAACTCATCAAAAATCTAGTGTTGAGGAGCACCAGGAGGCGTGGCCAATGAAAAAGATTCCTCAGTCCTAGGGCAACCAGACTAATATAACCCATTGCTTGGATTCTCCCGCAGTGCAGAGAAAAGGACTCTTCAGGTCAGCCAATGGTCATTCTTTATAAAATCAGCTTTTTCATTATTTGGCAGTAGTTAAAAAAATCAGTGCAAAAGAGAAAAATTGTTCAAGTAAATTCTCATACATCCCTCAGAGTAATTTCACATTTAGAAGGGTTTAATTTTGTTTCTTTTGTTTCTACACTGATATTTGCTTGACATGCTGATTAGCAAGTTAATTAACTATTGAGTTGGATGGTATGTTATTTAAGTGGGCACATAGTCAAAAATCATGCTTAAACATTATTTCACCTATTGTTCTTCATCAAAGGAAGAGTTTCAATCACAGTACAACAAGACAAATCTAAATTTCTTAACTTAGAAAATGAAAATCAAATGTACGAAGATAGAATGTGGGATGCTTTGTAATACTATGTGCAAAAACATTTTGGAATAATAGTTTTTTAATTGAATATGATTCCACCTCAATTATGATGTTCAGTTTTAGATATCACATTTCAAGAAAGAATCAGAAAAAATAAAAACAAGTTCAAAAGCATGCATTGAAAATTATAAGGAGATTTATATACTAAATTCTGTGAAAAAAAATAAAGGAATTGAATATGATTAGCTTTGAGAAAATAGAAGTGTGGGAAGCTATGATAGTAGCCTTCTAATAACCTCATTTCAGAGCATTACAATATTATTATTTTCTATTAGCACTATTAAAAGAACCAATTCAACTGAAGGTGTTTCTCCTGGTGGTCGGAGGGAAAGTTACGGTGATTCCAAAGGCAATCGCAATCGAGCTGGATCCACAAGCAGTTCATCTAGTGGTAAAAAGAACAGTGACTGGTATGAAAAGCAGAATTTCTAAATTACATTTATTTGTGACTCAGCAGGTTAAAAGAGGATATTTCTTCATTGTGGTCTTTGTAATTTAGGCATTGTGGAGAGCCTCCTAGAATTTCAATATTGTTTGGTGGAAGCCCTACTCCACTATCCATGACTTTCGTGAAATTCCTTCAGCTTGTCTTTAACCATCATAACTAAATATGTTTATATGTGTAGATTATGATCTTAAATTAACAATTTTAAAATTAACATAAGATTAACACACTTTTAATTCTACCTTATCAACTCTTCTGAATTCTAGAGTTAGAGAGTGACTATAAGGCACTTAATGGTAAGATTCCCCCTTTCTGTGGTTCAGTTAGATGAAATGGCAACTGGCCTTGATCTAGCAGGTAATCATTTGAAGGGAAAAAAATCTTCTGTTCTTTTCAGTCCATGATGGGTTTTCTATGATAAGTAAATTAAGATCCTGCTTCTTTTTCTTGTTCTGCCAAACTTTCAGATTTTTAAGATACTATTAATTCTCCCTTATTACAACGAAGAGTGTTCTCATTATCCCTGCTATGTCTGTTTCTTGAACTGTGAACTCTAGAAAGTTCTAAACGGGTTCTGCAAAAGGGCATGTAGCCCATGAAAATTTTCAAGTGACTATTTGAAGAACTTGCAAGTAACTAAACAAACTTGTTGTGGAGGAATTTAAAGAAAAAAAATTGAAATGCTCATATAATGAGTATTTCAGCTATGAAATTAAAAATAGATGCAAAATGCCAGTTTTGGACCAAAAATGAATCCCTGTGTAGGATATAAAAGTGAATATTTATTATTTCAATAGCATTGCTTGAATGGAAGAAATTACTATAGTGCAACCAGAATTGGTCAGAAGCTTAAAATAGTCAGGGTAAGAGAATCTAAAAATATAAGCAAGTTTTAGAATGTTGTGGAAGAATCAGAGTTACAGTGAAAGGGAGCATTATTGTTGTTAGTTGCAAAGTTGTGTCCGACCCATCGCGACAACATTCCTCCAGGACTTCCTGTCCTTTTGGTACTGTCCATGGGGTTTTCATGGCAAAGATACCAGAGTGGTTGCCATTTCCTTCTCCAATGGAACACGTTTTATCAGAGTTCTCTGCTATGATCTCTCCGTCTTGGATGGGCCTGCACGGCATAGCTCATCGCTTCATTGAGCTACGCAAGCCCTTTCTTAATCTGGGTTCAGCCTGGATATTGACCAAAGCAATCATTAGTCAATCTCTTCAACGACCCGTGCCAAGATCTGGAAGGAGGTAGTGTATCAATATCCTGGTCTTGCTGGGTGTTTCAGCAACCTTTGATATCATTGACAGTTCTACCTTTTTAGATCACCTGTGGGTTTTAGGGATAGGATATATTGTTTCACAATTATTCTGCTCCTTTCTTGGTAAATAGTTTCAATCTGTGTATTGGGGGAAGAGATATTGGTTCAGTGGCCCCCAATGTGAATGCTTAAAGGGTCAGTCATTTCTCCCCTGCTAAAGGACAATAACAGATATCACTTACAGCCTGGGGTAGCAATGTATAACATATCTATGAAGTTATTGGTTGAAATTATAGAGAGTTTTGAGTACAGTATCATCAGTTTGCTGATGGTATCCAATTATAATATTGCTACCCCAGTCTGTAAGGAATAGCTGTTATTGTACTTCAGCAAAGTCTAGAGGCTGTGAGCAACCAAAGGTACAGGCTGGAATTGAATCCAAGTAAGATAGAGTTACTATTTGTACTTCAGTGTGTTTATTTCTTGATGAGCAAGTACTGCTTGTGAAGGAACCAGACTCATGACTTGCGGGTAGGAGTTCTTGACTCACTGCTTCTGTTTGAACAGCAGGTGGAAGCCATGGAGACTATACCCAGCTGCAACTCGTGGGCCTCTTTGATCTTATATAGTAATGGAGGATCCAGCTATAAGAATTCATTCTCAATTTACCGCATAGACATTATAGCCAGGTCCTCTATCACCATATAATTCCAAATAGTCTTTGAGGCTTCACTTAAAGACTACTTGGAACTATAATTGTGGCAGTCTGCACATTTATTAGCAATCAACAATAGGAACACATAATGCCAATTCTGTAGACCCTGCACTGTTGCTGATTGGTTTGTTGGTACAACTTAAAAAGTGCTAGTTTTGATCTATAAAGCTGCTTGTGTCTTGGCTCCTGGATAACTACAAGACTGTGCATTTCAATTAGCATTGATATAACCTATTGAAACATCTAGGGGAAAAGTTATTTATTAAAGTCTCATGTTTTCAAGAATTTCAGGGCTCTGAAGCCAGTTGGTTCTGGCTTCTGTAGTGTAGTGGGGATGCTTTGGAACAGCTTCATGACAGGTACTAGGTGAGGGTTTTTTGGAAAACGTTGAAAATCAAACTGTCTTAGAGATAATTTTCTTAAATTATACATGATGCCATTGCCATTTCTTTTCCCCTTTTTTGGAACAAAGGGAAAAAAAGTTATTCTTTACTGTTACTTTTGTTTCAGATTTGGATATTGTAACTTTTTATATACTCAGTCAGTCTCTGAAAGTTATATGATTGCAGCAGAGTAGAAATTAGATATATTAGTTGAAGAGAGAGATTTAGAATGAATGATGATATCAAAGGAGAAGAATTAGTCAAAAGTACAAGGGGTAGTCAAGGACAGGATGTTTGGAAGGAAGGATGTATGGGGTCAATGTTATTTACAAGAATCTTTCTTGATTGTTTTTACAGCAAGCCCAAGGAGCCAATGTTCAGTGCAGGTAATTGTTTTCTTTTCTTTATTGTTTCATAAAAATATATAACTTTTGTTCTAATAAAGAATATGAAAGACTTTCTCTAAATGATTGGTTAGCAGAATTATCATACTTTGGCTGCTAAATCATAACATTTCATTGTAGTGATTACTGAATTGCAGTAAAGTTCACACTTTAACAAACTACTTTATTATATTAAGTTTATAAGCTTACACTTTTTATTTGCTATTTATATTTCTACCATCTTAAAAAAGTATACAGAAGGCTACATAAACAGAGAGATAGAATCAAGATCACGTGAAGTGTTAATACTACTTTATAATGCCTTGGTAAGGCCACACTTGGAATAGTACATTCAGTTTTGGTCGCCACGATGTAGAAAAGATGTGGAGACTCTAGAAAGAGTGCAGAGAAGAGCAACAAAGATATTAGGGGACTGGAGAATATATGAAGAACAGTTGCAGGAACTGGGTATGTCTATTTAAATGAAAAGAAGGACTAGGGAAGACATGATAGCAGTGTTCCAATATCTCAGGTGTTGCCACAAAGTAGAGGGAGTCAAACTATTCTCCAAGGCACCTGAGTGTAGAACAATAAGCAATGGGTGGAAACTAATCAAGGAGAGAAGCAACTTCCTACTGGGGAGAAATTTCCTGACAGTTAGAACAATTAATCAGTGGAACAGTTTGCCTCCAGAAATTGTGAATGCCCTAACACTGGAAGTCTTTAAGAAGATGTTGGATAGCCATTTGTCTGAAACAGTATAGGGTTTCCTGCCTAGGCAGGGGGTTGGATTAGAAGACCTCCAAGGTCCCTTCCAACTCTGCTATTGTATTGTTTGTTCAATAATTTTAATATTCATCAGTCTTTCCCTCCGAATAATATGTCTTGATGTGGTGAACATTTCCTTAATAGAATGCTGCAGTTCCAAATATAATAAATTGGGTTAATGGAGCACAATTGCTGTGTTCATGCAACATACCAAAACTATATGTCTTATCTCAATGACTTTGTTCACTATGGATTTCCACTACACTATGGATTGCTATCAGTGGTGGGTTGCAGGCGGTACGCCCCGGTACTGGCATACCGGTGCCTGCCAAGAGCACCGGCTCCAGAGGACCTCCCTGCCCACCCTCCTTACCTGTATTTGAGCTCTTCAGCGCTTCCGCGCACGGAGCATACGATGCCTGCACAGCGCTCTGCCGAGCAGCTGGAGTGTCATGGAGCGTCGCAGGAGGTAAGGACGTATGTGCATGCTGCGCGCGTGTGCGCGCACACGTTCATGTGGTGGATGCCGGACGCCGTTTCACCGTACCAATTGCAACGAGATCCGGAACCCACCACTGATTGCTATAGTAGTAATATAGGAACTGATAAAGCAGGATATTCTATGGCTGATACTGCACAATCCTGTGCAAACAGTTCACAACCCAAAAATGTAGACAGTTTATACACACTGTAGTACCCTGTCAGTGTAATCCATATAAACAGTAGAGCTGAATTATCAATAATAATATGGACAAAGGTGATGATTTTGAAGATAGTGCTTAAATTGGATGTGTAAAATGTTCCTTTGTTCCTTTGTAAATGTGTAAAATCTTCATATGTCAGCGTCTGAAACAGAGTCAGTATATGCAGAATAGAACTGATGGGAAGGAATGGAGGTGCTAGAGTGTGCCTCTTGAATTTCCCTGCTAAATGCCGTTTTTGAATTTTTAAATCCAATCTCATCCTGACCCCAGAACTAGAAATTAGCCTAGTGAGTTATTCTGAGGACAGAATTGGCAGAGAAGAATGTGGTGTTAAAATAGGTTTTCCCTCATCTTCTCTCCCCTTCTCTATAAATATCTTCTCCCAATTTCTGATAACCCTGGGAATATGGGCCGAGAACATGTATTTGACAAAACAAATCTCAATCTGGCTTTCAAATAAAAACTCTCACAGAAAGCTTTCAGTTCATTTGAAGTGTTCTGAGCTATTTAAAATATTAGATTTTTTTTAAAGGATATCAAATTCCTGAACTATTATTTTTACAAGGCAATCCAAATTTATTGTTTTACTCTTTTATAGTTAATTTTTACAATGATCTTGGACAGAATGCCAGCCCTTAATTTGTATCAACTGAACCAATACTACTCAGCTGTACAGCAGTAATAACAAAATTTGGGACATTATTTTCCCCTCTGCAGTCTGGTTGTGTGGTTGTGTGGTGTGTTTTTTTTTGAAATAGTATATCTGGAAAAATAAATTGTATATTTGGAAAGATAATGGAAGCTGCAGAAACTATACAAAATTACATACAGTGTGTACTTGGATTTTTTGATTCATATCCATACGAATGCAAATTAGGGAATATTATATTACCTGCATTGATCATAGAATAATACAACTGGGTACTCCACAGAGCAGGGATATAGATAAGCCTGACAGTTCTTGAATGCATCTTTATCTAGCACTTCTATCTCTGTCTCTGTAACCACAAGGGAAGCGTCGTGTGACACATTGTACAGGTAGGTAGACCTTGCTTCTAAAATCTCATAGCTCTCTAAACAAGCCTATTAACAGGGCCAAGCATTTTGAGCCTGTAAAGGCAGTTTATTCCTTGTGTGACTATAATATTATTAAACAATTTTCCTTTTTTCTTTGCCAGCTTCTTGCAGAACACCTAATGGCTTGTAAACATTGTAGTACTGAATGTTAATGGATGTTTATATAGGTTTCTTGATTAAATGAATGGCCAAGAAAAAGGCCCAAATGTTAGAGAGCTATATAGCATCCCATAATCTTCTGTAATAATAGTTGCTTTGCAGTTTGGCTGTAAACAGTGATAGTGCCTGTTCTAGTATACTCAAACACCATCCTAACATGTGCCTAAATCAACCTTTTGCTTTAGATTGAATTGCAGTGCTTATTCACTATCTAAATTACCTTTTGTGAGCAATAGATTTAATTTATGACACCAGTAAGCAAGTTGAAGTGAATAACATATATTTCTGTGTTTTATACATTATGTAAATATTTAAATGGCATTTATGTAATATTGGAAATGCCTGGTAATAATTAATATATAACTATATAGTAATGTATACGTATTATGCATTTCCATTGTGAAGACTAAACAAATTTGTCCTGCAGTTATATAAATGGTTTATTCCTAATGCCTCATTTATAAATATATTCTTAACTTTCTAAAATTCTATCTTTATTATTAATTTTATGGCACTCCACATTCCAAATATGCCATCTGTTGATTTAATTTTTCAGTCTTTTCTGGGTAAATTAAGGTGCTATTTTAAGATTACCACAAGCAGTATTATCTCTTCAGAGCTCTTTACAACTATTGTACATAGTTAATAAAGCTTCATTCAGCAGTTGTCTCTTTAACTTTGTATTCAATGGCTTAATCTCTGTAAATCTATATGTCTTATAATAGTCTAAGATGCTTACCATATGTTATTCTTTCTATCTGATATGGGACATGCCACTTTTCAGATCAGTCTGCCTATTGTCAGAGGGTGGACTGGAAAGCAAGTGTAACAAATTCTTAATCCATCCCTGGAATATGATCTGTAAAATGGTTGGTTTAAGTTAATAATAGGTTTTGTAGAATTGTTTTTACATAAATCAACCTCATCCTGAATGATCTACCAGAATAATGCCTTTGGCAATGTAGTATAATTTCATATGTTGTGATCGTTTGGTGTATTAGTTTATAGTTTTTACTATGTTTTCATGATATTTGCATTAAAATGCATTTTTTTTACATTTTTTCAGGACTTAGATGTTATTAGAAAAAAATTAACTTAAACAGACATAAAGCATAAAACAGTAACACTGTTGGAAAAATTAAAAAATTAAAATTTAATCTTAAATGAAATGGTTTCTGAAAACATATATCCCTGACAATGGAGAAAAAATTTATATTTACTCTGTACCTTTTTTTTTCTTTTTGTGTATCAATTCTAACCAGTTCTCTTATTAGCTTTAATTAAAACTTAAAATTCAACTGTGGTTTTTATCTATAAGATTATTTATTAATCAGTTTTTTTAAGATGAACTTTAATTATGATTTGAATTGAAATAAATTAGCATTGAATTTTGGTTAAAGGCTAAATAAAATAGCAGAAAAAAGTTTCATTCGCGATGGGGCAGGTTTCAGAAATCACAACCTGTTTTCTATCTTTTTCAATTCAATTAAAACTTTTATTATCAGAGTATAACATGTATACAACGAGATTGGCTGAGCGTCCCTTCGTGCATCCCCACAACACAATATAACACAAAGTGAAAGAAAAAAAATTCCTGGCTCAGTGAATCCTACTAACAAACTCCCAGTCCTATTGCACCATGTGAACCTCTGTGTTTAGGAAATTGATAGTCATAAATCAATAAAAAATTCAATATATATTTTAGTGTTAAGTGCAGAAGTACAGTTCAATTTATTTCTTGATTTAGGTCTAGAAATGTATCCTATAGTTTTTGCTAACACAGGAAGTTTTATTATAGCAAAGCTTATAATATCCATTTATATTCATTTTCAAAACAAACAACCTACTGATGAATTCATGCTTTCAGAATTTCTCTAACATGTATCAATATTAAAAAGTGTATGTTGGCACTATTGTCAAGACACATTTTTCTTTCTTTTATGAAAAACAGCTGCATCTATCCAGCCTTGGCTGATGTGTAAATTTTGTCCTATGTGTTATTTGGATGGGAACAGGGCTGTAGGCTAGACCTTTAGCTACATCTATAGA
This sequence comes from Thamnophis sirtalis, assembly GCF_051295495.1. NCBI lineage: Eukaryota > Metazoa > Chordata > Lepidosauria > Squamata > Natricidae > Thamnophis > Thamnophis sirtalis. The sequence goes on from NW_028261381.1 coordinate 141,878,937, forward strand.
TTTCCAGGAGCCAGGCTCACTTATTATCTTATTATATATACCAAGGTGGCGCAGTGGTTAAAAGCAGCACTGCAGGCTACTGCTAGATCAGCAGGTCAGCGGTTCAAATCTCACCGGCTCAGGGTTGACTCAGCCTTCCATCCTTCCGAGGTGGGTAAAATGAGGACCCAGATTGTTGGGGGCAATATGCTGACTCTCTGTAAACCGCTTAGAGAGGCCTGAAAGGCCTATGAAGCGGTATATAAGTCTACTGCTATTGCTATTGCTATCTTATTTCAGCTTTCCTTTGCTTAACAAACCTGTGAAGATTGGAAGTGCGAGGATTGGTCACAAAGTTACTTTTTCATCACTATTGTAATTGGGAATAGTTTTTAAACAAGGCAATTACTTAAATGAGGTCTACCTATATTTTCCAAATCCAGCCATGTTGTTGCATGCGTGGTGCATCAACATAATTCTTTTACTGTTTTATCTTCAGTACATATATCATTAATCATTGCAAATCAAATACCAAGTTTATATTTAAAGTCATTACAATTAACATTATAGATACTGATATGCAGATATGTGAAAATTTAATTCAAAGTAAAATTTACTTTAGTGACTTTTCTGTGTTAATTGTAATAATTAAGTTAATTCCTTAGTTGGATAGAAATAGAAAAAAAGTCACTCCCTTTCTGAAAGTCAGGTTGTCCCCCCAATTATATATGTATTCATTATGGAGTCTCAGTGTATTAAAAATATTTTAAAAAATGTGTGCATAAATAATTTAAGAGCTTTGGTCGTTGTTTTTATTCTTTTCTCCCATATAACTTGTTAGAGACATGAAATAGTAAAATGGCAGAATACTGTATATGAATGTTTGTTATGTATTTGATTTATTTTTTCAATAGAGGAAGGATATGTTAAAATGTTTCTGCGTGGACGTCCTGTTACCATGTACATGCCAAAAGATCAAGTGGAGTCTTACAATTTGGAAGCGAAGGCAGAACTACCATCCAAAAAGCTTAAACTGGAATGGGTGTATCCTTCTTTATGGACACACTTCAACTAAATAATGCTTATTTCTGATACTCTATTTTTAAAGTACGTCTTTAAATGTGATCAAGCATAGTAGGCATCTAAATTCAAGGGACTAGTATATTGTCATAGAAAGAACACAATAAATATTGATGTTATGAAGTTTCTCATCTATATATTATCAATAATCTCACATTTTCAGTCTAATGCATCCTGAAGGGGTGTATTTAAATCTATCAGGTTAGTAAGTTAGATGCATAATAAAAATAGGGTGCTGTAATTACTATTATAATATAGGGAAGTTGTATGTTTCTAGTTGCATAGTAAAGAGAATGTATAATATTTCCATACTATTTTTAATTAAAAACCCAATTATTTTTTTAAAAACTATCCAGATTCTCAGTACAAGCACAAAGATCATATACTAATCAAAAACATTAGCTATGCTGGATACCTTCTTTTAATTATTACTGTTAATATTTCAAGTTACAAGCAGAAGTCAATTTCTTTTTTGTACAAGTTAAATATAGATTTTTATTTTAGTTAAAATACTGTTGAAAACCATTCTTGATTTCATGTTGTTTGGCTTTTAGTCTAATTTTAATTGTTTTAATATTTAAGCATTTAAAAATTAGCTATTTAATATGATTTTCATATGATTTTCATCATTTTATTCTTTTTTAATCTGTGTTTTATTTTACTTTTACATATGATCTTATTAATGTTATTTTCTTTATTTTGATATGGCCTATTGGCTATTGTGCTATATACGTTGCTTTAGAACTTTTGGTTCTAGTACCTAGTACCAAGTATGCAGATTAAAAGAGCTGCAAATTTTCCTTTGGGAAGAATCTCCTCCTATTAGCTGAGGGATATTTGATTTTAAGTGGGAGAAGGAGAATGTTCTGCAGTATGTAAAATTATACCCATGCAAGCAAACAATTTTCAATTGTTTCAAATCTTCCAACTCATAATTTTTCTAATAGAAAGTTGGTAATCTTAGAAACAGCACCTATGATAACATGCCATGAAATGTGAAAAATATACAACATACTACAAAAGTATCTACCTTCTTGAAGGGAAATGTATTCTCTTAAAACTTGGAACTAGAATTTTAATCATAGATGTAGTCATTAACAAGTGCTACTATCAGAGTTTTTCCTTTGGAATAATTGATAAAGTGTCAAGCAGCCAGAGAGCCTTACTGTATGCACTCAATGGTCCTAGAATTCCACATTATTGTCACTTCTAATGTTCAGTTGTTATATCTTAACTAAGATGCCAGCTATGGTTATAGAGGTCGAGATTGTCGCAATAATCTGTACCTCTTACCAACCGGAGAAACTGTTTACTTCATTGCATCTGTGGTTGTATTGTATAATGTTGAAGAACAACTCCAGAGACATTACATTGGTCACAATGATGATGTGAAGTGGTAAGCCATGGAAAAAGGAAGTTTGAAAAAAAAAATCAGAATAAAACTTTCAAAGATATATCTTTTAGTTTATTTCTGATAAAGAAAACATAATGGCAGGCTTAGCACCAAATGTCTGGGGCTATGAATGAAATTGTCTTAGAAATGATGGTGACCCTGGATTCACTGGTTAGAATGTGTGTGTGTGTGTGTGTGTGTAGCATTTAATGTTAGATAAGATATACAATAAAATAAGAATGTTTCATATGTATGTATGTATGTATGTATGTATGCATGCATGTATGTATAGCATTTAACGTTAGATAAGATATACAATAAAATAAGAATGTTTCTGGTGCACCTCAATAAATTTTTACGAAATATGAAGTAAAAAGTGTTTCGTTGTTTTATTTATGTTATAAAAATGCTTTTATTTTTTTATTTAATAAATATGTGTTTCCTCTCTCCCTACCTTTTTTGGGGGCAGCCTAGCAGTACATCCTGACAGGATTACCATAGCAACTGGTCAGGTTGCAGGAACATCTAAAGATGGAAAAGTAAGGTATTTTATTTCCTTAAAATGAAATTGTTCTTGCCCTGTGCTAGGAGTGTTTTAATATTAATATAGAGCAACTGTTGAAATAAATTCCTAATATTTGTGTTAGTGAATAAGATACTAATTGGTTAATAAAATATATGAAAGAAGTTGAAATTGCTTCTAGGCTTCATACTCCAAATATATTTTCAGTCTAAAAATGTATCAGTGTTGCCTTTGCTTAAATGTCTATGCCTTGTTATAATTTTTATTTGGACATTTCGTAAAGTTTCATAAATTTTCTAAACATTAGAGACATGCTTGTAAATTATTTTGAATTCAGTATCCAGCCTATTCATTTATATGATAGTTCCAATCTATAGCATTATTTGGTATGAGAATAATTTGTATCAAAATGAAGCTTTCAGATCCCATTAAAGGAGAATATTTATAGTTCCGGTTTGAAATGAGGGGTCCTTGGTGCTTTCTGAACTTGGTTGTTTTCTTGCAGATGTTTCATTATTCAAACTATTATATTCTAGTGGCTTGCCCTGTCAGTATTTGTGGGGAGTGATCTTTGGTTGTGCTGTTTACTGTTTCTGAAATGTTCTTGATGTATGGCAGTGTTATTCTTTTTAGGGCTTGGTTGTGCTATATTGGGTTGAGTGATCAGATACTTCGATAAAGTTGCATGGCTATCCATTTTGTTGAAATATGTTGTATATATGCTCTGTTTTCTGCTGTTCAGGATTGCTGCAATGAGTTTGTGCTCATCTAAATAAAGTTCTTATGCAGCTTCTCTTGTGGGAGGTTGGGTTGTTGCTTTGACAGTGGAGCACTTGGATGGTTTTTCTTTACATTTGTGTTTCTTGTTTGCCTTTGTGGTCTCTGCTGGTGAGGATGTCCAGGAAGGGTAGTGAGTTCTTCTTCTCTGTTAACTGGAGTCCTTTGCAAATGTTGTTGATGGTTCTATAGGTGTTCTCTAATTGATCCTTTTTTATTATGATGAAGTGTCATCTACACTATATTGCCAAAAGTATTCACTCACCCATCCAAATAATCAGAATCAGGTGTTCCAATCACTTCCATGGCCACAGGTGTATAAAATCAAGTATCTAGGCATGCAGACTGTTTTTACAAACATTTGTGAAAGAACGGGTCGCTCTCAGGAGCTCTTTGAATTCCAGGGAGGACCTGTGATAGGATGCCCCCTGTGCAACAAATCCAGTCGTGAAATTTCCTCACTCCTAAATATTCCACAGTCAACTGTCAGCTGTATTACGTGGAAGTGTTTGGGAACGACAGCAACTCAGCCACATAAACTTGTCCAATATCAGTGTGTGATCTCACAAATGTGCTTCTGGAAGAATGGTCCAAAATTCCCATAAACACACTCCTAAACCTTGTGGACAGTCTTCCCAGAAGAGTTGAAGCTGTTATTGCTGCAAAAGGTGGACCGACGTCATATTGAACCCTATGGATTAGGAATGGGATGTCACTTACAGTAAGTTCATATTCGAGTAAAGGCAGGTGAGCGAATACTTTTGGCAATATAGTGTATATCAAGGATCACTGACATCCAGGCCATGGCCCACCACCAGGTTGTGGCCTATTTGGAATTGGGCCACTTGAGTGACTGGCTGAACATGTGCATGCCTGCGGCGGGCCAACAGGCACTCGGGCACGTGCGTGCCAGCCTGCTGCTCATTCAAGGGATGCCATTATACTTATATTCTACTTATGGGCTTTCCATAGCTATCTGATTGGTCATTTTAATTACATAACATGGGATTAATTCTTAAATTTGATACAATGTATATAGTTTTCATTTATTTAAACATACTGTATTATAATAGTTTCCTTGAAAATGTTTAAAAAGATGTATTCATATCCTAAATTTGGTCTTTTAATATAGTTCTTCTGTCATTAATTTAAAAAATTAAATTAAAAACCTATGCCAGGCCTCCTTTCTGATATACATAAGCTTTAACATAATGAACAATGTGTTTTCACACAACTAACTTCAGATATGTTGTGGGATAAAATAAGGAGAAGGTGGTCTGTATGTGTAAGTTGAGCTTCTAAATGTAAGGCAAGTTATCAGTCAAATAAACTACCTGTAATCTGGTGAATTAGCCCACTGCACTAACTTCAGTCATCAACATATAAATATTTTCTGTCTCCTGTGCAAGTTGTAATTGAGACTTAAATTTACAAAGATTGCTCTCTAGTGGTCCTGTAAATGCATTGCATGTATATAATATATGAAAATATGTTTATATGTCAAATACAAGGGTTCTCCAAATGCATATTGGATCTGCAGTTAATTATAATTTGTAAACATATTTGTTTATGACTAAGTTTTAATTATAAGATTATTCAATTTTTAAAAATATATTGTATCATTTCAAGATTTTATACAATTTACAGATAAGAATGGCAAGCCACATGTCCAGGTATTTGTCAAGAGTCAACACTGACTTGAAGGTGCCTCTCCACACAAAAAGTATATATAATTAGTTTTACTGTAATAAGAAATTAGAGAAAGTGTTTATATAAAACTTCAGATTGTTCATATTATAGAAAGGGACACACCTTTCATATATTTATGAACTCAAATAGACTCCTATTAATTTTAGACAACTCATATCCCCGCCCCCAGTGCCCTCCAAAAAAACCAGGGACCCTTCTCTCTTCCCAAGAATTCAAGCACCAAAATTTTAGATTTAAAAAAAATAATTTTAGAATATTGATAATTCTTCATGTATATACTTGGAATATTTTTCAAAATTAGACTTTTGGGATTTTTGGATTGATTATGTGCTAGCAAGTTATAGCAACCACATATAATTTTTTCTCATGACAGTTGCCCCTAACATGGTCCTTCAGGACTTCCAATGATGCATTCATCACCATTGTAATTGACTTTATCCATCTTTCTGCTTGGCCATACTGTTCTCTTCCAGCTTCCCTAACATTAAAGTCTTTTCCAAAGAGCAAAGTCTTTACATGATGTGTTCGAAGTAGAGTGATTTTGGGCCTGGTCGTTTGTGCCTTACATGAGAACTTTGGGTTGATTTATTTGATAATCCATTTGCTTTATTCCCATTAGGACTTTGAATTGCTTCAGTGCATATGGGAGGGTAGCACCAATTTACAATTCTGAAAAAAGAATGTGCTTGATTAAAGATTTAGAATTGGAAATTGGAATTGGAAAAGTTTATTTATAGGCCGCCCTTTTCCCTGGGGGGGGGGACTCAGGGCGGCTTACAACTCATAGGGAAAGGGGATACAAACAATGACACATAAGCACAATACATAATTAAAAAGAACACAACATTCATACCATTCGGGTGGGGATGGATTACAATCTTTAGCCCCAGGCCTGACGGGATAGCCAGATTTGCAAATAGGTGTTACTCTTCATGCATTCTAAAGCATCTTTTTGCCTTCAATCTCAAACACTCCATAACTCTAATATCTGCACTTCAAATGAAACCCTAAGCTTAAAAGAGTGATTTCAATTAAGACCTCTAACAAATTTATAGCACTAATTGTGGACTCTGTCATTTGAACTGTAGCACTGTTACCACTTTCCATTTTCCAAATAATTTGAATATAATTGTTTTAGTGTCTATGACACTAGATCATTGAAAACATGAGAGTATCATGAGGTGATTAGTGGTCTCTGAAGCTGACCAATAGGAAAATACAGAAATCCTCAGTCAGTGCCTTCCTCTCCAACTACGTTGGTTCATGGAATAACCAAATAACCCCATTACTGCTCTACACAAAAACAGGGAAAATAAAGTTGTAAACATTGCCTCCATTTTTTGACTATATGTATATGTTTCATTTCATATGTTTTGCAAAAAAATTAGTTGTTACGAAGAAAAAGTGCAAAACATCAAGATGACATTCTTCTAGCATATACATTTCTATTAAAAGTAGTGATGATGGTATGGAACCATAGCATCACAGTATAGATTTGTTTGAACTCACTGGTCAGGAGAGTGCGGTGGCTCGGTGGCTTAATGATACTGGAGATGGTCTCAGCTCCAGTGGTTCAAGCCCTGGCACTGCATGTCAGGGTGAGCGCCTGTCATTTATCTCAGCTTCTGTCCACATAACAGTTTGAGAGCATGTTCTATACAAATGAAAATGCTTTCAAACAGATAAGTAACATTTTGGTGGGGAGACGAGCTGATGCTCTGTACAGGCAGTCTGATTCCTGATGGTTCTGACCCTTCCCAGTTGTGGCGCCCATTTGCAAGACAGCTCTGTGAAAGGAGGGGGCCTTGGGTGACACTGCAAGAAGTGCAGCTTATCTTTCTCTTTGGTGTGAAGCCAGCTCATCCTTGTGTGTGGCACACTTTGGGAAGCGCACAAGAATTTCCTGTAACAGGGCTGGTACCTTGGCAATCCAAGCCACTACTATGCAGTAGTATTGTGGTCTCCTGGCTACTGTGGCAACACCATATACTAATAACAACAATAACTGGCCAGAGATGGGTTAAGATAAAAGTTCAAAACATATGGTTTATATAAGCAGGTAGAATTAAGCCAGGAATTTTTTTAAACAGGGATTGTGACATTGACTAAAATATTGAATCTGTGTTCATGAATAAGGTTGTCTATGAAATCTACTGGGATCTTGATGTGCAGAGAATAGGAGGAAGAATGAAGGAAGAGTTTCTACCCAAGGGAAAATAGACTGCTTCCAAATGTGCAGAGCAGCTCATACAGTGGACATTTTGCCATGTGGCACAGCTTATATGCCAATGCCAGATCAGTGCAGTTCTACATGGGCAGGTATCCTAAACCTTTTAGCAGCATTATGCCCATAGTTAATTATTGTACCTTAATAGATACATAGAGTATAGAGTGGACTGTTGTTCAAAGTACCTGTCATTTGCCCTGAGCTGAGCTGATGACTTCAAACAGAATAATGACTGTTGTTAAAATATTCAAGTAACAAATTGCTGTAATAATTTGACCATAGAAAATAGAGCATCTTATTTTCTTACCTGTGTTTCTGCAAACTCAAAATGTTGTTCATTCCATTCAGGATGTTGAAAATTGTTTATGTTCTGAACTCTGCTCTTAAAGCATCTATTTTTGTTTGCTCATTTTCACAGCAATTGCTGCCTCATGTCCGCATTTGGGATTCCGTTACTTTGAATACACTACATGTAATTGGCATGGGATTCTTTGATCGAGCTGTTACATGCATTGCATTTTCTAAATCAGTGAGTAATATTTAATGTATATTTAATTTGCTTTGTAAGCTTTTCAGGGCCAATTATAAGTTTTTCTAAATTAAGACTGCTGGATGTCTATGGAGATTCTCAGTCATCCAGATCATAGTTGTCTCAAAGGTGCTTTTTCAAAAGGCAACTGGACTATGTTGAGACTGCTGGAAATTCTTCTTTTGTAACGAAATGCATTCTTGGGTAACTTAAGTGTGGGTTGTATAGATTTTACAATGGATGGTATATAATACTATTTGTTTCTAGATATTCTATCTGAACAATATGAATTAGTTTTGTTTGATTGAAATCTTTACTTAATTAAGGAAGTTTTAAGTATAAGAACATAGTTTTCAAACATATTTATAGATATAAATGTTGTTACATAATATCACTAAATAACTATCTGTATATTTTTCCCATTTCTTTACTTTTATTTTGGGATATGAGAAACATTTAGATGAAGAAAACAAGCCTCTCTGTCCCTTATTCCATTGTGTTTTTCTCAGTAGAAAAACTCAACTGCTCAACTGGAAGACAAGCTGGAATTAGCTGAATGCAGAAAGAGGGTCAGATTATTTCATTTGTTTTAGAATTCACACAGTGTGGGTTTTACATTCAAATACATAGTTGTTTAAGCAATTTGATCTCAACATTCTCAAGATACACCATTTTTTCAGGCAAAGTATTCATAATATCCTAAGTGCAAAACTGTAACTGGAAGATGAGTGCTTGGTTTTGAAATAGCAAACAAATGAGGGATGATGGAGTACCTCATACTTTATTTCAGAATGGGGGCAGTAACCTGTGCTCAGTGGATGACTCCAATGACCATGTGCTTTCAGTATGGGACTGGCAGAGGGAAGAAAAAGTTGCAGAGGTCAAGGTATTTTGCTTTTGTGTGTTGTACTTGAGACCAGAAGGTATTTTTGTGTGTGTGTGGTAAAAAAAATATCCATAATATTTCGCCTTCATTCCAACTTCTTGTTGATGTTGATGTGACCACTAGTCCTGCTATTAAATTGTTTTCCTGTTTAAATGTATCCATTATAAATGAATGCTATGGGAGAAAATATCCTGCCTCTTCTGTACATCTGTAATAAGGCTTACTTATTAGTGGAAGAAATCATAACAAACTTGTTCTGTATGGATAAATTGGAAATGAAGAAAACAGCACTATTCATAGCTCTCATTTCTAAACTGTGCCAGGACCTTATGGGACCGTATAAGGTGCAGATTTATCTTATAAATATTTAAGGTGCAGATTTATCTTTTTTGGTGTAAAACCCAACACTTACAACAATCCAATAACTTAAGATTCATGTATGAAAAATCATTATAAATCTTTAAACAATCCTTATTCATTTGTACGTGTAAGTAGACTGTATACGTAAAAGTTATGTTCTTTTAAGACATGACACATTTTTCAAACCTTTTCATGAAGTATTTTGTGTTTATTTGTTTTAATTTAAATATGAAAGTTACAGTGCACTAATATGGTATCAAACAAGTTCTTATAACTTAATATTAAAATTATTACTTCTATTTGCAAATTTAAAGTATTTTCTTCTTCTTCTAGTGCTCTAATGAAGCAGTATTTGCCGCTGATTTTCACCCTACAGACACTAACATAATAGTTACATGTGGAAAATCTCATCTTTATTTTTGGACGATTGAAGGGAATTCTCTTATCAAAAAGCAGGGATTATTTGAGGTACAATGTTTATGTTCATTTCTTTTTTCCCCTTGCAGCCAGAGTATCATTAGAGGAATGTTAATATTCTATCTCCCAGTTTTGCTCTGCTGTCGTGCTGTTTCTTTAGAAACACAAAGTCGTAAACCGACAAATTCATTTCTTTATTTCTTTTGTATTCTGAACTCCCTAGCAACCTTCATCTTACTGTATGCTTTTATTTCTTTTTTCTTTTTTAAATCCCAGCAAAATGATATTTCTCGTTAGAAACCATAAAATCAGTAATTTAATTATTTTAAAGTATTAAGTATTAACTATCCACTTAATCATGATTAAGTGAAGTTTGTTTTATTCCTGTTACCTACATAGCTAAGAATAATTAAAACTCAAAACTAGAGTTACCTACATAATTAAGAATAATTTTAAAGAGTTCAAATTACTATATTATTAAAAACATGGCTATTTGATGATTGCACTATTAAGATATTGCTTTTGCTACTGTTGATCACGATCACTTTCTTATTTTAGTAATCTTTCTGTGCTTAATAGAATCGCATTATGCACATTGTCATACTATATCTTTTATTATTTCTTTTCTCTTTTGCTTGATAAATCTTAAAGTGGAGGTTCTCTCTTTCTCTGTCTATTTCCTTGCCATTTTCCTGAGCTAATATTTCGCATCATCTACTAAAGAGATATTTTGGTTTTATCACACTTGTTCATACACTTTTTTGTCAAATTTATATCACCAATTATCTTTCAAGCATCTTAGCTGATAGACAATGGCTGTTGATACTATATTGCTTTCTAGAAGCATCAAGTCAAGACCAAGGGAGAGAAAGCATATATACAATATAGGCTATTCATATCATGTATGCCTATACTTATACAGTTGTGCTACTACATTAAGATTGTAATACAACTTTCTCACTTTTAAACAATAAGATTGTAATACAACTTTCTCACTTTTAAACAATGAACACAAGGCATTATTCTTTGAAAGATTACTGTATTTATTTATTTTTCTTCATTATCGAGGAAAGCAGTGTTTTTTAAAAAATTGTTAATACATTGATAACTGAACAGAATATATGAAATATATAATAAAAGTATATTGCTCATTGATATTCTATTTTATCATGTAGAAACAAGAAAAGCCAAAGTTTGTCTTGTGTGTGACATTTTCTGAAAATGGAGATACAATCACAGGAGATTCAAGTGGAAATATTTTAATATGGGGAAAGGGTAAGAAAAGAATGAACTTGCATAATAATAAATAACTTTAGAAATCTCTTTAGACATGGGCACAAAATAGAAGGTAAGACTTTGGGGAATGATCTTTGAGACATATTTTAATCCTATTTTTATGCAAAATGTTATTTTTCAAAATACTAAATAGGATTATATTAGGCTTATATTATATTATGGAAAGAAAGTATAGGTTACCTACATAAATTGCTTGGTTTATAAAAAAAACAACCCACCCACCCCATTTTCTGTAGATCAGAGGAAAATATTTCAATAGAGTACTTTCAGATATTTTCATAGTGCATCTACAACTTCTAGTCCTAGATTGACTAGACACAATAGCATTGTTCTTAATGTGTAAAAGGACAAATAACTCTTGAAATCTCTTTCTCTCCAATCTCTTTGCTTTGCAAAAGGGTGATGGTTGGAATTGACCAATTTCTGTAGGCAATTTTTCCTTTACATGACACACACACACACACACCCCGGGAGAGAAATTGAAGAGAAAGAGATTTCCTCAGATGAGACTGTTTGCTTTCTACATGTCCAAAGCAGTGCAATTGCACCAGCAGCAGGATAGGTCAGGCAGATGAATTGCCTATACAAATTTCTTGCTCCCCCCACCCATCCCTGCAAAACAAAGACATTGGAAACAAAGAAATTTCAAAAGAATACTATAAACTGTTTCTATAGCGTATTTGTGGCCAGCACAATTTCATTGTTTTCAGTATATACTGTATTAGAGCAAACAGCTTACTTTCTTGCAATCAGTTTCTCCAATCTTTCATCTCCACAATGGAGGAAAAAACAAAAAAACAACCGCATGTCTGGAACAAGACAAATATACATATTGTCTGCAATGGTGATCACATGGATGGGGGATGCTGTGAAGTTTGTAAATAAGTTGTAAGAGATTGAGCTGTTGCAATGGTTAGACTGCATTATTGCAGGCTAACTCTGCCCACAGCCAGGAATTTGATCCTGACAGGCTCAAGCTTGATGCAGCCTTCCAAGGTTGATAAAATGAGGAACCGATTGTTGGGGCAATATGCTGACATTTGTAAGCCACCCTGAATGCTGTAAAGCGTTATGTCAGCGTTATATAAATCTAAGTGCTATTGCTATTAAATAGGATAACCACTCAAGGCCCACTCCTTTAGGGAGTCTTAAGTGCAAGGAACAAACTGTTGAGCCTTTTCTATTGCGTTCCATTTCTTTGGAAAAGCCTATTATTTGAAATTAGAGTTGCTCCAACCCTGTTTTGTTTCATATAAGTCATAAAAATCTGTTTTTTAAAGAAAGTCCTAAGAGGAGATCTAGGATGTTAGAAACCCAACCCTGCTAACTTAATATTTTTTCTTCTCAAAATGTTAACATTTCTTTAAAGTTCCTGACTAGAGAGAAATTATAGTGGCCACCACACTGTATTTCTTTTAGCAAAGGAAAAGCTAAATGAATAAACCAATAAAATATTATTTTTAGTGAGCTTCTGTCCTCTTCTTTCCAGGTACCAACAGAATAAGCACTGCAATTCAAGGAGCTCATGAAGGGGGTATATTTGCCCTTTGTATGTTACGAGATGGCACCCTTGTGTCTGGAGGTGGAAAGGACAGAAAGTTGATATCTTGGAATAGGAATTATCAGAAACTTCACAAAACTGAGGTAATAACTTCAGGCTTTAAAACTTCCCTGATAATATTTTTGTTTTAAAGTATGTTCATCGTTTTACCACTTGAGGCACTTTTCCTTATTTCCTCTAAAAATATTAGTGTGATTTTCATTACCAATATCTGTATTCTAAGTACATATATTGATAACTTTTGATAAATCCCATAACTCACCTGTTTTGAAGAGGTCATATCTTTTGATGCTTATCCTACAAATTTGCCCTACATATTCCTATCCTTTGAAATATACTGTATTTTTAATGGCACTTTGCATCCAAAGATATAAGTACCTATTTTGCCGTTGCACCCTTGAATGATTGAATTAAGAGACTATATTTTCTAAAGAATTATCCTCTTTATTTGTGGGGGAATGCTTATCATAGTTCCATAGACCCATCAACTCTCTCTATAGATCTTGGAAGCTGGTGAATAAAATGCAGTCTGGACAAACAGATGGTTTTTCTTGGAAAATGTAAAAATTATGCATTTATTACATTTGGTCGTAACTACTTTGGATTTGTGACTGAGAGTGACTATTAATCTCTCATCTTTTCTTCAGTGTAAATTCTGTTTCTTAGGAAAGAATAGGAGGGGTCCTCAGCCGTGCTTGTGGAACTCTTAAAAAGGCTTTGTTTCAAACTAAAAAACTGGTCTCAACTTCATTGTGTTCTGCTTCTTCTAACAAAAGTTACTTCTGTCTTGCTTCCCAAAAGAAGTAACTGATTCAACTCAACTAGTATCTTACCCATCTCTTTCATATCTTTATATAAGCACAATAGGTTTGTACACTTGAAAAATAATTATATACACAGTCAATTTAACTATTTCATTTTTTTCTAAAACAGATTCTGGAGCAGTTTGGTCCTATAAGAACAATAGCAGAAGGGAAAGGTGACATTGTTTTAATAGGAACCACTCGAAACTTTGTGCTCCAAGGTTCTTTGTCAGGAGACTTTTCTCCCATTACCCAGGTAGTTATTATTTTTTACCATAATCTTCTTCTAAGACCCATGTTTTCAAAACATGTAAATTTATTATTTTTTAGAAAAATGCTGCATAATAAACCTGAACATTGCAGATGAGATAAGAACTTACTAAATACGTAGCAATTTTGTAGAAAGTCCATGTAACCCCAATTTACAGTTTTACAGACAGGGAACAGAATAGATTTTTAAAGCTGTTTTTCTCTAGTATTACCAATAAAAGGACCAGATGTGGAATTATCTGCACTTCATTTAAAGACAATAATCCTGGATTACTAAACACAGAAGGCCTAAGCCTTCCTTTATACAAAGCAGTAAATTAATTATGCATAAATAAATTAGCATGATATTTGAACCTTGAAATTATAGATTACTGCATACAGACAAGCCAGGATTATTTCTTTTTACCCAAACAAGTAGACTAATTATGCATGGCTAAATTAGCATTATATTTAAATGTTAATTTCAAATGTAACCTTTGGCCGAGATATAATCTAAGTGGTTTGTGCCTGGATTGTATACTAGCTTGCATATGTGTGTAAAACCAAGTGAAATTAAACATAATATGCATCATCAAATACCTTATTTATGTAATGTTTTGATAGGATTTCTGGCTTAATGATGTTATGCAAATTATTGTTCATCTTCCAAAGAAACGTTTCTATGTTCATTCAGGGCCATACTGATGAACTTTGGGGACTAGCAGCTCATCCGACCAAACCTCAGTTTTTTACATGTGGACAAGACAAACACATTATGCTCTGGGATGCGATCAGTCATCGTCCAATCTGGAACAAAACTATAGAGGTACTTTTTAAAAAAAAAATGGGGTGGAGTTAAAATATAATTTTGCCTTTATAACAAATTATTAAGTGAGAAATCGGGAATATTTTTAGAACTATCAGCTGTATTCACTTTGGACAAGCAAATCAAAGGAGAATCACTACTCAAAGTAGGCAAGAACAGAATCATTGCTATTATGTATTTCACTGTGTCCTTTCTTGGATATTCACATGACATTCATCTCAATACAATGTTAATTCATCTCAATATACATTATATATCCACCAACTCATGCATTCACCTCTAGAATCATTTTCATATAAATCCTATAAATTCCCATTCAGACAGCTGCTTCACTTACATAATATCAAAGCTTCCCATTCATACAATTTGTTTCATGCTGCTTGTGACAAATTAAGCCATTTTTCATCATGTAATACAGAAAGTTTTCCAGGTATTCACTGTCTGAATGAGAGAAGAATCGCCTCTCCCCATTTCCCTCTACTAGAGACTTTAGCAAGGAGAATTGACAAATCTTGTATTGTGGTGCACTCTCACTCTGTTCACAGTTAGAAAGATTTGACAGAAATGGTTCATTCAATTTTTCCATATAATAATGACTTTCCAATCAATTTGGATAGTCTGTTAGATACCCTTGTAGAGCATAAGGCCAACACTTTATGGACAACTGTCATGTAACATGCTGAGGATTTCATAACATGACAAGTTTTTAATTTCAAGAATGGCATGCTTCAACTTAAAAGACTCTTAACATTTGAAATATCATCCACAGCAATACTCTACAGGCATTCATCCAAACTTCATATACGTCCTGAGTGTTCACTTCTGAGACAAGTCAGCTAATTGTAAAAATCATGTTTAACGTATTTCAGTTTATTTTATTCTGAATGCTGAAAAAAACTGTTAAGTATTCATAGTTTAGTGCTTAACTAATAATTAGGTAACTATGATCGTTGATAGATTTATTTATTTATTTATTTGTATCCTGCATTTATTATTTTTATAAGTAACTCAAGGTGGCAAACACATCCAACATACTTTCCTCCACTTCTTTTCCCAAGAACAAGAACCCTGTGAGGTGGGTTGGGCTGAGAAGAGTGACTGGCCCAAAGTCACCAGCTGACTTTCATAGCTAAGACTTAGTCACAGTCTCCTGCTTTCCAGCCTGGTGCCTATAGTGAATTTATATACATTAAAAAGAAAGAAAGAAAGAAAGAAAGAAAGAAAGAAAGAAAGAAAGAAAGAAAGAGAACACAGTATTTCTATGTTGACCAGTTTAGTCAGGCTGCTAACTAGTGCCACCATGGTGATTAATAGTCTATCTGGATTATTTATGTATGCTCAGTTTTTGAGGTTTTTTTTCTACTTAGCTAAATTGTGGATTTTCCTGCATCTGCTAATAGGCTCTCTTTTGTGTGGATGGTACTGTCATGGCAACCTAAGCACTTGAAATAGAGGGAATGTCATGAGTATGTTTTGGAAACATAAAAATGACTGTTACTTTATTTGCATAAAATAAAATGTATTTGTGGTATTTATTTGTTTATTTATAAGGCAGCCCAATTCACCCTTAGTAACTCCAGGTGGTTTATAAAGATAAAAACCCAATATAAAAAAAATAAAAAGCAATGCCTCCCCCCCTCAATATCCTTCATTAATGTAAGATACAGCCCAAAGTCAATATAGAGCAAAACCATATGAATTTAGTTATAAGTGTATGAAGTCTAACTAGGGCCCCAGATTAAAAAAAATATTTATTTTATTGTATGCTTTGTTTTGTTTTATTGTTTTATTTTATTTTTTATTTTATTGGATATAACACAATCTACAGTTACTTCTTTGTTCTTTTTTGTATAGTTTCATTGTGTGACTTTACTTGGCAACTTCTTGTTATAACAATGGGCAGAAATTCAGGCAAAATAAATTAAATTGGATTAAATTTATTTTTTCCAAGAAGATCCAAGCAATCCCTTATATTTTCTACTTCATTCATGGAATTATTTTCTTATTACATTAGTTATAGGGTAAAGTGTTTCTGGCTTGAATGTCATTTTGGTTTACCTCATAAGAGTGACAGTAGATGACCAGGGTATGAGTAACATTGAGCTGCTTGATTCAGGAATAGGCACAACTGGTGCACAATATGAAGCTGTGTAACCTCCTAGTTCTTACTGCCGCCTATTCTTTAAACAGGAGTTGAGTCCAGGAAGACATTTAGATTTCACAGCAGAGGTGGGTTGCTATCAGTTCGCACCAGTTCGGTAGAACCGGTTTGTCAAATCTACCGAACCAGTTAGAAAAGGTTCCACCAGTAGACCCGGAAAGCAGGCCACACCTACAGAAAAGGTTCCAAAAATTTTTGAAACACACAGACACACACAGATAGACTCACAGAGAAAGAAAAGAAAAAATAAATAAATAAATAAATAAATAAATAAATAAATAAATAAAGAAAGAAAGAAAGAAAGAAAGAAAGAAAGAAAGAGAGATATGAAAGAAAAAAAAGGAAAAAGGGACAGAGACAAAAGGAAGGAAAGAGAGCGAGAGAGCGAGAGAAAGAAAACACATGGCCGGCAAGCCACTCCCACCAGGTCACATGGCCGGCAAGCCACTCCCACAAAAGAGGCCACAGAGTAGGTTCGAAAATTTTTGAAACCCACCACTGTTTCACAGAGTCTGTTTGGTACCAAAGATGGTAAAGTCCAAGATCCAGAAAGCCCTAAAACCCAAACTCAGTCTTGCCAGGATTTAGTTGGAGCCTATATGCCCTCTTCCAGCCCCTTTAACAGCCTCCAGGACTGGAACAGAGTAGGAACAGTATCCTATATGGCTCCAATTTTCTCTTCCAAGTTAGCTCAAGGGTTTATTTGATTTTGCAAAGTTCTCGATACAAATATTCAGTTCTGGAATCCTAGCATCATTTAGGCTTCATTTTAGTATATTGACCTTAATATCCTTTAAAAAAAATAATAATAATGCATAATTCTGTTACATAAATATCTTTCAGAAGTTTCACATTCAACAAAAATGATTTCACATTATTAGTCAAGTCCTTACATATTAATGATTTAATGTCTTAGGAACTTTATTCATATTATTGGTGATCGCTAAAATTTATTACATATTCTTCTCTGAGAGTATGCTGTATCAGGAAAATCTTATTTTCAATGCCACAGTTCAATATGAATATTTAAATTATGCTTCAAACTTCATATTACAAAATTATTTTATGGCTTTGAGGCACTTCTTTCTGGAATATATGGAATAATCCATTTCCCGTCTGGCTCAGGTTGTATTCCTTTACCTTTCCCAGGTGACATGCCAAGTAAAGTGAGTTGTTAACACTAGAGAAGAATTATTTAAAACAAGAATAAGAGCACATAAACTGTGTTTCGTAACAATTTGCTTTATATATAAATGTTTGAATGGCTATAATTGAACAAATATAATTCTTTTGGAACATTGTAGGATGCAGCACAGTCTTCTGGTTTTCATCCTTCAGGATCTGTAGTTGCAGTAGGAACACTCACAGGAAGGTAAGTCTTAAATATATTGCCTCAGATAATGGGTTTTCTTAGGCATTAAATGCAGGTAGTCTTCAACCTACAGCCTTTTGTTCAGCGTCTGTTGAAAATTGCAGCAGCACTGAAAATAGTGACTTATAGCTGTTCCTTTTACTTCTGACTGTCCCAGCATCCCCACAGTCACATGATTTAAAATCAAGTATGATGTATTTGTAACAGTTGCAGTATCCTGGAGTACCATGATTACCATGAGCCAAGGTGGCGCAGTGGTTAAATGCAGCACTGCAGGCTACTGCTAGATCAGCAGGTCAGCGGTTCAAATCTCACCGGCTCAGGGTTGACTCAGCCTTCCATCCTTCCGAGGTGGGTAAAATGAGGACCCAGATTGTTGGGGGCAATATGCTGACTCTCTGTAAACCGCTTAGAGAGGCCTGAAAGGCCTATGAAGCGGTATATAAGTCTACTGCTATTTAAAACTTTCCCAGCCGGCTTCTGACAAAGTCAGTGTGGGAAGCTGGATTCAATTAATGAACACATAATTCACTGCGATAATTTGCTAACATCCATGGCAAAAAAAGCTTGCAAAATCAAACACAGCTCACTTAACAATCACCTGCAACAGAAATGCTGCTCCCAGTTGTTATAAATTGAGGATTATTTGTATTCACACGAAGTAAAAGTGAGGTTATATCCTGACTGTCAAATGTTATTTACAGTTAAATTTGATCCAAACTCATATAAAGATTGACCATTGTATATGAGTTAAGACAGGGAAGGAAGAATGGTAATGATTGTAATAGTAATTAATAGTAATTATTTTTGCATGTCCCCATCCTGAATTGTTGATATTTCAGATTTTAAGTATTTGACATTCTGAAATAACATTTGATCTCATGTTCAAAGCCAAGGAATACAAGATATTTGTATACCAGCAAAACTCCCACCTAGCCTAGGCAGTTCACAAATAAAACATAAAAAGCAATATAGTGGTAAAGTAGAACAAAAGATGGCAAAAATTGTGCAACTACAAAAGCAGATGTGATGCAATGAATTCCTTTATGATCTACTCACAGCAAAGACATTTTCATTTAATCAAGCTAAACCCAACTCAAAGAACCTTTTTAGAGCTGTTTGGTATGTGACTCAATGTTGAATCCTATCAATATACTAATATCATATGAGGTTGATTATACCTAGTTTGGGCAGTTTTTCATTAGCAAAATGATCTTATGGTCCCTATGCTAGGCTCATCTAGGGCAGTGGTCCCAAGCCATTTTGGCACCAGGACCAGTTTCATAGAAGAACAATTTTTCCACGGATCTGAGGGGGTGGTGGTTTCAGTTTTGCGCACTCGCCCACCGTTTACCTTCAGGTGAAGGACCACTGCCTAACAGGCCATGGACCAATGCCAGGCCATGGAACAGAGGTTGGAGACCTCTAATCTAGGGCCACATTTGTTAAATGAATCACTGCAGTTGTTAAATTAATAACATGGTTTTTAAGTGAATCTGGTTTCCCCAATTACTTTGCTTGGCAGAAGGTCGCCAAAGAGTGACCCCGGGACACTGCAACTTTCATAAATGTGAGTAAGTTGCCAAGCATCCGAATGTAAATCATATGACCATGGGGATGCTGCAATGAGCATAAGTGTGAAAAATGGTTATGTCAGTTTTTTTAGTGTCATTGTGACTTTGAATGATCACTAAGTGAACTGTTGTAAATTGAGGATTACCTGTACTAGGGTTTGCTCAGTTATTTGACTGCTGAGGATAAGTTTTTTCAATTGTTTGTTCCAGTCCCCTAATAGAGCCTTCGTAATTGGCTTTTTATATGGTAGCTGTGGGACATGCTTCAGATATATAGATATTCCAGGATTCCACAGCATGGACATTGAGTGATGCTTCCTGGAGGGACCCAGGTTACCCTGTTTGAAACTGACTCTTTGGTTGTTAGCTGCATCCTGTGTTCAACTCAGGATGTTCATAACGATGTATAAAAATATACAGTATGTTGTTTAGGCTCATGTTGTGTATAGTCTATTCCGTACTATTGGGCTACTTTTTGTAGTTTAAGCCATGGATACTTTAGCATTAAAAACTAATTTGACTTTCTCTAATGGGATCTATATCACAAAATAAATAGCCTCTGGGGTTGAAATAGAGCTCTTCCCTTTTTCAGTTTATTTATTTACAACTTTTAGTTAATTTAGTTTTTATGCTAAAATTATATCTGTCATCCTTTAATATTTAGAGTAATACTTATATCCCATGTAAACCAACAGGAACTATTTATACGGAGAATACAAAGTTATACAGGCTGAACTGCTATTTTTGATCTGATTCAGCAGCTTTCCTATGAAACAACTTTTCCTCTTAATGTTTTTATTAACAGGTGGTTTGTGTTTGATACTGAAACAAAGGATTTGGTCACTGTACATACAGATGGAAATGAACAGCTGTCCACAATGTGTTACTCACCAGGTTTGGAGTTGTTTAATTTGGCAACATTTAATCAGTTGGTTAATCAAAAAAGAATTTTCATAACATAGTTATTAATCTCCATAAATAACAGTTTTGCCATTCTTGTTTCTGCTGCTCAGAATATCTGGAAATATAAAAAAGTTAATAGTGAATATATTTTGATTTGTTTAATCAGAATATCATTTCAATTGAAACAAACATTTCTTACTTTTTTCATCAATTGCAAGTTTGTATCATTTCATTTTGGCATAATGAAGCTACCGTGACTTCTTTTGATTTAAGTGTGGTGTCTAAGCTCTTGTACCATGTTACTAGAATCCCTTTGAAAATAGTAGAATAATGAAGTGTTGTATCAAAAATCCATATGCATCAGATTTGTCCTAACCTAAGATGAACTTTATGCTAGAATTCTCTGGAGGTAGAGCTGGATAGCTTGAAGTGACATAAAATATGGTTTTTTTATAAGCCGCAGGCTTATTGCGGAACCTAGAGTGGGATGGAACCCAGAGTGTCTTGTTTGATTGCTTGTCGCCAGGAGAGATTAGGGGGTGGGGGGTGTATTGTTTTTACTCTTTGTATATTGGGTTTATATTTTTCACTTAGAATCACTGAAAGTGAGTGGGCAGCTATATAAATTATCTAAATAAATAAGCAAATAGAATTTTAATAGAATTTAATCATATTTCCTTGTAGTAATGAGAAGCTTGCCAGGGCATATCCTAATCACTTTTGGAAACCAGATACCTCAGTATCCAATTGCTGCTATGACTATATGTCTTTTGCCCATTTGTCACTGGTGGACCATGCTGAAAGCTTACTTTCTATGTTGACTCAGCGCAGTTGACTTGTGCATTCATCCCTTATGATCCAAACCACCAAGTATTGCTGTTTTCATTCATTGATCTGAATGAAATATAAGTAACCAATTAATTAATTGTATATAGCTGTCCAGCTCACCAATGGTGACTATGGGGAGCAAACCAGAATAAATAAGAATAAATAAAACATACAATATAAAAATCTTATTAATAAATATCATAATAGCAAAAATACAGATTGCCCCTCAAGCAGCTAAGCAGGTCTTAAATTTTCTAAGCTTGAATAAAAGCTCTTGGTGAAATATATGCTATTAGTATATTATAATCCTAATATGATAACCATAAAAACCTCAAATTGTATTATGGTGGGTTCCTCAAGGGCAGTATCTATAATACAATTCCTTGTACAAAATATGAATAATAAAATTAAACAAATCCTATGATTAAAAAAATCAGCTAAGAATATGTTTTTAAAAAGAAATCATCACAGCTCAACACCATACCCCATAAGTCTAAAAACCTTTGTAAATCTTTAAGGAGTGAATATAACTGTCAACTCTCTGTTGACATTCCATGCAGAGAGTTGGCAGAGCCGGATCTCAGATTACAGTAGCTGGGTTGAGATGAATGAAACTATTGGATAATGTGATTTATGACACAGACTGAAGGGAGGACAGGAACATGGGCAAAGTTCAGAAGCAGATAAAGAAAGCAAAAAAGATGGCTGCGAATAAGAAATGCCTAATGAAGAATGCCTAATGAAGCTGTTAATAAATTACAGCTTTTTGTATTACAGTATCGGGTAGCTTATTATGAAGCCAGCATCGTTAGGGTGCTTTACAAAAACAAAGAAAATGTCATTGAAATGATTTATATCAATTGATAAACTTAGATGTCTTCATTTCCTGAAATAAGGCCAGATTTAAGCTGAAACATGGAAAAACTCATGTAGGAAAAAGGGATCTTTTGCTAGTGCCTTATTAGATGTAATCTTTCTTCCAGATATCTTTTAAAAGTGCTTGCTCAAGTAATAATTCTGCTTCATCAGTATGGTTACAGTTTTATTGTTTCTGTTTTGCAGATGGCAACTTCTTGGCAATAGGCTCTCATGACAATTGCATTTATATATACAGTGTTAGTGACAATGGAAGAAAATATAGTAGAATTGGCAAATGTTCAGTAAGTCATAATCTTATTACATACAAGCTTATTTTTGTATTTATTTAATATCCCGTTGATTTATTTAATATCTTGAAAGTAGCAAAATATTTGAATAATAAAAATATTTGAAAATATTAATTCTATTGAAAGATTAATGTATATTTAAATGATTAAATATTCTTTATAATTGTGCCTATCCTGGGGAACAGTATCTCTCCCCTAAAATGTACACGCTTCAAATTTGTTAGCCTTTTAAAAGGCCTAAAAACATGGTTCTTACTCAGGCTTTAGGATAGAATGTTAGTGATGTCCTGCACTGATTGAGGAGTTGAATAGAGTGAGTTTTTTGACATTTTTTTGTTTGCATTACTTCCAGATAGACAGTAACAATAATTTGGGGTTCAAAAACAAAAGAGTAAATAGTCAAGAATTTTTTGCATTTATGAACCAATAATTAAAATAATTTTGAAATTGGAAAATTAGTTACTGATTTCCCATTCAAATTATACAGTCAGGATTATTATAAAGTAAATACTCAAGGCAAATACAAGTTTTTAGGTCAAAGTATAATGGTTTGTGAGAAAGATGTTGGGAGACTGGACAAAAAGATGCTGCCAAGAGAATGGTCAGCTAAGAAACAGCTTAGTCCATAGTTGGATAGTGGATGGGAGATATCCTCCCTTTTTTATTTTTTATTTTGGACTGCAAAAGAGACGAGTGGGTGAGAGAGAAATATACTTGCAGACTTGCAAGATTCTGTCATTGTAGCTTTACAAATAGTATTAAGT